>NC_045428.1:119969640-120287640 GCF_902635505.1 Sarcophilus harrisii | reverse complement strand
TAAGGTACTACTTAAAAGAAATTTTATATGTCTATATGTGTATATTAATAAAAGAGAGAAAGAGCAGATCAATGAACTGGGCAAGCAACTAAAATGAAAAATTAGCAAGAGAACAATTTTTGAATTCCCCATTAAATAAATAAAATTGGAAGCCTGAAAAACCAAAAGAGAGAATAGAAAGTTTACAAAATTGAAAGAATAAATAAATTAAAATCTGGTTTTATGGAAAAAAAGATAAACCATTTATAATTTTAATTTAAAAAAAAGAAAACAAAATTCCTAATATCAAAAATGAACTGGTGACTTCACCATCAATAAAGATGAAATTACAGCATTTATTAGGAGTTTTTTGCCCAATTGTATACTAGTAAAACTGACAATCCAGTGCAGCTAGGTGGTGCAGTGGAAGTCCTGGGCCTGGAGTCAAAAAGATCTGAGTTTAAATCCTACCTCAGATACTCAGTAGTTGTGTGATCATGGACAAGTCACTTAGCCCAGTTTTGTCCTCTGTAAAATATGTTGAAAAATGGCAAACTATTCCAGTATCTTTACCAAGAAAACCCCTAATGAAGTTACAAAGATTCATATATGACTGAACCGATTGAGTCACCACAAGAAACCTAATAGTCTAAATTAATGCATGAATATTAACAAAAATATAAATTGTCCAGATTTATAGAAGAGGAAAATGAATATCTAAATAACATTCTCCTTAAAAGGGGAGGAGGGTGCAGCTAGGTGGTACAGTGGATAGAACACCAGCCCTGATGTCAGGAGGACCTGAGTTCAAATCCGGCATCAGACACTTAACACTTCCTACCTGTGTGACCCTGGACAAGTCATTTGACCCCAATTGCCTCAGTGAAGTAGAAGAAGAAGAAAAAAGAAAGAAAAAGAAAAGAAATTGAACAAGCCATCAATGAACTCCTTAAGAAAAATGCCCAAATTTAAAAGTGCCTACTATCTACCAAATTACTTTTATGCCACCAATATAATTTTAATATGTAAACAAATGAGAGCAAGAACAGAGAAAGAAAAACTATATTCCATTTTTTAAAAAATAGCTATCACTGGAAAATAAATAAATAAAATGCTACCAAGGATATTGCAGCAACATATCACAAAGACCAAACACTATGACCAGGTGCTATTTATGCTCGAAATGCAGAATGAATCAATATTAAGAAAACTGTCAGCTTAATTGACCATATGAATTTTAAAAATCATATAATTATATCAATAGATATAGAAAAAAACCTTTGACAAAATGTTATATATTCTTGTTAAAAGCTCTAGAAATCATAGAAATAAATGAAACCTTTCTTAAAATTTTGAGTAACATCTATGTAATCAAGAGTGATCATTATATATAATGGAAATACATTTGAAACATTCCCAATAAAAACAGGAGTAATACAAGGATTTCCATTATCACTATAATTATTCAATATTGTGCTTAAAAAACTAGTAATGAGACAAGAAAAAAAAAGAAATGAGACAAGAAAAAGTAATTGAAGAAAAGAAAACAATAGGCAATGAGAAAACAAAAGACAAAAACAAAACCTTGTGTATGATATGATGGTACCTTTAGAAAACTTAGAGTTAACTAAAAAACTAATTAAAACAATGAACAACAATCAGTAGAATTGAAAGTTATAAAATAAACCCATATATATCATCACATTTCTACCAAATACAATAAGATTTAGAAAGATAAATTCAATTTAATATCTGTAGTTATATAAAATATTGGGAGCTTACCTGCTAAAATAAACTCAAGGATTATGGAGATACAATTACAACATACTTTTCTCCCACATAAAAACGTATCTTAACAATTAGAGAAATATTAGATGTTCATGGATAGGCTATGCCAACATAATAAAAATTATAATTCTACCAAAGTTAATTTACTTATTAGTGTCATACCACTACCAAAAATCATTTTGTAGACCTAAAACAATAGCAAGATTCATTTAGAAGAACAAAGAGTCAAGAATATCAAGCAAATCAGTCTCTAAAAATATGGAGGAAGATGGCCTAGGAATACCAGATTTCAAACTATCTTACAAAATAGTAATTATCAAAACAATTTAATACTAACTAAAAAGCAGATTGATGGACCAGAATAGATTAGCTACACAATACAGAGTAGCAAATAACCATAGAAATCTAGTGTTTGGTAAATGCAAAGATTCGAACATCAAACATTGGAGTAGAAATTCAGAATTTGATTAAAATTGCTGGATAAATTGGAAAGTAGTTGGGAAGAAAGTAGGCATAAACCAACATGCCACACTGTATTTCAAGGTCAAAATGAATAAATGATTTAGACATAAAGGGTGATATCAAAAATAAATTAAAGGAACATGGGAAAATGTACCTATCAGATCTGTGGATAAATGAAGAGTTTGTGGCCAAATTAGAGATAAGAAGGATCACAGTAAATTTTAATTACATGAAACTGAAAACTTTTTTTACATATAATACTAAGGCATACAAAATTAGAAGAAAATAAGAAACTGAGGAAAATCTTTATGGAAAGTTTTTTTTTGATAAATGCATCATTTTTCAAATATACAGGGAGCTAAGTCAAATGTATAAAAATAAGAACCATTCTCCAGTTGATAAATGGTCAAAGGGTATAAACAGGCAGTTTTCAGAAGAAGATATAATACTATTAATAGGCACATTTTAAAAATGCTCTAAATCACCGCTGATCAGAGAAATGCAAATTAAAACAATTTTATGACAGCACTTCATACTAATTAAATTGGTTAACATGATAGATGAAGAAAATGACAAATACTGAAGAGTATGTAGAAAAATTAGGATTCTAATGCTCTGTTAGTGGAGTTTTGATCTGGCCCAATTGCTCTGGAGAACAATTTCAAACTACTCCCCAAAGTGCTATAAAACTGGATATACCATTTGATCTAGTATATATCTATGATTTTTTTTATCATAGATATATATATGATCTATATCAAAGAAATTTCTTTTAAAAAAGGAAAAGAACTTAATTGTGCAAAAATATTATACTAACTCTTTTTGTTGATGGCACAGAATTGGATATTAAGGGAATTTCATCAATTGGAAAATGTCTGAATAGGTTGTTATATATGCTTGTGATGGAATACTATTGTACTGTAAAAAATGATGAGCAGGATAGTTTCAGAAAAACCTGGGTGA
This sequence comes from Sarcophilus harrisii, assembly GCF_902635505.1. Taxonomy (NCBI): domain Eukaryota; kingdom Metazoa; phylum Chordata; class Mammalia; order Dasyuromorphia; family Dasyuridae; genus Sarcophilus; species Sarcophilus harrisii. The sequence goes on along the minus strand of NC_045428.1, from coordinate 120,284,448 downwards.
CTTATATGAACTCATAAAAACTGAAGTGAGCAGAACTAGAACACTGTACACAGTAATAGCAATATTATAAAGATTACCAACTGTAAAAAATTTCGCCATTGATCAAGACAACAACTCAAATTACTCCTTGAGAAGGCAAGCCTGGGAGAGGTAGAACAATTTTGAAATTCGACTTTTTAAATGAATGTTAAATTCCCATATATAATTGGAAAATGTTTAATTAAATAAATAAAAATATATTAGAAAGGTAAGAAATAAAAGATTGATTTCCAGTAGATAATTGAAAAACAGTAGATAATTGATAACTTGAAAAAAATCCGTAGAGCAGAACAGTTTTTCTCATTCTAGGTAGTTATTTATGTTTTGTGTATATTTATATATTTATTTATTTATGCATTTACATATTTATTTGTATATTTATATACTTATGTATATGTGAATGTATATGTGAATATAAAATAGTTGAAATATAAGCAGGTAAATATAAGACAAATACCTAAAACTTTGGAGAGTGTTTAGCTGTAGGAGGACCTGCTGGGCGTTATGAATAAAAAAAAAAAAAAAAAAAACAATAGAGTGATTTTTTTTTTATTTAGAGAGTCAAGAGGTCTAATCTCTAATTCCACTTTAATCATCAACTCACTGGTCATGGGCAAACTATTTAACCACTCTGGAAATCAGATTTTCATCTATAAAATGAGTATGCAGTCCATATGATCTCTAAATCACGTATAGTTATAAAATTATGACTATTATTTTCTTCACTTTCTAGATCTCCCAAAAATTATAACAAGAGTTGATAGAAGCAACCTCAGGTCCATCAATTTCATGTGTTTCTTTAGTGAACAAATATCTATTGAGCATTTATGTACCAGGCACTTCAAGAGATGAGATGAATGCCTTAGGGTCACTTACCTCAAAGACCTTGCAACCTAGGGATCCTCCATTTCTTTTGACTCATATTGCTCTATCAACTTAACAAATTATATTTCCATAAAATGATGGTGAATGAATAAAACTTTGACAGCAGAGAAAATGTGAAAAATAAGTTGATTCTTGGTATTGAAATGTATAACCCAATTGTTTTTAGTTGAACCTTCCCTGTGTTCAGATTTTTGAGGAGCCAAAAATTCTATTTAAGATGTTTTCATCCCTCCAAAGTTTCTATTCTTTTTACCTTAGAATGGTTACTCCTTAACAGACAGCTATCCATCACTGTTGATTCTTGGTATTGAAATTTATAACCCAATTGTTTTTGGTTGAACCTTCCCTGTGTTCAGATTTTTGAGGAGCCAAAAATTCTATTTAAGATGTTTTCATCCCTCCAAAGTTTCTATTCTTTTTACCTTAGAATGGTTACTCCTTAACAGACAGCTATCCATCACTGTAAGAAAAAAAGGTTATCAGAACAGTAATGCCTTTTGTTAATTTAATCTAACAATCTTCAGCAGACTTCACACTGGTTTTGAGATTGTTTGTATAGTAGTTAAGCCTGTTACCAGATTTAATTGTTTTGAGATATTTGCTCAGGCTTGAACAACATTGAAACTGGCCCTTGTCCAGGGTTGAGCAACCAGGACAGTGAGGAGATACAAAATCAAATCAGTTAGGAATTACTGAAAGATCTATGGAAGTTTAGTCTGAAGAAAACAAGACTTGGGAGAAGGATCATAATAGCAATATTCAAATATTTGATGGGATGTTATATGTAAAATAAATTAAATCCACATTCTTTGTGGCTCCAGAGAAAGAAACTAGAACCAATGGCATGAAGTTAAAGGGCAATATCTGCTCAAAACTAGGAAAAGGTTTGCAGCAATTTGAGCTGTCCAAGAATGGAATGGGCTGTCTCATTAAATAGTGAGATTTTTGTCAGATATTCAAACAGAGGATAAATAATGTCTTGCTGGGTTACTTTAGAATTATGTTTTTATCTCAGGGAGTTAAACTAGATAATTTAAAAAAATATTGCTACAGATAAATTCAATATTTCAAATGTTTCAGAAATTATCAGAGTTCAATATCTAAAAACAGTTAATAAAACAATATACATGATTTTAGGTATGTGGGGAGACAGGGGAGTATGGATTAGAACATAGTATTTTCACTTTGTTGTTGGCTTGCATTTTGTTTTCTTTCTAATTTGTTTTCCTTTTTGATCTTATTTTTCTTGTGCAACATAGTAATTGTGGAAATATGTACAGAAGAATTGCAAGTGTTTAACATATATTGGATTACTTGATATCTAAGGGAGGAGGTGGGGGAAAGAGAGAAAAAATTTGTAACACAGGTATTGCAAGGGTGAATGCTAAAAATTATCTATGTGTTTTGCAAATAACAAGCGTGTTAAAAGGGGAAAAAATGTTCCTTGTGTGTTACAAGATAATGGTATAAAATGTATGTGACTTGTTAACAAAACCATTGAGTACATGTCATTGAGAGTGGAATTCTCTGATGTTAAAATTTTATGTATTTATGTGAAAAAAAAGAATTGTTTGTTTTATATGAATATATGTTATCTATGAGTTTTTAGCTATAGTATGATATTTAAAAGGGCTCCATTTATATAATCACATATATTGTACTTTGGGTTGTGCTTCCTATATTGTGCATCCTTTCACACAAATTGGGATTTCCTAAGGACATAGTTATATTCCATTAAATTCCTATGATATAATTTATCCAGCCACTTCCCATTCACTTGGTACACAGTCCATTTTCAATTTTTTGCTACTACAAATAGTGTTGCTATAACTCTTTATGGATAGCTTTTTACTTTTTTCTATTTAAAAATAATTATTAGAGTACAAATATTTTTGTAACTTTTCTCACAAAATTATAATTTTTTGTCAAAATGATTGGATCAGTTCAGAGCTCCACCAACTGTATTTTAACATGCACTATACCTTTTACTATCTTTTGTCAATTAAATGATTATGAGATTGCTTTTCAGATAATTTTATATTTATCTTGTTGACCATTTTTGAGCCCTTTTTTAATAGTTACTGACAGTTTATGTTTCTTACTTTAAGAATTATTTATTCATATCTTTAATTGTTTGTTTCTTGGGGAATTGCTTTAATTCTTTCACAGCTGTGACAAATACCCAATAGATACTGGATATTAAAGTCTTATCTGAGATATTTTGTGCAAATCCTTTCCGCCAAGTTTGATGTTTTGCTTCTTATTCTATCTGCATTTACTTCTATGCAAAAGCTTTAAATTTTTAAAAATATAATTGAAGGCTAAGAAATAGAGTAGTGAATCACTAGAAAAGGTTAGGTTCACAAGACACAATAGTCAATAACTAGTGTAATCTAGTGTTTGATAAACCCAAAGACTCCAGCTTCTGGGATAAGAACCCACTATTTGACAATATATCTTTAAATTTGCTTTAGCTTTTTCATGAGATGGCTTTTAGATGCTGGCCATTAGAGGAATGTGTTTAGATTTTTCATATTTGGATTTTATAAGGTATATTGTATGTTACTGAACAAAACAAATGTTTCTGACATATTGCTATTTACTTTTCCCACAAAGTTTTGTTGAATAATGATTGTTTCTCAAATTTAAAAAAGATTAATTTTTAGAAAAATTAGCCTACTACACCTACTTCCTTCTAATTGTTGATTAACTAATCTAGTTTAAATAATTTTTATTGTTTCTATGATTTAGTCTTTGATGTATTTATTTGTGAACCTGATAAACAAGAAACAGAGAGAGAACATTTTCGTGTATAGAAAAAGTAAAATAAGATGATTATAAATGAGAACTTATTATATCATTTGATAATTGATAATTTCTATTTATGTTTGTATCCTATTTTTAGACTTCTTATCAATTATAATTTTGGTTGCATTGTAGATTGTAAAGGATCTTAAATTTTTTCTTGTCTTTCTGCATTTTTAAAATTGTAACCAATTACATGAATTAGCTATTGCAAAATTACCTGTGTAAATCTGAGAATTTTATATATTTTCCAATATTTTCTTTCAGAAATCTCCACCAACTAATCAAAAAGATTTTTTTCAACATTCTGTTCAAGTTTGTCATTTCTATCCCACTGACCTTTCTTTTGAACTTTGAAGAAAGAAACTTTGTTTTCCCAGAATTAAGTTTTTTCCATGAAGATCTTTTTTAAAAAAATTTCACTTACTTTCTGGTCCTTCTAACCCACCTTTCTTAATTTTTTCTGTTTCTGCTGAAGACAACACCACTCTTCTGGTTACTTGTATGGTGTAAAGGTATAAAAAGACAATCTCAGTATTGTACACTTGGTGTTATCTTCATGTAATCTCTAAGTGCCAAATCTTGCCATTTCTATTTTAAGAGCATGTCTTTCATATGAATTCTTCTCTTTGCTTATACAGCCCTCATTTTTCTTCAATGATCATTTAATTTGTCTTCCTAGCTCAAAACTTTCCTCACTCAAATCCAATTTGCACACATCTGCACAATGATTTTTCTTACATAAAGATCTAGCAATTCATGATTCAGTAAACTATAGTAGCTTTTTTTGTCTACAGGAGTAATGGTGAATAGATTAACAGAGAATAGCCATAGAATTCTCTTCAAGAAACTAATGGGGGAAGGCAATATGTAAAAAAAAAAATGTATAAACCATATACAAGTTAAATTATAAGTAATCTCTGAAGGAAGGCACTAGAATTAATAAGAATAAGAAAAAAAACTTCAAGTAGAAGATATGATGTTAATTAGGATGAGACCAGAGAAGCCAGGCAATAAACTCAAAGAGGAAGAGAATTATAGACATGTGAGATAAGAACCAGTATAAGGCACCAAATTGGGAGATAGAATGTCATTTCTGAAGAAGATCAAAGAGGCTAATGATACTTACAAAGCACATGGAAAATAATAAGCATTTTGTTTTATAATAAATTATAAATAGTTGGATTGTTGTTATATATGTTAGAACGGTAGTCAATGACTTAGAATACTTAGTGAGATAAATGATATTACTCTTGATAATCTTGGCATAAAAACAAAAAACAAAAAAGGGGGGAGGGCAGTTGTAATTAAAAGGAACCTTGATCTCCTTGGATAGTGAAATCAAGAAGCCAGAACAGTTGGTTTTTTTTTTTTTTTTTTCATTCATCCAAAGGCAACAAAAAGGATTATGTTATAGGGATGCTTGGCTATTTTGTCTTGCATTTTTTCTTGATGAATATAAATAAAAATTATTATCATGAAGATAATTGTTTCTTATCTGTTAACATCTATTGTAGAGGATGAAGATGTAGAGAAAATCTTTGAAAAACTGGAAAGAGTCTTCATATCAAATCAATATATTCATTAATATTCAGGGAAAGTGAGCACAGGGAAATATGACAAAACATAATAATAGTGTTCAGAATTTAAGAAACCAAAGTCTTACACACTATATAGAAACCTCCTGTTAGAATAATAGGAATCTTTTTTCCCAGAAGATTCAATAGGAATAAGATGACAAAAAATGAAAATTTTCAAAAGAAATTATATCATTTATATCTTAACAGATAGTCAAGAGAATATATGGTTTATTGAAAGACATAATTGTAGGGTGAAGTTAAGATGGCTCAGAGTAAACATGTCTATCTGACCTCTTCCAAGCTTCTCTCAAATCAACAATAGATTAAGCCTCTGAACTGGTTTTGGAGTGATAGAATCCACAAATATTTGGAGTACAGCAAATTTCCAGAAGATATTTTGGAAGAACTTCAAATAAGGTCTGTTTTAATCAGGCAGGGGAAAAGGCTCCGAAGCCCAGGTTGCAGGGCAAGGAGCTGGAACAGGGAGCCAGGGCATTTTGACATCCAAGTACGAGGGAATCTACTGTGAGGGTCTTAGGCTACTTTGTTGTGGTTACAAGCCAGTGGTTCAAGGATTTGCTGTGAGCTCCTCAAAGCAAATACAAAAGGCAAATTGTGAGTCTGAATCCCAGAACATGGACCTGGCCACACCTATCCAGCACTGGAAGTCAGAAAGTAACACTAGCCCCAAGGCAAATTAAAGCAACTTTCTCCCTTTTGCCTTAAGAGCAGACCTCAACTGTTATGGGCCAGTTGAGGATTCGTACAAGGTTCTAACTAAGCGGAATTAATAAGACAATGGTTATCTAGTTTAGCATGGTGATTAACCTATATAAAAATTGACCATATAGGGCATAAAAACCTAAAAAATTAAATTCAGAAAGGCAGAAATAGCAAATGCATTATTCTCAGATCATGATGCAACAAAAATTACATGCAATAAAAGACCAAAGGAAACCTGACTGGAAACTAAACAATCTAATTCTAAAGAATGAGTGGGAAAAACATCAAATCATGAACACACTCAATAATACCATTCAGGAGAATGACAATAATGAGACAATATATCATAATTTGTGGTATATAGCCAAAGCAGTTATTAGGGGAAATTTTATATCTCTAGATGGTTACTTGAATAAAATAAATAAAGAGATTAATGAATTAGGCTTCCAACTAGAAAAAAAAAACTAGAAAAAGAACAAATTAAAAATCCCAGTTAAATATCAAATTTGAAATTCTGAAAATATTTTTTCTTCCTTCTTGATCTGGTTTTTCTTGTGCAACAAGGTAACTGTATAAATATGTACACATATATTGGATTTAACATATATTTTAACATATTTAATGTGTATTGGACTATCTTCCACGTAGGGGAGGGCAGGGGGAAGGAGGGAAAAATTTGGAATTCTGTTCCAATGTTATCTGTTCCAAGGTTTTGCAAGGGTCAGTGGTGAAAAATTACCCATGCATATATTTTGTAAATAAAAAGCTTTAATAAAAAAATAATATTAAAAGAAATGTTAGCTTTGTCAATAAGAGAAGAAAGAAATTAAAGGAATTAGAGTAGGTAATAAGGAAACCAAATTATTACTCTTAGCAGATTATATGATGGTATACTTAGAGAACCCTAAAGAATCAACTAAAAAAACTATTAGAAATGATCCATAACTTTAGCAAAGGTGCAGAATACAAAATAAATCCACATTTTTATTTTTTTATTATCATTTTTATACATCACTAATAAAATCCAACAACAAAGAGATACAAAGAGAAACTCCATTTAAAATAATTGTTGATAATATAAAATATTTGGGAAACTATCTGCCAAGGGAAAGTCAGGAAATATATGAGCAAAACTACAAAACACTTCTACATAAATAAAGTCAGACTTAAACAATTAGAAAAATGTCAAGTGCTCTTGGATAGGTTGAGTGAATATAATAAAGATGACACTATTTATTTAGTGCTACACCAATAAAATTCCCAAGAAACTATTTTCCTGACCTAGAAAAAATAACAACAAAATTCATCTGGAAGAAAAAAAGGTCAAGAATTTCAAAAAAATTAATGAAGAGAAAAGCAAATGAAGTTAGCCTAGTTATACCAGATCTAAAACTATATTTTAAATCAGTGGTCATTAAAACCATTTGATATTGGCTAAGAAATAGTCTGTTGGTTAGTGGAATAGGTTAGGTTCACAGGGCAAAATAGTCAATAACTATAGCATGCTAGTGTTTGACAAACTCAAAGACCCCAGCTTTTGGGATAAGAATTCACTATTTGACAAAAACTGCTGGGAAAATTGGAAACTGGTATGGCAGAAAATAAGCATTGACCCACATCTAACATCATATACCAAGACAAAGTCGAAATGGGTTCATGGTCTAGATATAAAGAATGATATTATAAACAAATTAGAAGAATATTAAATAGTTTACCTCTCAGATCTGTGAAGAAGGAAAGGATTTGTGACCAAAGAAGAAGTAGAGATCATTATTTATCACAAAATAGATAATTTTGATTACATTAAATTAAAAAGTTTTTGTACAAACAAAACTAATGTAGACAAGATTAGAAGGGAAGCAATAAACTAGGAAAAAATTTTTCCATTAAAAGGTTCTGATAAAGGCCTCATTTCCAAAATATATAGAGAATTGATTTGAATTTATAAGAAATCAAGCCATTCTCCAGTTGATAAATGGTCAGAGCACATGAAAAGACAATTTTCAGATGAAGAATCGAAACTATTTGTAGTCATATGAAAGAGAAATGCAAATTAATACTACTCTGAAATAGCACTACACACCTCTCAGATTGCCTAGGATGACAGGAAAAGATAATGATGAATATTGGAGAGGATGTGGGAAAACTGGAACACTGACACATTGTTGGTGGAATTGTAAATAGATCCAACCATTCTGGAGAGCAATTTGGAACTATGCTCAAAAAGTTATCAAATTTTGCATAAACTTTGACCCAGCAATGTTTCTGCTGGTCTTACATCCTGAAAAGATCTTAAAAGAGGGAAAGGGATCCACATGTGCAAAAATATTTGTGATAGCCCTTTTTGTAGTGGCTGGAAACTTGAAATTGAATGGATGTCCATCAACTGGAGAATGGCTGAATGAATTATAGTATATTAATGTTATGGAATATTATTGTTCTGCAAGAAATAACCAACAGGATGATTTCAGAGACGCCTGGAGAGACTTACATGAACTGATGCCGAGTGTAATGAACAGAACCAGGAGATCATTATACACAGAAAGATCAAGACTATATGACGATCAATTCTAATGGATGTGACTCTGTTCAACAGTGAGATGATTCAAACCAGTTCCAATAGTTCAGTGATGAAGAGAGCCATCTATACCCAGAGAGAGCACTGTAGGAACTGAATGTGGACCACAACATAACATTTATACTCTTTCTGTTGTTGTTTGCTTGTATTTTGTTTTCTTTCTTACATTTTTTCCTTCTTGATCTGATTTTCCTTGTGCAGCAAGATAACTGTATAAATATGTATACATATATTGGATTTAACATATATTTTAACATTTTTGACATGTATTAGACTACTTGTCATCTAGGGGAGAGGGTGGTAAAAAGGAGGAGAAAATTTGGAAAAGAAGGTCTTGCAAGGTTCAATGTTGAAAACTTACCCATGCATATACTTTGTAAATAAAAAAGCTTTAATAAAAATAATATTTAAAAAAGAAATGATTCTAGTTTGTTCCCAATGCATATGATGCTTGCTGATGTTTTAAATAGATGTTACTGGTCATTCTAAGGAAAAGTCAATTTATTCCTATACTCTCTAGTGTTTTTAATAGGAATGGGTGTTGGATTTTATGAAATGATTTTTCTGCATCTATTGAGATAATCATATGTTTTTTATTAATTTGGTTATTGATATAGTCAATTATGTTAACAACTTTCCTAATATTGAACCACCCTTGCACTATTGGTATTAATCCTATTTGGTCATGTTGTATTATCCTGGGGATGACTTTCTGTAATCTTTTTGCTAATATTTTATTTAAGATTTTTGCATCTATATTCATTAGGGAAATAGAGCTATAATTTTCTTTTTCTGTTTTCATCCTACTTGGCTTAGTTATCCATACCATATCTATATCATAAAAGAAATTTGGCAGGAATCCTTCTTTCCCTATTTTTCAAATAGTTTGTATAATATTGGAATTAATTGTTCTTTAGATGTCTAATAGAATTCACATGTAAATTCATCTGGCCCTGGAGATTTTTTCTTAGGGAGTTGATTAATGGCTTGTTCTATTTCTTTTTCTAAAATGGGACTATTGAAGTAATGTATTTCTTCTTTGTTAATCTGAGCAATCCAAATTTTTGTTGGTATTCCTCCATTTCAGTTAGGTTATCAAATTTATTGACATGAAATTGGACACAAAAACTCCTAATTATTGTTTTAATTTCCTATTCATTGGTGGAAAGTTCTCACTTTTCATTTTTGAAACTAACAATTTTGTTTTCCTTTTTTCTTTTTCTAATCAAATTAACTAAAGGTTTATTTATTTTGTTGTTTTTTCATAAAACCAACTCTTAGTTTTATTTATTAATTCAATAGTTTTTTTTTAATTTTCAATTTTACTAATCTCCCCTTTTATTTTTAGAATTTCATGTTTGATATTTGATTGGGGGTTTTTAATTTGTTGTTTTTTTCCCCTAGCTTTTTTAGTTGGAAGCAAAATTCATTGATCTTCTCTTTCTCTATTTTATGCAACCAAGTATCTAGAGATATAAAATTTCCCTTTATTACCACTTGGGCTGCATCCCACAAATTCTGGTATGTTGTCTCATTATTGTCATTCTCTTGGATGAAATTATTGATTGTGTCTATGATTTGCTGTTTCACCCATTCATTCTTTAGGATTAAATTATTTAGTTTCCAATTGACTTTTGGTCTATTTTCCTTCTGGCTTTTTATTGAATGAAATTTTTGTTGCATCATGATCTGAAAAAACTACATTTACTATTTATGCCTTTCTGCATTTGATTTTGAAGTCTTTATGCAATCATATATGGTCAATTTTTTGGTATAGGTTCCATGAACTGCTGAGGAAAAAATGTACTCCTTTCTGTCTCCATTCAATTTCCTCCAAAGATCTTTCATACCTAACCTTTCTAGTATTCTATTTACCTCCTTAACTTCTTTCTTATTTATTTTACGATTCAATTTATCTAGTTCTGAGAAAGCAAGGTTGAGAGCCCCCACTATTATAATTTATTTCATCTTGCAGCTCTCTTCACTTTTGGTAATTCAGATGCTATACTACTTGGTGCATATATGTTTAGCATTGATATTTCTTCATTATCTATGGAACCCTTTAGCAAGATATAGTTTCCTACCTTATCTCTTTTAATTACGTTTATTTTTGCTTTTGCTTGATCTGAGATCCTGATGGTTACCCCTGCTTTTTTTTTTTTTTACCTCACCTGAAGCATAATAGATTCTGCTCCAGCCTTTTATCTTTACTCTGTATGTGTCACTATGTTTTAAATGTGTTTCTTGTAAACAACATATTGTAGGATTCTGGCTTTTAATTCAGTTAGCGATCTGCCTATGTTTTATGGGAGAGTTCACCCCATTCACATTCACAGTTAAAACAATGAATTCTGTATTTTCTGCCATCTTATTTACCCCAAATTATGCTTTTCTCTTTCCCCCTTTCCCTCCACCCCAGTATTTTGTTTATGAGTTCCACTTGCCTCAAGGAATTCTCCCTCTTTCTAGCCCCTCCAATTTCCTTATGTCTTTCCCCTACTATTTCTTTTTTCCCTTCTATTAGCCTCTTTCTTTCCTTTTCCTTTTCCCCTGCAATTTCCCTCTAAAGTGAGAGAAGTTTCTCTGTGAAACCAAATATGTCTAATATTTTCTCTTTGAACCAAATCTGATGAGAGTAAGATTCACACAATGTTCATCCCCCTCCCTTCTTTTCCTCAATTATATTAGATTTTTTTTGGCCTCTTTATGAGATGTAATTTCCCTCATTTTACCTCCACTTTCCCTTTTTTCCAGTACAATCTCCTTTCCACCTCTAGTTTTTTTTTTAATATTATAACAGTAAAATCAAACTATACATGCATTCTCTATTTATACCCATAAGAGAGATATTGTTCTCAAGAGCTCTTTTCTTTTTACCTTTTTATGTTTCTCTTGAGTTCTATATTTGGAGGTCAATTTTTTTATTCGGATTTGGTCTTTTCATTAAAAATAAATTAAATTCACCTATTTCATTGAATGTCCATCTTGTTCCCTGAAAGAAAATATTCAGGTTAGTGGAGTAGTTTATTCTTAGCTTCATTCCAAGTTTCTTTGCATTTCAGAATATCAAATTCCAGGCCCTTCAGTCCTTTAAGGTGGAAGCTGCTAGATCCTAGATAATACTAATTGTGGCTCCTCTATATTTGAATTGTTTCTTTCTGGCTGCTTGTAATATTTTTTCCTTGGTCAGATAGTTGTGAAATTTAGCCACAATATTTCTTGGAGTTTTCATTTTGGGGTCTCTTTCAGGAGGTGATTGGTGAATTCTTTCAATGGCTATTTTACCTTATGATTTTATAACATCTGGGTAGTTCTCTTTGATAATTTCCTGTAAGATAATGTCTAGATTCTTTTTTCATCATGGTTTTCAGGTAGTCCAATAATCCTTAGATTGTCTCTTCTAGATCTGTTTTCCAGGCCAGTTATTTTCCCAAATAGGTATTTTATATTTTCTTCTATTTTTTTTTTTTTTTTTTGGTTTTGGTTGACTGATTCCTGATGTCTCCTTGAATCATTCATTGCCATTTGTTTAGTGCTTGTCTTTAGTGAATTATTTTCTTCATTTGCCTTTTTTAATTCTTTTTGTATTTAGCTAATTGAATTTTTAGATAAGTTGTTTTGTTCTGTGAATTTTTTTTTCCATTTCACAAATTCTGTTTTTCAGGGAATTGTTTTCTTCTTCCATTTCCATTTTCCAGTAGTCAAATCTATTTTGTAAGGTGTTATCTGCTTTTTCCATTTCACTAAATCTATTTTGTAAGAATTTTTCTTCAGATGATTTCTGTGTTTCCTTTTCCAAACCCTCTTGCAATGTTTTCATTTCTTTTCCCCACCAAGGTGAGTCAGTGCTGATGACTTCCAATGCTAGGTGGGTGTAGTCAGGTCTCATGAAATTCTGGCATTTTGAGGTTCACTATTTACTTTTTGGGTTGCGTTGGATGTTTTATAACTTCTCTGTTGATCTACTGGCTTGCAACAAGGGCAAACTAGACAACACTACTGTAGATTTCTCCCCATAGATTCACTGGTGTGCAGAGTCCCCACCATCCCAGGAATGTGTGTTGCCTGCACTGGCATCTATGCTTAGCCTGCTTGCACTTGGCCCACCTCCCTCCATGCTCACTAAAACAGATCTTTTCTGGAGATCTTCGAAATTATCTTCTACTGATAATTTGTTACACTCCCAATATTTGTGGGTTCTGCCAGTCCAGAACTAATTCAAAGGCTGGATTTGCTAATTAGTCTGAGGGTCATGGGAAGAGCTCAGAAAAAGACATGTGTCCTCTCCACCATCTTGGTTCCACACAATATATCATATGGTTCTTTACAACAATGAGATGATTCAGGCCAGTTCGAATGATCTTGTGATGAAGAGAGTCATCTACATACAGAGAAAGGACTGTGGGAACTTTGGATCACAACATAGCATTTTCACACTTTTTGCTGTTGTTTGCTTGCATTTTTTTTCTTTCTCATTTTTTTTCCTTTTTGATCTTATTTGTGCAGCAAGATAATTGTATAAATATATGTGCCTATATTGTATTTAAAATATATTTTATCATGTTTAACATATATTAGATTGCCTGCCATCTAGGGGAGGGGGTAGGAGAAGGGGGGGGGGAATTGAAATGCAAGCTTTTGCATGGGTTAATGTTGAAAAATTATCCATGCTTAATTTTTTAAAATAAAAAACTTTAATAAAAAAAGACATAATTATAGAATTTTGTTCAATCATCTCTATCAATATGAAACGAACAGAAAGATGTGTCCATAAAAAGTAGATACAATTTTTAAAAGTGGCATTTTTATGTTTATTATATATATATATATTTGTTTATATTGTATGTGTGCATAAATCTCTTTTGAATCTCACAACAACCTAGTAAAATAGGCACCATGTAAACCTGACAATATGACAATAATTTCTTATAATAGTGTTATTTGTAATTATCAATAATGGCAATATTTATAAGTCATTTATATATTTAGTGTTAAAGAGAAGACCAATCTCTTTTAATACAGATGATTCCACATCAGAATATTTTTTTCATCTTTTCTCTTGAGCCCAAGACTCATATTTCCAATTATTTGCTACCACAGAAAGGGCTGCTACAAACATTTTTGCACATGTGGATCCTTTTCTCTCTTTTATGATTTCTTTGGGATAAAGATCCAGTAATGGCACTGCTGAGTCAAAGAGGATGCACAGTATTATAGCCCTTTAGAAATAGTTCTAGGTTGCTCTCGAGGATGTTTGGATCATTTCACAACTCCCTCAACAATGCATTAGTATTCCAGTTTTCCCACATCCCCTTTAATATTTATCATTATGTTTTCCTGTCATCTTAGTCAATCTGAGAGGAGTGAGATGGTACCTCAGAGTTGATTTAATTTGCATTTCTCTAATCAATAGTAATTTAGAGCATTTTTTCATGTAACTTACAAATGGCTTTAATTTCATCATCTGAAAATTATTTATTCATATCCTTTTACTATTTATCAGTTGGGCAATGATTTGTGTTCTTATAAATTTGACACAGTTCTTTATATATTTTAGAAATGAGATTTTTATCAGAAATGCTGCTTGTAAAGATTTTTCCTCCAATTTTGTAATTCCCTTTTACTCTTGTTTCTTTTGGTTCTGTTTGTAAAAAATGGTGTATTACCCTGATGATGTCTATGTTCAAGGTTCTTTTCTTTTTCTGGTTCATTTTCTTGTTTTTTCTTTTGGTATTTCCTCTTTTTCTATGTTTAAAGTGCTCCTGGGGTAAAAGTGGTACTGTCCCAAGCTTCCTGTGCACTTCTGAGCTTTAGCTTTGAGCACAGGGTCTCCTTGTGTTTGGGGCGGTGGTGGTGATGGGGAAAGCTTTGCCTGATCTTTTCAGGAAACCTCCTGGTTTCTCAATGTTTATCCTGAGCTGGAACTGGAGGCTGCCCCACTGATTTGCTCCTGTACTGAGCCAGAACTTAGCGTCTTAGTTGCCAATTTGCTATGATTAAGATCCTCTTACAGGCTTTCCCAGAATCTATCTGAACTGGGCTGAACATCCTTTTCACCTCAGTGAGACTGACCTTTCTTGAAGTTTTTTCAGTTTATCTTTAATTGCAGAGTGGTTTTTTTTTCCATCAGACTCTGTTCAGAAGCTTGATTTCATGTGGTTTTTGAGGGAAACTGGGAGGGCTCAAGCAGCTTCCTGACTTTACTCAGCCATCTAGACTCCACTCCCAGAACTTCTAATTACTTCTTACTAGGACTCACATAACTTCTTAATTATCGCTTCTGCCTCAAGTCCTCCTTCCTTCCACTGCAAATTGTAGGACTCTGTTGTCCTAATTCTCGTAGAGTACAGTTTATAAAATATCACTTCACTTTAAAAATCTGTCAGTATCTCTGAATGAAGTTAAAAATGTGTTAATACTATGTTAAAATACAGTATTCAAATTTTACCATGATCTGGTTCAAATATATCTTTCTAACTGATAAAGGTCAGTGGGCCTCAGTCAGGAGCAGCAGCCAAATGTGACAAGTAGTTTCATGTGGTGGCACAACAAGGATCAAAGATACTGAGCCAATCCAAATGCATCCTTCTCTGGACTTGCATGTAATTAGTATATTTGTGAAAGAACAGGAACTTCTCTTACTCTGAGTAGTGACCATTGGAAGTACACCAACTTTCCTTGTCTACCTCTAGACATAAAATGTGTCCTTCCCTATAAGCACAAAATATGACCTTCCCTAATTGCTCTGGGGCCATTCAGATCTAATCTGGAGTTTGAGGAAGGGCTAATCTCTCCAAGACATGTGCTTTCATTTCTCCCACAAAGAGAACTATAATAATGAGACATGGATAGGGTACATGTTTTTTCTGTAGTCTTTGTTCATAAGAATAGTTTATATATTAGCAATAAATCTTAATAATTAAATCTTAGGCAAAAAGGCTTTCTGTCTCTTTCTTGAAGACATAGAAGTCTTTCCTTTTAGTGCTTTTAAACATAGTTCACGGTCCCTTGTAGTCAAACTATTCACCATTTCCTGAACATGCTAACTATACCCTTGCTTACCTTCAAAGCTTTGATCACTATTCTTTTTACCTTTTCTTTACATTTTTTCCTGTTGAAAACCTACACAAACTACCTCTTCCAAAAAAGATTTCTTATTTCAAAGCAAAACATCCTCACCATCCTCACCTCACCATCCTCACCACCAACAATATTTTTTGTATGTAGTTCTCTTGCTCTCTATACACCGTGATATCTTCCCCTGCAATATCTAATGCAATGCTTTGATCAAAAAGGCATTCAATGAGTATTTAATTGAAAGAAGGAACTAGTTTACATGTAAATATATGATGTATGTATATATGTATATATACATATATAACATAGATAGATAGATAGGTAACATAGGTTTAAAACATGCAAGCTTGGCATTGTCAAAAAAAAATTAAATATTTTTGCCATTCATAATATTCTTCGTTTTGTAAGGAACTCCCAAAATTGTCTCTTGCAACTGGTCAAGAAGCCAATTTGTATCATAGGCAGGTCCAACTCATTTTGTAGGTGAGGAAACTGAGGCAAGCAGGATTAAATGACTTGTCTAGGGTCACAGATAGTGACAGCTAGTAATATACTAGGTGTGTCTAGGGTGGCAGCTAGTAAAGGTCTGAAACCAGATTTGAACTCAGGAATATGTCTTCTTAACTTCAAACCTGGCATTCTATCCATTTTGCCACCTATCTGCCCTGAGAATAATGTGTCTGCTATTACATATGCCCTCATCTTCTGAGTATAGTAGAAATAAAACTTTTTAAGCCTGTGTACAATCAACCTGTTGAACTGGATATGGTTCATTTCATAATAAGTTTTCAAGCATGTGTTTCAAAAAGTTTTGCTGCAAAAAATAACCAAATTATCATTCAAATTTTTGATATAAATGTAAAATGAATTAAAAAAATATCCAAATCACTTGGTTCTTTAAAATGTATAACATCTGTTTTCTGAAAGTAAAAACTTTTTGGAGATTGCAAAAAAGAAATATTGAGGTTATATCACACCACAAGAATGTACTTTTTATAGAGAAAAAAATTAAACTGAGACTTTCCTTTAGTGATTGAAATCAAATCCACCCACTCCAGACCACACAAAGTAATCACACCCACTTGGACTAACATAGTAGCTGCTCAAAATGAATGGCTCAGCTTGAGTGTGTCATCATCCTGGGTACTGCTCAGTAATCTCCTAATTGAGGAGAATATTGAACAATACTGGGGCAGCAGAAGAAAAGCCTCCGAAAACTAGACCACACACTAAACAAAGCAAGCCTTTCAGTTTGGGGGAAAGAAAGAAAGAATGAGTTCCCATCCCTCACTAGTTAGTTAGTGATAGATGGTAAGAGAGCCAGCTTCCTTCCTTGGGCCCACATTTTACCTGATTTGGAGGTGAGATCTTCATAGCTATGAGGTTATAAGTGCAACTATGACTATAGATCAGTTTCAAAGATACTGTAGTGAATGGATCAATTTTATCTGACTTCTCCCTAATACTCAATCCCTTCCCAGGATTTGCCTTAAACCAAAGCCCGTCCTGGGAGGAAAAACATTTATAAATCAAATAAATCTCCTAGTCATTAGGACCCAATGGAAAAATTTGTAAAGGAAACTTCAACAAAAGATGAGCCGTAGAGACTACATTCATTTTGTTAACAGGGGGATAAATTTGACTGCATTTTATAGATATTCCACATGGCTAGGAACTTTCAAAAGAGATTATACTAAAAACTAGTCTCCAGAGCAATGATATGCAAATCAGATTTGCCATCCCTTTCCTAATAAAATATTACTATTTTCAGGAGATTAATTTTATTACCTGAAAACTGAGAACATGTACTAAACTTAATAAAAATGAGACTGACATATTATGATAAAACCGACTAGTCATTGGAAAATACAGATAAAGCCCGACTCAATAAAAAGTATATTAATCCTTCATGTCAAATTATATCCACCTGGAAAGATTTTCCCCCTTTCACAATATGGAAAATGACAGGGTGTTTTTTAAAATTATTATTATTAAAGCCAGCTTTTAGAAGCTAAACATTTTCCTTTCTTCACTATTGTCAAACATTGAGAGTTGAAGTTACTGGTCTCTTATTTATGTGTCATTTGTTGTGATTTTTTCCAAGCAATAATATACATTAACAGAGACAGATGAGAACCCTGTATCATCCTTGCCCTCCAGAGGAAACAGCCAAGAACAGGACTCTAATGAAAAATCCATACAGCAGAACTATAAATAATGGGAGAAGAAAAAAAAGACAGGTTCTAAACCCTACCATCATAAAGTGTAGAATGAATATTCAATTCAAAGCAATTGAATGCTTTTCCCCCATACTCCTGTTAGATGCTGGCTCTTAGGCTCATTTGTTTAATTCTCCCCCCTCCTCTTCCTTTTTAGGCTACACCACAATCAGATGTTAACTCCCATGGGATTTCACAACAGCATCTACCAGACTTAATTTGCAATATCATTAAACTTGAGTGGTTCCCTGGAGCTTTTAATTTGGGGTGAGAGTTTTTAATAAAAAGAAAAAAAATTTCAATATGGTTGTGGTTACTACCTGCTGAGTCCTGGCTACATCAGCTGGCATTGAGGTTCCCTGTTACTTGTGTCTGGGTTTCAAAATAAAACTAATCTTCAAGTTATATAGGATGCAGAAGACAGATACAAAAGGAGGTTCTCTCTTACAAAGGCATTAAAAACAACTACTACAAATGTCTATATTTATACAGATGGGTAGATGTTTATATCATAGTACTTTTCCCTTGTGCTTTTTTTCCCTCCCCCTGAGAAATTAATTCACATATCTAGTTTTCACAGGCTACAATGTGATTTCCTCACATTGATTCAGTGAAGTGGATAGAAAAAAGGATTATTTCTATTTTACATATAGAGAAAAATGTATAATGTATGAAATTGTGGATTTGGAATTAGAGAGCTTGATTTTCAATCCTATCTTTTCCTTGCCTTCATGATCCTGGGCAAATCACTCAATCTTTCTGGGCTTTGGTTTCCTCATCTGTAAGAAAGAGGGTTCATGAGTCAGGCTAAATCACTTCTAAGATCTCTTCCAGATTTAAAGCTATGATCCTATTAATTTGGAGCAAATCTGTTATTGAAGGTACATTGAAGAACATGAAATGTATTATTATACCAAAAAAAAAAATCCTACTGCTTTTCTTTGAGATTGTGAAATCATAAGATCATACATTTAGAGCTAGAAGGGAGAAAAGAAACTAGATTCTCAATCTAGTCCAAATAGCTGACTTTAAAGATGAGGAACCTGAGGGCAAAAGAGGTCCAGTGACTTGTACAAAATCATGGACCCATGTCTAATGATTCCAAATTGTACTCCTAGCAATTTTTAACAATATATACACACATGCTACATATGTTGCCACCTACCATTTTGTAGTGTCATATTTCTGATATGTGAATCTCTGATTTTCTGAGATGAAATATTAGAACTAGAGGCACCTTATAGATCATCTAGTAGAAGACCTTAATTTTATATAGAGGAAAATGAAACCACAGAAATTATGGAATTTCCCTAAGATCACACAGGATTTGAGTGCCAGATCCCATACATAATTTATGTTTTCTTCCTCTCTCCATATTCTGAGATTTGCCACTAATACTATGAGAATCCAAACCAAAGTTACTGTTCTTTAAAAAACTTCCTCCCTCCCTTTTCCCTCTTCTTTCTCCTTCACCCTTGCTTTTCCCTCCCCCTCTCTCTATCTCTCTTTTTCTCTCTCTCCTTTCTTCCTCTGTCTCTCTTTTTCTTTCTGTGTCTGATTTTCCTAGCCAATAAATTTTGTGTTTATATAAATATAGATATATCTGTGTGTATGTACATGCATATGTATTTATGTTTACATTTGCATAATTTTTAAATGAAAACAGAAGAAGCAGATTCCAGTGTTATTCACAAAATAATCTGTCTGCCTTTTGACTTCTGCCTTAGATCTGTGGAGGAAAGGGAAAGGAAATGAAAGATAAAGGGGTGGAATTTATTCTTGCCTTTTCATGCCTGACAGCAATGTGTGTTGGTCCTAGAGGAACTAAGTAGTTTTAAGAATTGTTGGAGAATGAAGAACCAGCTCTAAGAGAATCCCAACAATATATAAAATTGTATAAAACAACAAGCTTGAATATGCATTCTACTTTTTAGCATTTCTCTCTCACTATCTTCTCCTTTACCAGTAGAATACTTATTCATGTTGATCCATTCCTTCTCAGATTCCATTAGTCTACTTTCCTCTTCTCTCTCCTTCACTAGAGTCTTATCCAGATTTTATTTATCTGTGCCATGAGTAACTTATGGGAAACAATGAGGAAAAATGAAAAGTTGCATTTGCAGTTAAGATACGTGGATTAAAACCCTACCATCTCATGATATAGCAGCTATGTGACTCTGAGATTTAATTTATTTATCTGTAAAATGAAGCATAATAATACTGTAACAGCTTACCTCATAAAGATATAGTATTATAATTCTTTGTGATCATATAGTAATGCCTCCCCTTGTTTTAAAACATGACTGGCCTATGATCTAAATTTCAGTCTTGTCTACAGCAAACTGCTCCTTTTTTAAAAAATTCATAATGGCTTCAGAGATTTATAGGTAAATATGCATTTTAACAATGTGCATAGACATGATGGGGGGGGGTGAAATGCCTCAATTGGAAGGAATCTAACACCCCTAGGCACCCCAGTAGGTCAATAGAAGAAAAATTTTGAGTCAGAGGGATTTCCTGATGCCCCTCAAATCATACTACCTAAGGAATATCTCTACTGGCTTGTCTCAGTTACAATAACCTAGAATACTGGAAGGAGGAAGGAAGACTGTCAGGGAGAGGGCTAGAGATAGGAAGGAAAGTTGAGGTGTTTCCTTTTTGTTTTATATAGCCTAGATGCAAATTCATTTTTCTTTCCTCATGGGAGACTTGGGAAAAGGGTGTGTTTCATATAATCAGTTATTGTCTAGGCTTTCAGATTATTCTCACACATGATTGTAAAATGATTTTTCTGTATCATAGTCTTGCCTATGGCTATTTTTAAAAGTAGCTATTACAATAGTTATCACTGGATAATAACATATTATGAGGCCTTTTTTTTACTTGTTTGAAGCATAGTAAAACTATTCTTTGAATTGTTTTTCTAACCTACTTAATATATGAAGACATTCTTTCAAATAAGTCTTGTGTTTTAGCATGTGTCTTTTAGCAAAATGACTTTGGAAGACTATGCCTAAGGGAAAATAATTTTTAATTAAAATTTTTATTATCACGGATGATATATGATTAATTGCAAATTCATGAGAGCTAAACATTATCAAGAATATATTTGTGAAATAACTTTTTTGCAACAAATGGGATATTCATTCACACCAAATATAAAACATTTTATTCTCATACCTTATATAGCATGTAGTTCTTCTGTACTTTTTATTCTACAGATGAAAGATTTTAAGAAATAAAATCATATATCAAATACATGAAGTATGGAATTAAATGAATCCCCTTTAGCTATTCATAATTTTGCCATAGATTTGATACCAGAGAACATAAAAATATCATATAGTTTATATTTTAAATACCTCTAAAGCCATACTTCTCTTTATTAGTCATATTAACCTGTGATATTAATATCTATCCAGTGCTATAAAAGACATGAATTAGCTTATATCAACAGAGAGAAAATATAATCCAAATAAGATTTACATGGGTTAAATTAAAACTTAGAGAGATTTTGAATATTAACCCCTTTTAATTCGTTCCTCTCTTTTTCCCTTGCCATTTTCCTTTCCACTTTTCTCCCCTTTCTTACTTAGGTCCTAATTATTTAATAAATAGAAATAAACAATGCCTGAAAATAAAGTCAGAATCATTTCCAATAATTAACTATAGCTCTTACCTAAAGAAGGCATAGGCTGAATTACAAAGTTGACAAAAAGCTAATGCCTCTTCAGAATATAATGAATACAGAGAAGTCGCATTTCATGAGCTTGGCTTGATTATTGATTCATGAGCAAACTTGATTATAATTTGACTGGGAATAACCTTAGAAATCCAAGGAAGTTTATGTATAAATGTAGGCACATACACAGCATGTCTCCGAGTGCTCAGAGGGTATAACCTTATCTCATCAAAAAGCTGAGGGGAGAAACATGATAATGTGTGATGAAAGTGTCCTGGAGATACTATGGGATATATGTAGACACTCAGCAACAGTCTATTAACCATGTGGTTATAAAAAGTCTTTTTGATTGGTTATGTAAGCAAAATCGGAGGTATCTGCACACATAAGTCAGTCTTAACCTGATCTCTATGTCTCGTTCTCTTCAATTATACTTGGATGCTTTGACTCAGTGGTTGATGGTTTCTGGTAACTAATGGCCCAGCAGATAAGACTTTTGGATCTATTATCAGGAAGACTTACACCCAAATCCTGCCTCAAACACTTAGATGTGTGAACTTAAGCTAGTCACTTAATCTTTGCTTCAGTTTCCTCAACTATAATGAGGAATAATAATAGCACAGACCTCTAGGGCTGTTGTAACTTTCAAATGAGATATTTGTGAAAAGTGCTTAGCATGTTAGTAGTAGTATGCAGTAGGTGTTATATAAATGAATATACCCTTTTCTTCTTACCTTCCAGCTAAAGAAAACCCTGAAAGAAGAAAGACTTTGGGACTTTCTCCCTGTGGAAGTGATGTGGCCCAAGTAATGAGCCTTAATATCTGACCTCTGAATGTATTCTTTTCCATTCTAAGTGAATGAATGGTAGCCTCCAATCTGTTCAGTTTGGAAAAAATCAAAAAGATATGCACCCTAGCTTTCTTTCTAACATCCAAACTATGCAAACAATTCCATATCCATGCCCACAAGGGCAGGATGACTTTCATTATCCAAACCAGTGGAATCTTAGGTGATTAGTCATCAGCCAGTCATGATACATCTGTAGGTAAAATTGATAGAACTAATGTTATACAGGAATTGAGATAAATTGAAGTCTACTTTCCCCAAAACTGAGGTGGGATATGGAAGAATATTCTCTCCTGAACTGTTGGAGATGGTATTTTTACTTGTCTTATTTCAATTTATTCAAAGGAAATATCCTTTTTAAAAACATACTAATTAATGTTATTGGATAAAAAATGAGACACTAGTTTCTCTCTCTCTTCTATGTGTCTCTGTCTTTTTGTCTCTCTGTGTGTCTCCCTGTCCCTCTCTGTCTCTGTTTCTGTGTCTCTCTTTGTGTGTCTCTCTGTCTGTCTCTGTGTCTCTGTCTCTGTCTCTCTGTCTCTTTCTTTCTCTCCTCCCTGTTACTTCTAATTTTTTTGCCTTTTTGCTCTTGTCCTGATCCTATCACACATTTTTATTTCTTTCTAGTGATTGTTAAACATGACATTTCCCTAAAGGATGTGTATTATGATTGAATTTCTTGAAGTCTGAAAAAGTTTTGGGGATGAAATTTATTCTAGAAGAAATTCTCTACCTTGTCTACACTTTCTTTCATTGGAGTTGTCCATTCCTATGACTTCAACTTACAGAGTTAGAATCAAAGCTATAGAATCTACAGAGTCAGACTTAGTCTTGTTTTAAGGCAGAAATTCTAAACTGGCATCCATGGCACCCTGAGGGATGCATGGATAATAATCAAGGAGTCTATAAGCTTAGATGGGGAAAATATTTTTATTAATGTCTAACTGGAATTTAGTGTTTCCTTCAATGGTGAATATAGACAACAAACTACAGTAGTGTTAACAGTACTTGTGACAATAGAAATCACAGATATTTTCTATCACATTACAGTTGTTGGAGGTTTTAGGGGGACACAGAATTAAATGACTTTCCTAGGGTCACACAGCTAGTGTCTGAGGTTGGACTTGAACTCAGGTCATCCTGACAAGGTCCAGTTTTCTATCCACTGCACCACCCACTTGCCCCTTGTTGAAGATAGTTTTAAAAATGAAATTATAATAGTTCTGCCATTCCAAATATTATTGTCACAAGATTTTATCTTGATATTTTGTTAAGATGTATTTCAATATAATTGGCTTCCTATATAATCCTGTGCTTTTTATTTATGCATTTAAATACATTGTTATAAGAAAGGGTCCATAGGCTGCACTAAAATGCGACAGGGGTCAATAAGACAGAAAGAGAGAGAAAGAGAAAGAGAAAGAGAGAGAGAGAGAAAGAGAGAGAGAGAGAGAGAGAGAGAGAGAGAGAGAGAGAGATTTTAGAATTCTCAGTGTAAAGACATATTTCCTAACAAGCAAGGTATTTAAAAGTGAGTTCTAACACATTTGGGAACTTCAAAGGTCCAATGCCCACTTGTTATAAATATGGCAGAGGGGCTTTTTAATCAAGTATAAGGTTGAACTAAATAGGTTAGGTCTCAATCCCAATATTGAGATTCTGAAAACTAGCATCTTTATTCTTTTATTTCCCAAATTTACATGTCCAGTTCTGCCCTGGAAAAACTAGACTTCTATTTAGACTCTAATTTTCATTTAAGATCTTACCATCCCTGCAAATTAAATCTGTCCCAAACCAAACATATAAACTTTCTCTAAAATGCATTCCTCTTTTTTCCCATTTTTTTTCTAACAATGACATCAACATTATACTCACAACCTTATTTGCCTCCAAGTGTACTTCATTCAAACATTATGTTCTTGCTCTAATAGTCAGTGAGTTTTATGACGCTATCACACCCCACATTCCCTTTCCCTCCACCTCATCTCCAGGGATTAACTAGCAAGGGTCAGGGATAACACATAATCAGCTGATGGTCTATGACAGGAGACATGCTATTGTTCTTGATTATTATTTATTGCATTCTGACAATGCATGCCAGCCTGTACAAGAATAAAAGACTTGCTCTTTGCCCTGAGCACTTATAGCCTAAGTTAGGAAGACAAAATAAATCAGGCATGAAGTACAGCACATACGGGAGTGGTTAAATGTCAGCAATACAGGCCTTATTTTTATTTATTTAGCTGTCTGGCACTAGTGTGGGAACCTTCCATGGTTATTCCTTTGAACCCCAGAATTCCAATTTTCAGGAAGAGACATAAGACACACCTCTTGTCTCAATCCCTAATCTTAGCTCAGGAAACCAATAAACTACAAACTACAAGCCAGGATGTTTTGATTTTTCCCTAACTCTTAGCATAGAATGAAACAAGGTGATGTTTATTCTCCAACCCTGTTTTCATCCTGTTTCTAGTAAACAATATCTTTCTAGGTGTCTAAACTACAAAGCAATAGGCATAACTGAAACAAGAAGAAAAATGCATTCTCATGAAGTGAAATGGACAATTGGATTGTTGTCTCTCTACACAGAAATGAGGCCATTATCAGATGATGCAAGGATCTGAAATGAGCTACTGCAAAGAAGGAGGGCAAAAGAAACACATTCAGGATTACTGAAGCAACAAACAGAGAGGCATTATTGTGGATCACTGGGAAAGAGCAACCACACTGGATTTTGGGAACAGACTTTCAGCTGATCATGGAGTTAAAAGGCAGTATCACCAAAAAAAAAAAAAAATGTATTATGCCTATACCCTTGGGTGGAGATTGGATTCTCAGAGTACACAGTGTAGGCTTTTTAAACCACATCCCCAAACCTAAATCTAACTATAACACTCATTTCTTAAGAAGTTTTACTAGTTTCAGGAATGCCCTATTGCCTTTTCTATGTTTAGCATGGTTAAACCTTCACAATCTAACTTCAGATTGCTTTTCCAGCTTATTATATATGACTTTTTTCCTACACTTTCTCGATAAACTGATTTACTTGCTGTTACTTGTATACAAGTTTCCAGCTTCTAACTCTGTGACTTTGTAAAAGTTGTCTCCCATACTTGGA
Organism: Sarcophilus harrisii; assembly: GCF_902635505.1. Classification (NCBI taxonomy): domain Eukaryota; kingdom Metazoa; phylum Chordata; class Mammalia; order Dasyuromorphia; family Dasyuridae; genus Sarcophilus; species Sarcophilus harrisii. The sequence goes on along the minus strand of NC_045428.1, from coordinate 120,258,894 downwards.
ATGCCTTCCCTCTTCTCTTCTGCCACCTCTGCTCAAGGCTCATCCCAAGTGCATCCTTTTATATGAGGTCTGTCCAATATCTCTAATTGCTCATGTATCCTGTTTCTTTTACAATTGTCCCTTCTACATCTTACCTTTCTCCATCACGGTTTTGATATATCACAGGTTGGCATAAGAAATTAAATAGAAATTTTTGGGGGGAAGCTTTGTGGAAACTACAGACAACACACAAAGATCAACACAGAAAATGTTTAGAAACTAAAAATTTAATAACATATATGTATAGTAGTACATAATATCAACATATTTTATGTTTTAGTACCATAATAATTCAGACTTCTATGGCACAATGGTAGGACCAAAAAGTTTTACACAGATTTTCTAGATCATGGCAGGATGGTGAAGGGGATGGATGGAAGTGGGCACCTTACCTTTAACCCTCACAATGTGGAAGGGAAAATAGTATTTTTGTTTACATATGTATTTATATTGACTCAAATTCACACATGTTGTTTCTCTCCAAAAATATGTAAACTCCTTGAAGGAATAAATCAATAATATAATTGTGAATCTAGTGTGACATATTTATCATATAGGGAATGGAAGTGAATAAACATTTATACAGTCCCTACTATGCACCAGACACTGTGCTAAGCAATTTTTGAAAATATTATTTCATTTCCTCTACAGATTGAATGAAAAAAATGATCACCATTGGTGATTTTGAGAGGGAAATACATGCATATACAACAAAGAAAGCACACATATATACTATAGTTGAAAAAATGGCTTATTCATTCTTCAAGAATATACATATAGAGCAGTCAAAATTACATATAGGTTCCCTTCCCCACTTGCTTTTCTACAGAGAAAGTTGAAATATTTAATTAAACACAGTGGGGAGGGGGAGAGACTATGTGTCATGATTCTATATGCCAAAAAATATAGTCTATGTCTGCAGCAAAATAAAAAAGAGAAAAACTAATATACCCATTTATTGTCTGTGATTATGAATATGACCCTAGTAGCATTCAAAATAAGGTAAAATTTCATTCCTCAGTTCACTCAAAAAAAAAAAGTTCTTCATTGCCATTTTCACAAAGCAATGTTTGACATTCAAGACACACAGACAGACACACACATACACACACATACAAACATATACACCCTGTCATAAAACTATTTTTTTCAACTTTTCACATATTATTCTCTTTCATATATTCAACACTATTAAAATGGGAATACCTTTGATTTACTGAACAAATGCTCCTTTTCTGAAACTTTTTGGCCTTTGACCAGGATCTAGTCTGCCATCCTACTGGAATAACATCCTCCCTTCACATTTCTACCTATAGAAATTCTATACATCCTTCAAGGCTCAACTTAAACATCACCTTTATGAAACCTTTACTGAGCCTTTCAAATGGAGATTATTTTGTCCTCTGAATTCACATAGCACTTTATTTATACCTCTTTTTTTCTTTTTGGCAAGGCAATTGGAGTTAAATGATTTGCCCAGAGTCACAAAGCTAGTAAGTGTTACCTGTCTGAGCCCAAGTTTGAATTCAGGTCTCCTGACCTCTATCTAATGTGTCATCTAGATGCCCTTGTTTATACTTCTCTTGCACACATTGAGTGGACATCACCTAATAATAATATAACATTGGTCATATGGTCAGAAAACCTAGGTTGAAGTCCCAGGCTCTACTACTAACTTGCTGAGTTATCTTGGAAAAAATGTTTGATCTGTCCTGTATGAAATAAAGATAAATATTTATGGTACCTGTCTCACTTGTTAAGATTAAATAATAAAGTGCATTTAGAGGGTTTTTTTCAACAATGGAATATAGGTTTCATGAAAATGATCTATTATTACTTTATTCTAATTTATACTTTCGTCATCAGCATATGTGTTATATCTTCTTATTAATGCATGAGGGGAAAGTTTAACACAATATTTTGCATTTAGGATGTATTTAAGACATATCTGTTAGAAAAACATTTTTACCTTTCTTAAAAATGTTTTAGATATTGTTAGGGAATAGGAATAGGGGTGGTAGAATATACTATTTCCCATATTTTTAAATTCATGGGTTTTAAATAAACTTAAATTTAAATATTTTGCATTCATTTCAACAGATCCTAAATCACTTCCTTTCAGTTACACTTGGAAAATGTTTTCCTTATAACTAGGTGGTCACATTTTTTTTAGTGTGAAAGAAATATAAATAGGAATGTCATGCTTAAAACCTCAAATCCACAAGATTTCATTGTTTTTCAATGGTTTGAGGGGTGTAGTCATGTAAATTTTTTGTTTGTTTTCCTCTTTTGTCCCAAATATCTAGCTATGAAATCTCATTTTCTGGCTTTGGATACTATTAAATTCAGTTAAGCAAGTATTTTGTTCCTCACTTCACTTAAACATTTTCTTTATGAACCTGCTTGACCTCAGAATAGAAATCAAAACATTTCAAAAACTAAAGTTATTTAACTTTTGTGAATGGAAAAATAAGAATTCTCCAGACTTTGATAGCTGCAGTTTATCTCATGGGGAATATTTTTAAGTGTTTTCTTCCCCTTTTCATTGCTTTTCTACAAATCTCCCTGAGTGTCTATAGTTATATTTTAACCACAAAGCAATGACTTAATTAATTCAAAATGGTCCCAGGTCACTTGTGTACATAGATGAAGATCTTTATAAGATCATATGTTTTACTGAATTGCCTCTTACTAACAAATATTAAGAAGCAATCAGAGGACCAGGGAAAGATAGATTAAAAACCAAATGGAAATTAATCTAATTCTAAAGAATGAGTAGGTCAAACAACAAATTATAAAAACAACCAAATAATTTAATTCAAGAGAATGACAATAATGAGACCACATACCAAAACCTATGGGTTGTAGCTAAAGCAATTCTTAGGGAAAATTTTATATCTTTAAACAGTTACATGGATAAAATAGAGAAAAAGAGATCAATGAATTGAGTATGTAGCTAAAAAAAAAAAGCTAGGAAAAGAACAAATTAAACTCCCTCATTAGATATCAAATTATAAATTCTGAAACTCAAAGGAGAGACTAATAAAATTGAAATTAAGAAAACTATTGAATTAATTAATAAAAGTAAGAATTGGTTTTATGAAAAAAACCAATAAAATGGATAAATCTTTGGTTAATTTGATTAAAAAAGGAAAGAAAAAACCCCCAAATTATCAGCATCAAAAATGAAAAGGGTAAATTTACCATCAATGAAAAAGAAATTAAAGCAATAATTATGAGGTATTTTGCCCAACTGTATGCCAACAAATCTGACAATGGATGAGTATTTACAAAAATATAAGGTGCCCAGATTAACAGAAGAGGAAATAAATTACTAAAATAGCCTCATTTTAGAAAAAGAAATTGAACAAGCTAACAATAAATTCCCTAGGAAAAAATCTCCAAGTACAGGTGGATTTACAAGTGAATCCTAGCAAAGAACAACTCATTCGAATACTATGTAAAATATTTGGGAAAATGGGCCAAGAAGGACTCCTTCAGATTCCTTCTATGACCTAAAAATGGTATTGATACCTAAAATAGGAAGAGCCAAAACAGAGAAAGAAAATTATAGATCAATCCCCCTGAGAATATTGATGCAGAAATTTTAAATAAAATATTAGTAAAGAGAATACAACAATTTATCAGCAGAATAATACACTATAACCAAATAGGATTTATACCAGGAATTAAGACTGCTTCAATATTAGGAAAACTTACCCTAATTGACCATATCAATAACAAAATCAACAGATATCATATGATAATCTCAATAGATGCAGAAAAAAACTTTTGACAAAGTACAGCACCCATTCCTATTAAAAACATTAGAGAGGAGAGAGATAAAGGTGGATTTCCTAAAAATGACAAGCAGCATCTATCTAAAAGCATCAGCAAGCATTATTTGTAATGGAGAGAAACTGGACCTATTCCCAATATGAATGCCCATTATCAACACTATTATTCAATATTGCACTAGAAATGTTGGTTTTAGCAATAAGAAAAAGCAAAGAAATTTAGGGAATTAGAATGGACAATGAGAAGTTTAAAAAAAAAGTTGATAACATTACACTAAAGGAATAAAGTTGTAATTCAATTCAATATTTTTTTTTTATGTATTTAGTGTAGTCATGAATGAGATAAAGATATTCACTATCTGAGTTGTGAAATGATCCACCCCTTCTGGAGAGTAATTTGGAACTTTGCTCAAAGGGCTATAAAACTGTGCATATCTTTTGATCCAGCAATCTCCCTATTGGTTTCTTTGTCCCAAAGAGATCATTAAAAAGGGGAAAGGGACCCATATGTGCAAAAATGTTTGTAGCAGTCTTTTTTGTAGTGGTAAGAAACTAGAAATTGGATGTATGCCCACCTATCAATTGGGGAATAGCTCAATAACTTAAGATATATGAAGTAATGGAATATTTATTATTATTCTATAAGAAATTATAAACAGGCTGATTTCAGAAAATCTATATGCAAAAATCTACATGAACTGATGCTGAGTAAAGGGAGCAGAACCAGAAAAACACTGTACACAGAACCAACAAAATGATAGGATGAGCAACCATGATAGACTTGGCTCTTCTCAACAATGCATTGGTTGAAGGCAGTTCCTATAGACTTGGGATGGAAAATGCCTTTCACATCCAAAGGAAGAACTATGGAGGCTAAATGTGGATCAAAGCATAGTATTTGTCACCTTTTTTGTTTGTTGTTTGCTTTTTTCTCATTTTTTTGGTCTGATTATTCTTGTACAACATGACAAATAGGGAAATATGTTTAAAAGGATTGCACATTTTTAACTTATGTCAGATTCCTTGCTTTCTTGAGAAGGTATGAGGTAAGGGAGAGAGGCAAAACAATTTGGGACACAAAAGTTTTGTAAAGATGAGTGTTGAAAGCTATCTTTGCATGTGTTTGAATAAATGAAATGCTATTGGGAGAAAGATATTCACTACCTGATTAGGGATTCAGGGAATAAAATGAGGTCATTGAGAGGTCTCTAGGGAAGAAGAAAAGTGGGGAAATTGTACATTAAAATTTGATTTTTTTCAACTCCTGTACCCAACATATTAATATAACTTGTCAGGTGAAGGTAAACCTACTATTTCTAGCAATAATCATCAAAACTATTCGGTACTGGCTAAGAAATAGAATAGTGGATCAGTGAAATAGATTAGGTACACATGACACAATAATCAATGACTATAATAATTTAGTTTTTGATAAACACTCAAATTCTAGATTCAGGGATAAGAATTTACTATTTCATTAAAAAAATTGAAAAATAATATGTCAGAAACTTAGCATAAATCTATATCTCATATCCCTACAAAAACAATGTCAAAAACACTAATAAAAAAGGGGTGGTGGTGGTAATAGAAGATAAAGTAATAGTGGGGTAGATAAAAAAAATTACTAAAAGAAGGAGGTAAGACTATAAGACATGAAGTAGTGGGTGGGTTAAAAAAAAAGGCATGACTAAGAACAGGGTGGAAAGACAAAACAAGAGTATTTAGAGGAGAGAGAATAGAATGGAGGGAAATACAGAAGTGGTAACCATAACTATGAATGTGAATGGGATAAACTCTCCCATTAAATGGGGGCAAATAGAAAAGTGGATTAAAAAACAGAATCCTACAATATGTTGTAAACAAGAACCACATTTGACAGAGAGAGACACACAGAGTAAAGGTAAAAGGTGGGATAGAATTTTTTATACTTCAGATGAAGTAAAAAAAAAAAAAGGCAGGGGTAGCAATTCTGATCTCAGATAAAACAAAAATAAAAATAGATCTGATTAAAAAGATAAAAACAGAAAGTGCGTCTTGACAAAAGATACCATAAACAATGAAGTCATAACTTTATTAAATGTGTATGCACCAAGTAGTAGAGTACCAAATTCCTAGAGAAGATTTTAAGCAAGTTACCGTAAGAATTAGACAACAAAACTGTAATAGTGGAGGACCTCAATCTTTCCTTCTCAGAAACAGACAAATCAAACCACAAAATAAATTAAAAAAGAAAATAGGAAAGTTAATAGAGTCCTAGAAAATCTAGATATGATAGATCTCTGAAGAAAACTGAAAAGGGACAGAAAGGAATACACCTTTTCCTCAACAGCACATAGCAGCTACACAAAAACTGACTGTGTATCAAAGCATAAAAACTTCACAATCAAATGCAGATAGGCAGAAATATCCTTTGCAGACCATAATACAATAAAAATTATTTTCAATAAAGGGGCAGGAAGAGATTGAATAAAAACCATTTGGAAATTAAATAATCTAATTATAAAGAATGAGTAGGTCAAACAACAAATCACAAAAACAACCAATAATTTCATTCAAGACAATGACAATAATGAGACAACATATCAAAACCTATGGGATGCAGTAAAAGCAGTTCTTAGGGGAAATTTTATATCTCTAAATAGCTACATGAATAAAATAGAAAAAAGAGATTAATAAATTAGACATGCATCTTTAAAAAAAAAAAAAAGCTGGGAAAAGAGCAAATCAAAAATCCCCAATTAAATGCCAAATTAAAAATTCTGAAATTCAAAGAACGGATTAATAAAATTGAAACTAAGAAATTTATTGAACTAATAATTAAAACTAGGAGTTGTTTTTATGAAAAAAGCAAAGAAATGGATAAACCTTTGGTTAATTTGATTAGAAAAAAGAAAACAAAAACAAATTAGCAGCATCAAAAAAAAAAGTGAACTTATCACCAATGACAATTAAACCAAGAGCTATTTTGCCCAACTGTATGTCAGCAAGTCTGACAATCTAACTAAAATAGATGAATATTTACAAAAATATAAATTGCCCAGATTAACAGAAGTGAAAATAAATTGCTTAAATAGTCCCATTTTAGAAAAACAAATTGAATAAGCCATTAATGAATTTCCTGAGAAAAAATCTCCAGAGCCAGATGGATTCACAAATGAGTTCAACCAAACATTTAAAGAACCATTAATTCCAGTACTATGTAAACTATTTAGAAAAATAGGTAAAGAAGGATTCCACCTAAATTTCTTCTATGACACAAATATGGTAATATAACGAAACCAGAAAGAGACAAAACAGAGAAAGAAAATTACAGACCAATCATCTTAGTGAATATTGATGCAAAAAAATCATTTAATCAGCATTTCTATATATTACTGACAAAGTCCATCATCAAGAGATAGAAAGAGAAGTTCCATTTAAAATTACTTTAGACAAATTAAAATAATTGAGGATCTACCTATCAAGACAAACCTAAGATCTATATGAATACAATTACAGAACACTTCTCACACAAATAAAATTAGATTTAAACAATTGGAAAAATAACAGTTGTTCATGGCTAGGTCTAGCTAATATAATAAAAATGACAATTCTGCCTAAATTGGTCTACTTGTCCAGTGCCATATACCAATCTGCCAAAATGTTATTTTATAGAAATAGAAAAAATAACCTTGAAATTCATCTGAAACAACAACAGGTTAAGAATGCCAAGGGAATTAATGAAAAGAAAAAATACAAAGGATGGTGACTTAGCAGTACCAAACTAAAACTCTATTATAAAGCAGCAGTCATCAAAAGCATTTAGTACTGGCTAAGAAATGAAGTGGTGGATCAGTGGAATAGATTAAATATACACAACATAAATAATCAAAGCCTGCATAGCAATCTAGTGTTTGATAAATCCCCCAACTCCAACTTCTGGAATAAGAACTCACTATTTGACAAATATTGCTGGGAAAACTGGAAAATAATAAGTGAGAAATTCTGCATAGACCTACATCTCACACCCCATACAAAAATAAGTTCAAAATAGGTACATGATTTTTTTTTTTAGGGAAATTTTTTTTACAACATTATCCCTTGCACTCACTTCTGTCAAATTTGATTATATTAAATTAAAAGGTTTTAAACAAACAAAACCAACATAAACAAGATGAAAAGGAAAGCACAAAGCTAGGGGAAAAAAAACTTAGTCAGTGACTCTGATAAAGATCTCATTTCTAAAATATGTAAAGAAAGGTGTCAAATTTATAAGAATACAAATCATTCCCCAACTGATAAATATTCAAAGGATACAAATAATTTTCAGATGATGAAATTGAATCCACCTATAATTATATGAAAAAATGCTCTAAATCACTATTGATTAGAGAAATGCAATTTAAAACATCTCTGAGACACCACTTCACACCTCTCAGATTGGCTAAAATAACAAGAAAAGATAATAATAAGTGTAGGAGGGAATGTGGGAAAACTGGGACACTACTGCTTTGTTGGTGGAGTTGTAAAATGATACAACCATTCTTGAGATCAATTTGGAATTGTGCCCAAGGGCTATAAAACTTAAAACAGCATTTGATCCAGCAGTGTCATTACTGGGTCTGTATCCCAAGGAAATCACAAAGGAGGGAAAGAATTGGAAAATGAGGAGATGCCCATCAATTGGGGAATAGCTGAACAGGTTGTGGTATATGAAGACAAATGGTGCATTAATTTTATTTAAAAAATGATAACAAGCTGATTTTAGAAAGGTCTGGGAAAATGTATACAAACTGATGTTGAGCAACACAAGCAGAACCAGGAATACATTGTATACAATAACAGCAAAGATGTGCAATAATCAACAACGAAAGTCTTGGTTCTTCTCAATGTTTCAGTGATCCAAAACAATTGCAATAGACTTTGGACAGAAAATGTCATCTGCATCCAAAAAAAAAAAAAAAGAACTATGGAGACTGAATATAAATCAACACATCCTATGTTCACTTCTTTTTTTTTTCTTCTGTTTTTTAATCTCTCCCATCATTTTTCTCTTTTGCTCTGATTTTTCTCTCCCAACATGATTCATAAAGCAATGTTAATAAAAAATTAATGTACAGGTATAACCAGAAAAGAAAAAAAACAATTAAAAAGAATCTTTAAAAAAGAGGCAATGGGCAGTTTTATAGGATCTAAGATATTAAAGATAGAAGGATCAACATAATTTATCTATTCTCTTGAAAAGAATTGGGTATATTTTTTAAATTCTCCAAACTAAAAAGGAGAGTAATCATAAACATATTTTTTTTCTTTATTGTTTGAACAAATAACTATTTTTAACGTGCTAACAATCGTAAAGAAACCAATAAATAAAATTGAGAAGATCCACTAAATGCAAGCATGATCTCCTTTACAAGGTTGGGTAGCAATAGTAAAATGCAAAAAGCCTTTTATTTTCTTCTTGTGATTTTCCTATATGCCTTTCCCATAACTTTGCAGAATTAATCTAATTTGGATAGTAAAATCCTGCAAAATATATTGAGGAAATGTGGATGGAATTTATATTCTTTTGGCAGTACTAAAAATATCTCTGTGCTAGGAATTCCTTCTTTATCAAGCACCACGGGGGCCAGTTTCTCCTACTATGCACAACTGTGTAGCTCTGTGGGAAAGAGGCTCACCTCATTATATCTAAAATCTGCCATTGTGACATATCTGAAAATCTGAACAAAATGTGCTTGCTATATTAAGAGATAAATGGCAACTTTCCTCCTTGAAATGGAGAATATTTGTCTATGACAAATATATTCAAATATATTTCGAAGGAAACCAAGTAGTCACACAGGAAACATTTATTTACGCTATTGTGGAGAAGAAAGGAAATAATTTCAAAACACCAGTATTCAAGAAGAGAAAGGAGGGAGGGGTTCCAATTCATCATCCAGAGGATCATTCTAGGAATGACTTCTTTGTACAAAGCAGGTTATGTCCAGAAATTAAGTGAAAAGGAAATCTGAGTTTTATCTGATCAAATAAGATAAAAATCTTTTAGTACAGGAAGCTAACAGCCTTTGAAGTTTATCAATTCTGAATTATAAGAAATTATTCCATGCTTCATAATTGCAAAAGTGAACTAGAAAATTGAACAGATCAAAAAAAATATTTCTAGCTAAACAGAAGCAGACCAATAAAATAAGATACCTAAAACTGAGTTTTCAACATAGGTATTGGATTAGAAAAAGAAGAGTTTTTTGCACTACTACAACCTTTTCTTATACAGATATGGAATTTTCTATGACTTTTACAAGAGAGAGTAATAAGCTTTGTGGAATTATATATAGTCTTCAAAATTCAATCTTCTTATTTTTTGATAAATAAAAATAAAAAAGAAACTATGGAACTTTAAGAAACACCTTACTTTTTAGGGAAGGGTTTCAATTCTAAAAAGAAAATGCATAAAAACATGTAAACATCTGCAACATTAACTTTCTAAATTGAGAGATTTTGTTATTGTCAAATGTTTAAAATTGACAAATCTGTGTACAGAATTTGGACAACTTAGACAAGAATTTAATCTTTATTAGACCAGTACTTCTACTACTTTATTGGATCAGAATGTTGAGTCATTTCTTCTTTATTTTGCTGAAGAAATCATAGTGGAAATCTAAATGTCTTCAAATTTGTTTGAATTGCTCTATCAACAAATTTTGGTTGTTAAATTTCTTTTTTCCTATGTCAAAAGTCTAAAATATTAACTGTGTTTCTTTTCTTTAGCACTCCCTTCTTGTTTTTAATTGCTGATGTTATACCAAGCTTTGTTTTTAAATGGAGAAGAAAAACAGAACAGAAAATTATTCATCGAAACTAAAATTGATTTTATCTACATCATTTTGTCAAGAAACACAGACTAAAACCGGAAACTTATTCTTGGTTGGATTTCTAGGAATAATTACAATTAAATATCATAGTACTCAATCAAAAAGTCAGATTACTGTCTGTAACATAGAACCATGTTTCCCAAATTCATTTTGGCAACTTAATACTTTGGGGCTTAATGTATTTACAGAACAATTAGTGCTGGTTGGGTGATATCGAGTTATGGTCACCCCTAGAATAGAGAGTTTGTGGAGCAAAATTGTACAAAGAATTCTACTTTTACATTGGAGAAATTATCACTTGTATTCAGCACTAGATTAATGTGACCAAGAATACTAACACTGTTGCCAATTATGTAAATATATTGAACATTCCTTTTTTCTGGCTAAGGGTAACATTAATGTGCTGGTTTTTAGATGATATTTGTTATGAGTGTATACATATACACATATATATTCTTATACTTACCTAAATATTTATTTGTATTTATATGTATCGGGGTTCTACAAACTTTGACTTGATATGAACAATAAACTCAGAAAATAAGGATTCAGCAGCTGTGGACTGGTAAGGATCCGTATTTAGACCCAGGAATGCCATGAAAATCAGGAAAGACTCAAATGGTATTGCTAAGGACACATTTGCCATTGAAACTCTGATAAAAAGTCATCATTACCTGATCCTTTTGTTGGCAATCTGTGTCTAAGACTTCAAAGACTTATCCCAAGTATATACACAACATAGGGAAATACAAATAAAGACTCATACGGAAAGCTACTCAAATAACCAGAATTTCCAGAGCCAAGCTGTTATACCACAAAAAAAAAAAAAGTCACCTGACTTTTGTTTGTCTTACCTCTAAAGCATACATTTCTACTACCACAATATAATGAATGGTTCCAGCTCAGTAATATCCCATAGGATTTATTCTACAGGCAATTCCAAAAGAGAAATTTTGAACAGTGGTACTAATATAGTTTGAATAACTACATTGCTCTCCATCCCCAAGGTGATTACTTTAAATTACAACACTGATATAGATGTAGAAATTTCATTATATTGATCAAAAATTTCTCTCTTCACTTTATAGTAATACCTCATAAGATGACCTGAAAGCAATACATTCTATATATAAAAATAGCTAACATTTATGTATCACATAAAAGTTTGCAAAGCACTTTACAAATATCTCATTTCATCTTCATAACAATCCTGTGAGATAGGTGCTAGCATTATCCCCATTTTACAAATGAGAAAATAGACTGAGAGTGATTAAATAATTTGTCTATGGTCACATAGATTTAAAAAGGGTCTGAGATGGGTTGTTTCCTACTTCAGACCCAGTGCTCTAGCCACTGCTCAACCTAGCTTCTTTGGTTGAATCACAATTTGTTACTAATCACTTATATACTCCAAGGAATTTTTTTATGTATATGCATACATATGTAAAAATAGAATTCTTTATGTTTGTATATACATATATATGTGTGTGCGTGTGTATATATATATATATATACACACGCACACACATATATATATATATATATGAACTGAATTATATATAACAAAAATACTTAAATTTCACACACACACACACACACACACACACACACACACACACACACTGGCAAGTGTAACTCCTTTTGAAGTTAAAAGAAACTATATATAGAAGACTTAGGCTAGTGGATAGTTAGGGATGGATTTATAGATAAAAGGGGGACAATGGTCAGTAGAAAGAAAGGACTAATTTTGAGGCTTGATTTGTAAAAGATTCATGGATGAAGAAAATGGGGAGAGACAGACAAACAGAGACACAGTGAGAGTAGAGATGAGAGTTATGGAGAGATTCTAAACCATTCTAACCAAGCTCATTGTTGACATTTATATTGTCACTGATGGGTCTCTTTTTTGGTCTGAAACATAGAATCATTTTGAGGTTATTTATCTAGAAACTCAAGTGTGTCCTTTTCTGGGTACATTTTAATGATTTCTAACTCTTTTGCCTTCTTAACCTGTCTTCTTCCTGTCATCCTCATACAAATGCTGAAGGTTTAGGTAGAGACATTTATGCAGAGAAAATGAAATAATTCCTTCAGTGGCATTGTCAATCAACTAAAATTTGAGGAACTGGGTGTTCATCATATCAAGGGAGACACAAAATAAAATCAGATTAAGAGAAATGGTTCAAGCTTTTTCCTTTTTGCATACAGTAGTCAAAATGAACTGATAAATTTAATAATTAATGAAATGTGTTTATTTCAAGTAAAATTATGTTCTCTAAATCACAAAAAGCAATAGAAATGTCATCACCAATTATAGTCATGATGATGAATCATAATTCCAAAACTATATATTCTTTTCATCAAAGCATTGATATGTATTTTTCTGTACTGTTATAAAATATGTCAATGTTATAAATTCCCATAAATATAATAGTAATCTAATTCCTGAATATACATTTTTAGATAATGGTCAAGAGGAGGCATGAATAAAATGTTTTCAAAAAAGGAACCATAAAGTTCAGACAAATTATATATTTTCTGTGATTCCCTTGGTAGGAATCATAAAGGTAAGAATAGTTGATTTAAAGTGATTCAGTGCTACTTTTTAATCTGGAGTAGTTAGCAACTAAGCATACAACCAAGTAATATGATAACATTTAACTGTTGACCATCTATTGAAATATATTAGGCTCTTTCTTATAAGTACTCTTTTCAAAGACATGAATAGTTTCTAGTCTTCTACAATATTCACAAACATAATTTTATAAGGTTTTTCATAAAAAAATAAAAATATATGTTGAAATTAACTGTGTTTATCACAGTTAAATATTTTATAGGTTTCCAAAGAACACAAGCAACCTAATTTTTAATAGGTGGGATAGTGCCTTCTATATACCCAGTACTACCTTCAGATCTCTTCCACCATCTCACTGTCACTGACTAACTCAAGGTGACCACTCAGACAATAGTAACATAATTGTTTATTCCACAAAATTATGTTGGCCCTTCCTTCATATCAGAAAAGAAGATTGAATTTTTTTTCTTTTACTTTTCTAGGGTGTTTATAGTACCTTACAAAATTTGGATTAAGAATTTGGGCATACAGAAACTGAAAACTGAGTGGATGCCCATCAATTGGAGAATGGCTGAATAAATTGTGGTATATGAATATTATGGAATATTATTGTTCTGTAAGAAATGACCAACAGGGGATTTCAGAAAGGCCTGGAGAGACTTACACAAACTGATGCTAAGTGAAACGAGCAGGGCCAGGAGATCATTATATACTTCAACAACAATACTATATGATGACCAATTCTGATGGACCTGGCCATCCTCAGCAATGAGATGAACCAAATCAGTTCCAATGGAGCAGTAATGAACTGAACCAGCTATGCCCAGTGAAAGAACTCTGGGAAATGACTAAGAACCATTACATTGAATTCCCAATCCCTATATTTTTGCCCACCTGCATTTTTGATTTCCTTCACAGACTAATTGTACAATATTTCAGAATCCGATTCATTTTGTACAGCAAAATAACGATTTGGTCATGTATACTTATTGTGTATCTAATTTATATTTTAATATATTTAACATCTACTGGTCATCCTGCCATCTGGGGGAGGGGGTGGAGGAAAGGAGGGGAAAAATTGGAACAAGAGGTTTGGCAATTGTCAATGCTGTAAAGTTACCCATACATATAACCTATAAATAAAAGGCTATTAAAATTAAAAAAATAAAAGAATTTGGGTATAGGCTCTATGTAATTTGTTGGCCTTTGAATGCTGTCTATATCTTCTACAGAACTTCTCCACAAATTCCCACTTAATGTCTTATATCAAAATGTCTTTGATATAATGTCTTATATCAAAACTACAACATCATTATGTGGAAGGAATAACTATACTCCAACTTCAGCCAAAAATAAAATATTAAATGCAAATCCATAATATCATAGAGGGAGATAATAGATGATTTTTTTTATTCCTCTCATAAATTATCATAACTCAAAGGGATTTCAAAGATGCTTGATCTAATCCTTTAATTTCATTAATGAGGAAAATAAGGCAGATAAAGGATCTGACATTTATCTTTAAAAAGTTTAAATTTTCCCCTCTACTCACTCCCTTACAGTAATTAGCTTGTCTAGCCCTCCATTTTGCAAAAGTTTTCCAAAGTATGCCTTGGAAATATAAAGTCATGGTCAAAATTATTTGATATTTTAGAATATTTCTTCATTTGAAGAGAGCAGGCCACAGCTCAGTTTATATAGGAGGTCTTGGTCACCCCAGTTACTAGTGCTGCCTTTCAAGTTATTTTGTATCTATATCACTTTTAAAAAGTCTTTTCTGTGGAATGTTTTCTCTCAATAAAGTGTACTTTCTTTGAAGGCAGGCACAATTTTAAAAAATGTTAGTATGAATATTATAAGAGTTTATTCAGTAAATTAATATCTATGCTTCTTGATGTCATTTCATTATTTTATTGTTATTATTCATTGTTATTAATATTTATGTTTTTAAAAATTGTTTTTAATAAATTATTAATATAACTTAAATAGGAATGAATGAGGGAAATAATTTTTATAAATTGCTTTGTAAAGGAACATGACAGGTTTTTTTTTATTTTAGTAAAAATAGATTGTCACTAAATAAAGCTGGAAAATTATTGTCTTTTGCTAAGGTTAGCAGTTCTTCCATGATCCAAATTTGCAAATGAGGTACAGTCGTTATTATTCTGTCACATGAGTATTGAAGAAATTAGAGAGATAACTAGGAAGTTTGTTCCATAATGTTTATAATAAATAATGTTTAGCTGCCTTAGTTATAGAAGGAACACATCTTTGTTGATATTTCTAAGAGCAGCCCTGCAGCATCATCAAGGAAGAGGAGCACAAGGACAAAAGAATGTGGAAAAAGAAACCATACTCTCCTGAATTGCTGCCCTTAAGAAAGTTGTATTCTTTTTTTTTTAACACAAGAACATTTTGTCCCATGCAGTCCCATTGTCCTGCCATTCACAAATGAGGAACCTGTAAAAGACCAACTAATAACAATAGAAGCAATAAAGATTAGAATGGCCACTTATTCCTTTAAAAAATTCATTTCATTGCAGTGTATTGATAAACCCTTGAAAACAGCATGTTGTTCCCAGAGCAGGACCAAGAAATAATCTTCTTTGAGTTTGAAAACACTTGAAGATTATTTTTAAATTCATGCAGTTGAAATAGACATCTCTGTTAGAAAATTGTTTTGATAAATTAAGATAATATCATGAAAAGTCAAAATTTAAACTTGTTTTCTCTTATTCTATTAATTATCCTATGACCAACTTATAGATAAGGAAACAAAATCCACCAGTAGATATGCATCTATCCATTTTCTTTTTCAACTTTTTTTTTGTTCTTCCTTCCTTTTTCTTCCTTTTCCCTTTTCTTTTCCTTCTTCCTTCTTCCCTTTTCTCTTTCTCTTTTTTCTACTTTTTTCTTTCTCTTTCCTTCCTTCCTTTTTTGTTTCCTTTCCTCTTCCCTTCTTATTGTCTTTCTTCTTTTCTGTCTTTTCCTTTTCTTTTTCTTCTTTCCTTTCTTTTTTCTTTCCTTCTTTAATTTTCTCATCCTTCCTTTTTATTTTTTCTCATTCCTTGTCTTTTTCCTTTTTTGTTTCTTTCTTCTTTCACATGTTTATTTCTTTTTCTTATTTCTTTTCTTCCTTTTTCACTTTTCCTTTACTATCTTCTTTCATTTTCTTTCTTTGTTCTTTTCTTTGTCTTTTTCCACTTCATCTTTCTTTCTCTTTTCCTCCTTCCCACTGAATATTTTTCTATGATTCCTTCCTTCCTTCTGTCTTTTTTATTCCCTCTCTTTATCTCTTTTTTCTTTCTTTTTTCTTTTCTTTCTTCTTTTTATCATTCACTGTCTTTACCACTTTTTCTTTCTCTTGCTGCTTTCTTTTTTTTTTTTCCATACTTGCTAGTTTGCTTTCTTTCCTTACCAACCAATATAACTGATATAAGGGTTTCTACTTGAGGAAACCTCCCCACCACACACACACACACACACACACACACACACACACTACAGATAGCACCTTCTCTGAAACTTTATAATACATAAGAGTTCCTTGGACCACTTAGAATTGGACCCAGTAGGGGTGACCCAGTAGGATTTATACCAAGAATGCAGGGCTGGTTCAATATTAGGAAAACTATTAGCATAATTGACTATATCAATAACCAAATTAACAAAAACCATATGATCATCTCAATAGATGCAGAAAAAGCATTTGATAAAATCCAACATACATTCCTAATAAAAAACACTTGAGAGGATAGGAATAAATGGAGTTTTCCTTAAAATAGTCAGGAGCATATATTTAAAACCGTCAGTAAGCATCATATGCAATGGGGAAAAACTGGAACCTTCCTCAGTAAGATCAGGAGTGAAACAAGATTGCCCACTATCACCATTATTATTCAATATTGTATTAGAAACATAAGCCTTGGCAATAAGAGTCACAGAAGAGATTAAAGGAATTAGAATAGGTAATGAGGAAAGCAAACTACTCTTTGCAGATGATAGTGGTATATTAGAAACCCCAAATTCTACTAAAAGCTATTAAAAAATTCTAACTTTAAAAGTTGGGATACAAAAATAAATCACATAAATCCCACATTTTTTTACATCACCAACAAATCCAACAAAAAACAAAGAAAATTCCATTCAAAATAACGTGATGCATAAAATATTTGGAATCTATCTCCCAAAGGAAAGTCGAATTTATGAGCAAAATTACAAAAATTTACACAAAAAGTCAGTTTAAACAATTGGAAAAATATTAAGTGCTTTTGGCTAGGCCAAGCGAATATAATAAAGATGATAATACTACCTAAACTAATCTATTTATTTAGTGCTATACCAATCAGACTCCCAAGAAAATATAAAAATAACAACAAAATTCATATGGAAGAACAAAAGGTCGAAAATCTCAAGGGAATAGCTGTAACTGATCTAAAACTATATTATAAAGCAGCAGTCAGCAAAACCATTTGGTGTTGGCTAAGAAATAGATTAGTTGATCAGTGGAATAGGTTAGTTTCACAAGACAAAATAGTCAACTATAGCAAGCTATTATTTGACAAACCCAAAGATCCTAATTTTGGGGATAGGAATTCATTATTTGAAAAAAAACTGGTGGAAAATTGGAAATTATTATCGAAAATTAGGCTGGGACCCTCCCATAACACCATATAAGATAAGATCAAAATGGGTCCATGATTTGAATAAAAAATGAGATTTAAATAAATTAAGGAACATAGGATAAGTTTACCTCTCAGACTTGTGGGGAGGGAAGAAATTTGGACCAAAAGAATAGAATCATTACTTATCACAAAATAGAAAATTTGATTTATCAAATTAAAAAGCCGACAAAAAAAACTAATTCAAACAAGATTAGAAAGGAAGCCAAACTGGGAAAACATTTTCATTAAAGGTTCTGATAAAAGGCCTCATTTCAAAATATTGAAATTGACTCTAAGGTATAAATTAAGCCATTCTCCAATTGATAAATTTCAAAAGGATATGAAAGACAATTTTCAGTGTAAATTGAAACTATTTCCATTTCATATGAAAGATTTAAATCACTTGATCAGAGAAGACAACTCTGAGATACCACTACACCCTGTCAGATTGGCTAAAGACAGGAAAAAAATAATGATAAATGTTGGGGATACAGGAAAACTGGGACACTGATGCATTGTTGGTAGTTGTGAATGATCCAACCATTCTGGAGAGCAATAAATTACCCCAAAAGTTATCAAACTTTCATCCCGTCCCAAATTTTACTACCTTATACCAAAGAGATACTAAGAAGGAAGGGACCTGTATGCCAAAATGTTTGTTGCAACTAGAAACTGGAAAATTAATGGTGTAACTGGAAATGGTTGGGTAATTGTGTATATGAATATGGAATATTACTTTTTGGAAAAAAGCAGGATAATACAAGAGTCTTGGAAAGCTTACATGAAATGATGCTAAGTGAAATGGCAGAACCAGGAGATCATTATATCTTCAACAACGTTACTGTATGAGGATGTATTCATGGAAGTGGTTTCTTTGACAAGAAAGATCTTCAGTTTCAATTGATCAATAGGACAAAAAGCTACACCCAAAAAAAGAACATTGGGAAATGAATGTAAACTGTTTGCATTTTTGTTTTTCTTCTGGTTATTTTTATCTTCTGAATTCAATTCTGCCTGTGCAACAAGAGAACTGTTCAGTTCTGCACACATATATTGTGTATCTAGGATATACTGTGACATATTTAACATGTATAAGACTGCTTGCCATCTGGGGGAGAGGGTGGAGGGAGGAGGGGAAAAGTTGGAACAGAAGTGAGTGCAAGGGATAATGTAAAAAATTACTCAGGCGTGGGTTTTGTTAATAAAAAGTTATAATTATTTAAAAAAACTATTTTAGAAAGCAGCTTAAAAGTTTTCTAAGAAAGTGACTAAAGTGTCCACACCCTTTGATCCAGAGATCCATGGATGTCAAAAACTGGAAAAGAAAAAAAAAGGAGTCAAAACAGCACTTTTTCTAATAATAAAAAAGGAGCAAAATAAATTACCATCAATTTTGGAATGATTAAATAAATTTTGGCATGTATTTGTGATGAAATATCACTGCCACATAAAAATAGGGAGGAATAAGATTTTTCTGCATGATTTATATCAAGGCTTCTTAAACTTTTCCAACTGGCAACCCCTGTTTACCTAGGAAATTTTTATATTATTATAGATATATAAGTATGTAAAAGATATATAAACCAAACATTTACTGATAATAAATAACAAAGAAATTTATTTTAATACACATCTTTGGTATACATATAATTTTACCATTTATTAAAGATGGAAAATATTTGCATACAGAGACTGATATGCTTGTTTATATTTATATAAATAATTAAATCTTGGTGGAATATTTGATACTATTCACTGTTGCCAAATTTTTTGCAACTCCCCATTTTCAGTTATGTGACCAGATAGGGTTATACCTCACAGTTTTAAGAAGTCTTGACTATGTGATCAAAATAATATAAGCAGAACCAGGAAAATAATATACATGACTAACAATATTAATATAAAGAATATCAAAACTGAAACCTATTAAATGATAATGACCAAGTTTGACCCTGGAAAAAAGAAATGAAAACGAACCTCTCTCTACTTTCTTATTAGAGGAGAGATGGATGTAGAACACTACATATATTGTCAGACTTGATTGAGTTTATGTTACAAGAGATAGTTTTCTAGCTAATTAGAAATGGATGAATTAGGAAATGAAAGTAATATGAAAGCTCATGAATACATATAAATAACATTTTAAAGTATAATTTGCTTTAGTACTAATATATAAAACCTCTTAAATCAACTACTTTTTTGAACAAGCATTTTAGACCTTACTATTTTATTGCCACTCACACTAAAGTATTTATTCCTTGTAAATTTTCCTGAATCCATATCTAGAGCAGAGTTGGTTGCAAACATAATCCAGCATTCCAATAGATTTTACACACATCAAACACAGAAATCTTTGCAATTGCAAACATGATGTGCCATATTTATTTACTTTCCCAGATAGGCAAGGGTTTCTGGTGTCTGGTAAAAGGCATCTGACCAGAAGAAAAAAAAATTGTGACTGCTCCGTTATACTTTGAAGTCACTGTTAATAATGTCCAGAGGAAATATCCAACATTTTTGATAACATGTGATGTACATCATGTACAACAAATGGGCTGACTGAAAACAATGTTAGATTTGGAAAATACAAGATGATCCTTCCTAGAAATGAGCACATTATTCTATAAATGTAATGAAAATTGGTGGGGAGGGAGAAGGAGGAAATAAATGCCTTTGAGACCAGGGTAAGGTATGCCCCATGACTTCCCTTGTGAGCAGGCTTCTCAAACCGATCTGCAGGAGACATTATAGAAGTTTACAGTAGCACCCCAGTGTGATAAAGAATGAGATACAATGCATAATTGTCAGCAGTTACTTCAATTCATCTCAGGCCCATGCTACCATGCAGAACATATTACCTCAGGCTCCACAAGGTCATGAGGGAGGTAACTGACTGTTGGGATGAGTAAATAGACCTTATTGTATAGAGCCCTTGTCACTGTAACAGCGCCCTGGAAAAAAAATGGAATTCTATTTTGCTCAGCTGCTGTACTCAGCTGCATGGAAAGATGAATGGTCTTTGAAAACATTAATCCTGAGAGTTCAAATTAGACTTTCAAGTTTATCATTCAACCATGGATTTAGTTATGGGGTTAACTTTAAGATTAAAAATCTTTTTCCTCCATCCAAAGTTACCTTCAGAAATTAGAAAACATTCTAGTAAGGTTAGAGAACTTGAACAAAAGATTTGTACTATAAAAGAATTTAAGGAGATTTGGTGGACCCAGTGATTTTTTAAAAAATAAAATAAAACTAATAATTATTCTAGCATTTCTAAAGATATTAGAAATTGCCTAGATTAGAAATCAAAGCACTGATTTACTTCCAAAGGGACCTATCATGTGCCAACAAGCATACATAATACTAGTATACTGTCTACTATCCTTGGGGTTAACCGTTTTTATGTATCATGGAGTCTTTTGAAGATTCAGTGATGTCTATGGACCACTTTTCATAATAATGTTTTTGTATAATGGAAGGAAATGATGAATTTTAGGTAAAAGCTATTGAAAATCAAGATATAATTTTTTCTATCTAAATTCACAAGTTCTTTTCCATGGACCACAAGTTAAGAATGCCTATATTATACCATCAATCTCTCTTTGGAAAAGTTTCATGATTGTACCATATATTTAAGTTCATTCTAGTTAATAGTACAAGAAAACACTTATATGCCATCGTATATGACATCATACAACTCATTCTCAAACAATTCAAGATGGTTTCATTATCAGTGCATTGTGCTTTGAAGTAAGGATCCATGTAGTTTAATGCATACAGTACTAAGTTCGGAAACTTGAAGACCTAGATTTAATTCTTGTCCTTTTGTTTACTAGATGGGTTTACTTCTCTGTTCCTCAAACAACTCCTATGGATTAATCTACTATGTCACAGATAATAAGTTGGTTTAGGGACTTCTGCATTAATGAAATAATTTATTTATGTAATTGAAGTTAAAGAAAAAACCACTAATTCAATATTTGGGATGTCTCTTCTCATGCCTTAAATATGCTATTAATTTAAGTTGTACATTAATTTTTACATTTTTGTTTTTTTTACTGTCTATGTTTACAGGTAGCCCATACTAGAGTATTTTTAATATTGCCTTATAAATGTTACTTGAAAGTTATTTTGTATGTATGCATGTATACATATACATATGCACATATATATTAGTTCCTCACTACATCCTCAAAATCAGTAATTTTGCCCTATATTTATTTTATGTCCTCTCATAATACTTAGAGGAACATTTATTTTATTTCCCTTCACAGAACATAGGGGAGCTAAGTGATACAGATGATAGAGTACTGGACCTGGAATCAGGAAGACCTGAGTTCAAATTTTACTATGCTATTTTTACAAGCTATGTAATCCTGGGCAAGTCATTGTTTACCTAGTTTCTTCATCTGTAAAAAGAAATGGCAAATCACTTCAATATCTCTGCCAAGAAAACCCAAAAGGGGTCATAAAAAGTCAGACAACTGGAAAAACTGAAAATCACTACCACAATACTTAGAACAACACTAATATATATGCAAAATAAATTCAACACTTCTTATAAACATGATTAAAGGGGAAGAATTCATTAACGGTTTATTCTGTTTTCTAAGTTAATAGCTTGATTAAGTTTTAGGATAATAATTTTAGAACTGGAAGAGATGTTGGAAGTCACATACTACATTCACATTCATTTTGTCAACAAGAAAACTGATAAGTATCTAGCCTAAATTCATATAGGTAGTAAGTAGGAGAATCAGGAATTGAATCCAGGTCCTCTTAATCAAAACCCATTGTTCTTTCTACTGCAACATACTGCTTTATTAACTCTTAGATGAGGAAAATGATTCACATTCTAATACCATTATAAAACTATTGTTGGTAAGTGTCCTTTCTAAAAAATGTTTTAAAGCATCTTGGACAGGATCTATGACATTTTAAAAAATAGCTCTAGTCTCCTAGGGGATTTGAAATAATTTAGCATTGCATAATACTTCAATACATACATAGTTGATTGCTAGTAAAATGCACAAAATGTCATTTTTTACCAAAATATTCCCAGAAAAAATATATAAATATCACAAATATGAATGCAATTTTATTTGCATGGCCACCCAAGCCAGATCTGTGCTTATCTATGGCCTGTTGAAAAATAAGTTGCTTAAAACAAATTCCTAATTTTATTTTTAGGAGATTATAAAAAAAACATTCAAAGGAACATCCATGGTACATTGCCGTCATGTTTTTGAGACTAGTGTCACATCATTTTGGAGTTTTGTCAGTTCCAGGAAGCATGAATATGATATTTCCCTGAGAACATTAGTCAGAATTACACTATCTGACTATTAAACTTTGATTTTATTCTTTTGCTGAACTTCAAGGTAATATTTGTTCCCATAGAAAAACACTTCAAACTAATCAAGCAGTTTATCTATCACTTCTCTGAGCAACTGATTAATTAAAAAAAAAAAAACCTTCAAAAACCTATCTTCTCATGCTTCATAACTTGTATTTCTTTTCCATTGCAATATTTCTAGGAACAACATTTCTGATATCAAAAATCAGTGGTCTTGTTTATTCCATCAACCCTCTTAACTGTTATCTCAATATCTGCAAAGAGTAGAATTTAGGCTAACAGCCTTTTTTTGATCTCTACCCACACCTGTGAAGGCATCAGAAGTTTTAAAAAAAAACATAAAGGAAAGCCTACTAAATAGAAAAAAGGTGCTGGATTTATATACTAGATTTGAATATAGCTGACCTTGAGCAATTAATATCTTAGAACATCAGTTTCTACATTTTTCAAATGAGATGTGATTGATATAGTAGAGAAATGGATCTCAGTAGAGCCAGACTAATGCTTTCATTTAAAAAATAAAGATTTACTAGATAGGAGTTTCTCAAATTTTTTTCACTCATGACCTCTTGTAGCCTAAGAAATTTTACATGACCCTAAGTATATAGTATATAAAATAGGTATACAAAAAAAAACCATTTACTAACAATAAATTACTAGATGATCTCTAATAATTCTAAATTCAATATGAGTAAATAGATATGGAGACCAAAACTTTTAATGGAATCTTAAGGTTCATTAAGAGAGCATTGGGATTTCAAATACGTTATATACATCTCCTTTGTTCATCTAGTAAAAAAAGGTGCTTCATTTATCCATAGATTATAGATGAAGAAACTGTGGGTCAGGGAAGTGGAAAAAGGTTAAGTGTAGTGAAGTGGAAAAGGAAGATGATAATGCCATTATATTCTGAACTGTCAGAACACAGATAGACTGAATTTTATTTTCAATTTTGGGCACTACATTTCAGAAAGCACTATGATAAAAACAATTATATACAAAAAAGGGACACGATGATGAAAAATCTCAAGATCATGGGTAAAAGTTGCAAGGAAGTAGATTTATGTTTGATTTAAAGAAAAATGTCAAAAAAAGTATATATTCTTTACATATTCTATAACTACTTAATTATTTACATGATGTCTTCCTCCAGTAAAATATAAGCTTCTTGAAGGCATGGATAGTTTTGCCCTTTATTTGCATCCCCAGTCCTTTCTATTATAGCAAAAACTAGAAATTAGGAGTCATTATTTAAGAAAAGGCTAAACAAATTGTGGTATATGAATGCAATGGAACATTGTTGTGATGAAATATTGTGCTGTAATAATAATGAAAGGGATGGATTCAAACAACTATGAGAAGATTTTTATGAATTAACATAAAGAACAGAACCAGAAAAATTTATACAATGATTATAACATTGTAAAGAAAAATAATTTCAAAAGACTTGGAAACTCTGATCAGTGATGATCAGTCACAATTCCAAGGAATCAATAATAAAACTTGTTTCCCACTCACTAAAATTGAGGCAATGATCTTGAGGTACAGAGTGACATACATTTTTTGATATAGTCAACATATAGATTGATTTTGCTTGACTTGGGAGGATTGGTTGGGGGTAAGGTAGAAGGAAAAAAGAAGATAATGATTTCCCCCCATTCCCTCAAAAAAGATGAAGTGGGGAAAATATCATCTATTAAAAAAAAGATAACATATGTATTATATATTGACATAGGAGAGAATTATACGCTATATGAAAATGGAGTTAGGCATATAGTTGGAGACCAATTTTCTTGACTTCAAAGGCCACAGAGACACTTCTTTCCATACTTCATGTTCATTTCTCTGTGGATCTGGCAAAAGATATACAAAACTGTGATTCAAGAAGCCTGTCTTTGTCTGAAAAGACCATAACTCCAAAGTATGATCATGTCTTGAAAATGTTTAACAATACCAGGATGCCCCTGGTTGCTCACAGACTGGCATTACTAGAGCAGAATAAAAGCAAATTGGCTAAAAAGTAGCTGATATAATCATGACAAACTGTCACAATCTTAGCTTGTGCATCCATTAAATTGCAACCTCTATGCTCTTTATAGCTTTAATTTTAAGTGAAGCTGATAATGCATTATGTGCTAGGAGAAAATTCAGGAAATATTTTAGAACATCCAAGTAACTTCTTTAAAAAAAATTCATAGTTGTTATTATGAACAGTTATTTTTCCAATTATTAAAAATAACTGTTATGGTAAATAACATCAATTTGAACACTCCCCATGAACTATGTGCTTAAATTTTGGAACCAAAAAAGGATATCAAACTATTTTCTTATCTTTTTTTTCAAATTACATTTTGAATTGTTCAGAAGCAATTTTCATTCTTTTTTCATGTTTCTTTTTCCATCTATGTCTGTGCATTGTAAAGAAACAAAATTGCTTTTGTCTGTTGGACTCCTGTACTAGAAAAGACTAAACATGTGACAAGACTTTGAAGATTTAAAAGTTCAATAAGTAAAATTCATCATGGAAGTTGTAGGGCATTGCTATATTTTCTTCCAGATTTCAAAAAAGGATGAAATTTTTTACTTGATAGATTTATCACATGTGAAATTAACTTATCCTCATTTCTTTGCAATGTAAAGGGAACACTTTATAAATTCATCAATCACAATGGAAATTGCTGATAAAGTTTTATTGTTGTATATGTGTACATTCAATTCAATTTAATAAAAATTCATTAAGAATTTACCATACCCAAGGCACTTTACTAAATTTACAAATACTGTATACATACATACACATATATAATATATTTATTACAAATTTTTATTTTCACATCTATGTAGTATATATATAGTACATTTACTAAGTCACATTCTAAGAACTGGGGATAAAAAGAAATGTAAAAGACATTCCATACACTCAAAGAGCTTATAGTCTAGAGGCAGTAATGTATTCTTATTAGCATAAATACTTAACTCACAGGATTATTGAGGAAAATTGATAATCAACAAAAAGTCCTTTGAAAACTTTTAAGAACTAATTGTCATAATTATGTCACTATTTATTATTTTAGGAGTAGTATGTTTTTATGTGTCTATTTATATGAATAAACACAGGTGTTTGTATGTTAATATAAATGCATCTGGAATAGATATGGACAAATAGGAATATATCTAAAGAAAGACAAACAATATAGTGAAGGGACTTACAATTATGCAATACAATCCTGGGGAAGAGAGAAGATAAATGTCTAAGAATATGAAGGATTACCATTTGCCTTATATTGGGAATAATAAATGGAATTAATGTAGAAAAGTAGGTTTTAACTGAATATATGAAAGAACTTCCTAAATTTTCAGTTGCCCACAAATGGAAGACTGTGCCTTGAAAAATGAATTTCCTTATCACTGAATGTCTTCAAGGACAGGGGAGATGGCCAATCGGTGAATAATAAGGGATATTAAAGACTCATGTTTCTGTTTAGAGATATGGTAAATGATCTCTGAAGTTCTTTCCAATGCTAAATACTCTTTATGCCCTGCTAATTCTTTTTAAAAATGCTTACCAAAGAGGCTGGTAAAAATGTAGAAAAGCATTAAAAGCTATAGTTCTGTCTTTCTCTCCCAGTTTGCAATTTAGTGACTTTATTTGGTGTTGTCTTTGCCTGCTGAGGTCTAAGACTGACTCGAAAATGATGAACTGACTGAGTACTTAAAGTGCATTGTCTGGTGCTATTGTGGCATGCATGATAGTTTCCATAAAGTCCTGCCTGTGTTAAACTCAAAGGAATGTAGTTTGCCTGGGGCCACTTCTTTTATGATAGCTCCATGAAAATCAGTGATATAGCAGGATGTACAATGCCAATCTATACTGCTATACAAGGAGTCCTTGATATGAAAAACAATATATCCTGTCCAGGACATCATGAGATTAAGGGTGAAGTTAGAATTCTACATAAAAACAATATCATATTATTCAAAAAGAGGGTCAGCTTGGGAATTTTTGGCTTCTCCTATCCCAGAAATTTACTGCTCAGAAAATTCAAAATATTATTTTTATTTCTGTTGACAAATTAGGTTTACAAATGTGGCCTCCCCATTTGGTCCTTAAAATAGAAATAGATTTTTTTTTTTTTTTTGGCTAGGCAGTTGGAGTTAAGTGACTTGCCCAGGATCACACAGCTTAGTAAGTGTTAAGTGTCTGTGACTGGACTTGAACTTCTGTGCTCCTGACTTCAGGGCTGGTGTTCTATCCATTAAGCCATCTAGCTGCCCCTAAAATAGGTTTTTAAAATAGAAAATGGAAATCTGGCATAATTTTCCACAAAGATTCTAGGCAAACATGGAGATTGTGTGCATGGAGTCACATGTTGGGTTATGAAAAGAACTACAGATTGTTCCAGAATAGGTTATCCCTCTAACCTTGCACCTGCCATGTCCTTAAAAGTGGTTTCCTAGAGTTTTATAAAAACTTTATAATTTCATTGTATAAATTTTCTCCCTGTGATCAGGTACAAAGAAAGAATAGCTTTCCCTTTGTTGTCTGTTGCCACTTTTTTCTTCTTAACAGGCTTTAGAAATAAGAGAATGACCTATCACTTCTTCCTTTCACTTCACTATCACTTCATTTCACTTCACTATCATTTCAGAACAGAGAAGCCAATGGCAAGTCTGACTTTGAAAAGAAAGCACCATGGTATCATGGAAAGAACATTTGCCCTGGAGTCAGAAAACCTGGGTTCACATCTCACCTTTGACATAACTTGTGTGACTTGGGTCCAATTCCTTAGCTTCCCTAGCCCTCTACTTCCTTCCTTGTAAAATGATAGCTTTCATGGATTAATATGCATCTAAATATAATGGTTGATGTGTCAAAAATATAAGATAAAACTTCCTCAAATAAATTTACAAAGGATTGTTAAGTTCCTTGAATGCAGGGGATACTTCAGTTCTTGTCTTTGCCTCTCCATGCCCTACTGGAGCACTTCAAACATGCAAAGACCTTAATAAGGTTTTGTTGAATTGAACTGAACTGTTCTGAATAATGAATGAAAAAAAGACTTTTTTAACAAAGAAATTTTTATTTGAACTCTTATCAATAAATCCCATGAGCACCAATTTTCCCTATTATTTTTAGTCTCTGATAGATGCACTTGGGTCGATCTTCACTGAGTTTGGTCATTTTATCCAATGCTGTTCTCCCTAGTTCACTATTCTGTCATATCTGGTTCTTCTACTTCTTCTCCCTAAGTATGCTAAGTGCAGGAGTCCCACCAAGGCTCTCTTCTTCTTTGGTGACTTCCTTAATATCAGAGGCTTCAATTATCACCTCTGTAGGAAAAAAGGCAAATTCTACAGATATGATTCTTAAATCTATGTAACCAGTCATCCTCACACCATGCTGCCTATACTTGAGCCATCACCCTTATTTCCCCTCCATTGAATGAAATTTTGGACTCTGCTCTGGGAATGCCAGACCCTGATATGTCAGCTTTCATATTATCTTGCTTGGAACCAAGCTTCCACATCACTTTCTAGCCATCCTGTTCTTCCTTATTAAATGGTAAGTTCTTTGAGGGCAGACATTGAGGGCCATTTCTTTCCTCAGTACTGTGTATGGGGCCTTGTTGTGAAGACCGCATTTTAAAATCAGCCGGAGTCAGGAATTCAGGTTAGGGGAAAATTGTCAATCTTTATTCTTAGCAGAGATGAAGAAAGATCGGAGGTAGAAGGGAATCGGCAATAGCAATGTCAGCAGCTGAGTCAAGAAGCTAGCCAGACCAGAAGTCACGAGACCAGCAGCCACCAGAACAGAACCCAGCCAGCAATCTCCCCCAGCCTCTCTGCCTGCCTCTCTGCCTCCACCCACCAAAATCATCATTTCCTATACAACACATCAGGACTTGCACAGAGAGTGGGCAGGGGTCATTCTTTCTCCAAGCATATATATTAATATAGTCCAATTACTATTTAACCTCATGTGCTTGGGACCTCAGTGCATCAACTCAAGCCTCAGCCCATTACACCTTGTAACCAGGGTTAGGGACTAGACTTGTGATTTAATTGGTACAGAAAATTCATGGCTAAGAAAATTCCCTTGACTAATGCAAGTGGCCCTCTTCTCTGTAATTGACTGTCTTGTCAATTGGCTAGGGTTGACTAGAACACTGAAAAGTTATATAACCTACCCCTAACAGAATAGGATAGGGCAGGATTTGAACCTATGACTTCTGCTGAGATTAACTCTTTTTTTATCTACTATGACACACTTTTCCTTACATGACATGAATTGAAGAAGGCATTTAATGCATTTCTTTTTATAACTTAATTTTTAAAATCTCACTATGTTAAATGATTTTAAATATGTTTGATCTGGCCCATTCTCAGTTATAAGCAATGGTGAAAACTCAAATGCAACGTACATAAAAAGTGATGGTGGTTGTATTCAAGTAGTCTAAAAACAATCTTAAAAATCATGTTAAGTCCTCTGATTTGAGAAATTATTCATGCAATGCTTATCTCAATAAAATTAGAAGAGTAACTCTCTGCCCCTGAAAGTGGAAATAAATCACTGGTAAAAAATGAAAACTGCCTGAAAACTGCCTTCTGTGATCTTTATGGAAATAACAACAACGGCCCTTCAAACAATGAAGCTGAGGGTGGGAGAACTGACTCTTATAAATACATCACTAACCACGTCAGTGTATTTCCCTTGACTTCCACAGTAGGATCTCTGGGGAAACAGAAACCCTGCTACACACTCATTTTAATTCCTGTAATTGTACTTTGCACATCAGTTTCTTGAGATTTAACCTCAGACATATGGCATAGATTCATCATCTCTAAGCTCAGACTCAGCAATTGATAAAATAAGCGGAGGACATTGGAGAGGGTATTTTTTCAGGGATAAAGTTAAGGGAATGCCTAGATTTCCATGAACCTGATAAGAAATTAAGGCAGAACAAAATACTGAGCAATGAGACAAATCCTAAGTTGGGAAAATGAGAGCTTTCCAGAGGAAACTATATTACTTGTAAATCCTTCCTTATGTGTTGATAACTATAATTGTTTCAAGTTTCTAATCCACTGAAAGTGATGACACATTCAGCTTTGCAAACAAGCCAAATGCATCATTTCCTTCCATGTCTCCTACCCCACTCCCCCTTACTTTTGAAAAAGTAACTAAGGATATTTAACTACATAAGGTTATACCTTAATCCTTTATTCTGTCTAATCCTAGGAGATTTAGCTCTTTTGCAAAAAAAAAAAATGTTATTCAAATAAACAGGTGTTATTGATCTACAGCACATCTGAACTTCATTTTCATCTAGCTACAACATGTCTGTAAGAGAGAAGATGCTTATTATCTAGATTATGATACTTTTGTGGTTGGCATGGGGGGGTGTAAATGGGGCAGGTCAGGATTTGTGTCTTAGTAGAAATGAAGAGAGATGACTTTTAATTACTTAGCACCAGCTTAATTCATACAAAACATGAAGGAATTCAAGGATAGGCAAATGGGTTCAGTTTTTAATGAGATCATTCTGAGATTTTCTTTTTTCTTTCTTAAAGTAAAAACAGCAAGGTTTTTTTTTTTTCTTTTTCAAAAGTCTCTATTAATTGTATACATAGACTAATACAAAGAGAGAAATAAAAAGGTCAGTGTATGGAAAGTGTGTCTCAGATTCCACTATAGGGCAATAAATATCCTTAGTAAATTGTTAAGGGTTTATTTTTTGGGGGGGTTGCAGTCACACCTATGATTTCACTACTACAGGAGACTCCCCCTCTCAGTTCTGCAATTTGTTGCCTTAGAGACTTGTCTGGGAGCACTCAGATATTAAATGGCTTTCCCCAGATCCAAAGGTCAGAAGTGGGACATGAACCCCACTCTTCCTGGTTCTCAAGTCAATTCTCTATTTATTGTATTCCATGCCCTAAATTAGGTTTTAATAATACTTCTAGAAGGCAGGATACAATGCTAAACTATTCTCATAGTATTCATTGATTGAGCCAATAGTCATTGAACACTTCCTAATAATAGGAACTTTGTTTAGATATTAAGGATATCATAATTGAGCATAGTTTAAGGGACTAAAATCCAGTAGAAGATATGGCATTTTTACAAATATTAATTTTACAAAGCTGAAGATGAATAACAAGAGGACAAAGCACTATAGGATTCAAATGAAAATACGTGATCTTCAGGAAGAAGGTATTTGAATTGACTTTTGAATGCACATGTTTTCGTGGATGAAGATGTATGGAAAGCCATCCACAATACCTGTGTGTTCCATTCTTTGATTTTCATGTCATAAATATACCAGGCAGCTCAGAATGGTCTTTAATTTAAAAGGTTTCAGGAAAAAAATATTAGTTTTGTTTCTGGTTCTATATGTGTGTGTGTGTGTGTGTGTGTGTGTGTGTGTGTGTGTGTGTGAGACAGAGAGAGAGAGAGACAGAGAGAGAGAGAGAGAGAGAGATTCCTTTCTATAAAACTGTAATTCATTTGAACCAGTATTAATTAAACCCCAATGTTACAGACATCGAGGACATGAAGATAGTTGTAACATGGGGTCAGTTTATATGAAAATGATAAGTACATACATCATACTATAAAAATTTGAGGAGAGATCAATTTTAATAAGGGAGAGGTGATAGAAAAAGAGGGAGAGGGAGACAGAGAGGAAGTGACAAACATTTTTCTCCTTAACACATCAAGTATACACTTTCCCTATAACATATCAGCCTTTAGGGAATAAAGGATCAAACTTAATACATTCTCTTTAGTACACATCTAAATACAGAGGGTCTGATGATGTTCTCAAGTCTTCTACTGCTAATCTGAGGAAGGTAAATTGCTCAAGTATGATCCTTACTGTCTGGTTTATCCTTAGCATGGACTACAGTTCCTGGATTTCTGGTGGTTTGCTTGTTCTCTTCATCTTTTGAAACTCACAAGGTTTATCCACCTTGAATTTCCTTCACTCCAAACAGAAAAGAATAAGTTCAGAGACAAAAAGAGAAAGGCTTATATTCACAAATTCCATTTTATTCTAGATGGGGAAAGCCTGAGACCTTTCTCCCCTTGTAGCATTGTATCTCACCAGATCACATCCTAGCAGGAAAATGAAAAGCAAGACCCCAACTGACTACCATCTTTGGAACACTGGTTTCACTTATACAATCAGGCAACAATCTGTTTCCCTTTAGTGTAGATAGCAGAACAGACTCGGTAAGTGAAAATATACACATGCTCCAATAGCTTGCTTCCATTGCATGTCATTTTCTTTTCCTAATTGTATTCCCAGTGCTTGCACCAGTAACTGGCACATAGTAGGCAGTTAATAAATTTTTACTGACTTACTGACTTTCCAGAAACAGCTTCTCAGCCTCTTTCTACTAGGGATTGCATCACTGCTTTTCATCAATTACATCAATCCCAAATCATCTTAAACTTGAGAAGAATCATGAGAAGAAATGAGGCCTGGAATTAAATAGAAAGGAGTGATTTATAAAAGTAGAATACAGATGTGAAAGAAATTGTGCAGGCAGAAATGACTAGAAATGGCAAGTGATAGGATGCACTATATAGAAATACCATAATGCAAAAAAATTAAAATAGCATTGAATTTATTTAAAACAAGAAAGCTAAAAAAATCTCATGGGGAATCAAAATCATTTGGTACTGATTTTTTTTAAAGACAAGTAAATCAATCAATGGAACAGACTATAGGCAAGGAACAATCATAAATAATGGAACTCAATAGCCCAATGGTCAATTTAAAAAATTACATAGAACTCAAAAACTTCGTAAGCACCAAAATATCATTTTAGGGATGCAAAGAATTTAAAGAAAGTTGATGCTCATCAATTAGAAGGTGACTAAACAAAATGTGGTACATGACATTAAAGGAATATTATATTCTATTCCATTCTAATATTATGTATTAGAAGAAATGATAGACATGAAGAATTCAGAAAAGGACAGAAACAAACACATACAAAGTAAAGTTTACAGAGAAAGAAAATACTATATATAATTTCTATAAAATGTAAGTGCAAAGAAAACATGCAGAAAACCCCCCATAAAACGTAAGTGGAAATAAAAAACAACAAAAAGTTGAAAAATTATAAAAAAATTAAGCTCAAAATCAAAGAAGAAATATTAGATGTCCCTTACCCTTTTCAGAGATGGAGGAATGAACATAGGTATGAAATATTGCATGTCACATAAGGTGGAAGAAGTAATGCCTGACTTTTTTGATGTATTAATTAGCTTTGCCAATTCTTCTATTCTTCATCTTTTTCTTTTAATAATATATTCTTTGTTATAAGGAATGGTTTCAGGGAAGAAGAGGGAGAAAACCACCTAGGTTAAAATCTTAACAAAATAAAACCAAAATCTATCAAAATAAATGCTATTTTAATATTCATGGAGAAACTTACCTATCTATTACCAACGCATAATGCTTCTACATCTGGAATAATCCTTATGCTCCTGGCTGTTGAACATCAAGAAAGACAAAAATTAGCTGATGATGGTTCAGAGAAAGGGAGCTGTGATGATCAAGAAATTATAAGGACCTCCTTTTGAGAACCAGACTGAAACAATTAAGATTCTTCAATCTGGAAAGCTAAGGGTTAATTGGTAACATAATTGTTTGCTTTGAAAGATTTTTAAATAAAGAGTATTTAAAAAGGTGAAAATGGACTTGCTAATCAAATCCTGGAATTCTGGAATTGGAGAATATTTTTTGAAGCCTGAAATTGGTAGGTACAGGGAAATTAAAAGTAGTACTAGCTTTCACTTCTTCAATAGTTCAATTCATCCAAAACTTCAATTTGAATATGCTCTCCATCATGTCAGATTGCAATCCTTTCTATTCTAATGTAAGGGCAGAAGGGTTGATTGAATTAATCAATCAGCCCCAAACCATTTAAAGTAAATAACAAGTAGGTAGGTGGCATAATAGATACAGCACAGGCTAGAAAATCAGGAGGACCTGAGTTCAAATCAAAATTTGGACACTTACTATCCATGTTACCACTTAACACTGATTGCCTATAAAATGAATATATATATATATATATATATATATATATATATATATAAATCCATATTACCTTTATCTAATGAGAACCTTACTGAATCAATCAGTGAAAGGCACTAAACAAAGTTGAAGTCTGAAGAACAAAATATTTCAAGCTATGGAATGAAACCAAATGGTGCTACAGAAGAACTGTATTGGGATTGATAGAAGAGTTGGTGATAGTTTGTGGGTTTTCAATAAACCCAGAAAACTAGGATGGATTTGAGGGTTTGAGCATTGATTTTAATGATGGAAAGGGCTTTAGGTAAAACCCCTGAAAAGGACAGACAGGAGAGAAGACAGGTTCCCTCTTCCCCTTTATCAGAGCATGACTTTCTGTACTTTAAAATATTGAAGTTCTTATACTTCCCCTGAACATGCTGATAATGTCCTTGGAAAGAGACATTATGGCAGATGGTTGTTCCTATATAAGGAACTGAGGACAAACTAGACAGCTGCCTTTAGGCAGCTTCAGAATTCTACAAGGGACTCAGCAGAAAGCTATATCATGCCTAAGGAGTGTAGTGTGATTTCTAGAACCGCCAAATCCGGGTGCCAAAATATACAGTCCTAACTACCTCCCTGGAGGATCTCAGGACTAGCCTAAGTCCTTTCTCCTAGTGGAGGAGTGATGAAGGCAGGACCCAGGAGGATGGTCAAAGATGGAGTCCCTTTATTTCAAGTCCTCTCAGCTCTTAAATACCTTAGTATGATTACATCACTATAGCACACTGAGCATGCGCCAATTGTAGAACCATTACATCACCACCTCAACACAGCACATTGAACAAGTGCTAATTATAAGCCCCCTGCTATAGATATGTAAATGCCTCTTTACTGTAAGTATCCCTTGCTTCAAGTAGAACACAGGTGGTCAGGCCGTCCTTGACTTCACAGAAAGGGTGAGAGCACCAAAGGGAGATGGGGAGCAGAACCAGATATTGTCAGCAGGTCACCTCTGGGCTGAAGGGTCTTATACCTTACCCAGAGTTCCCCCTTTATCTACAGCCCTCTACAAAGGAGAACTTTGTAGGAACTCTATGAAGGAAAGAAAAGGATGTGAAACAATTAGATATTGTGTCTTATATTTTTCCACTATGAGACACTTAAGCTTGAACCCTTTTACTTTTTAATTCTGTGGGTGTTTGTGGGAGAGAATATGTCCCAGACTTTGAGGGGAATATTTATTATACCAGCTATACTTACTATACCAACTTAGTAAATGTCTATTTACTATTAATTGATATTCACTGGGAAGGAATATACTAGTGGAATATCATGCACAATAGAGAAAATATCCCAAACACTTCAGGGTTTGTCCCAAGATCCCCTGATTAGAAAAATAGTAGCCATCCTCTGGAGCCCCAACTTAAATCTATATTTGTTAATTTTGTTAGTCATTTTCTGTCACATCCAACTTTTTGTAATCCCAATTGGAATCTTCTTGGCAAAGATATCACAATGGTTTATGATTTTCTTCTCCAGCTTATTTTATAGATGAGGAAACTGAGGCAAATAGGGTCAAGTGACTATCCACTGTCGCACCTACCTGTCCTAAATCTACTGCTTTAAAAATTTCTAAAAAAAATTTTTTTTAAATTGCAAACATAATCTATTAGCTCCTAGACCAATAACATCATCATAGATCATTCCTGTCAATGGAAAGTACACACTAATAGTGAAAAAGGTAGATAATATCTTAGTATGAAAACAATATTGATGTTGTAGATCTCTTGAAAGGCTCTGTGTATCATATTTTGAGAATTGCTTGATTAGGTAATCTTTAAGGTATCTTTCTGTTCTAAATCAATGATCCTTTGAGTCCTAATATCTCGCAGATCTATATTCTATGATCCTAGAATATTTATAGAAAATATAAAATGGGTAATGAGATGAGGAAGTGACACAAGACCACATAAAAAAAAATCAGGGGAGTTGTATGAAGTAAGCCATCTTCACTTTGAAGGACAGAAGCAACATCCTGCTGACTTGGTACAATAATACCAATAACAGCTGTTCTAAGTACAACAGTTCACTTTTGTGTGTTTTTTTTTTTCTAATAGTTACCAGGGAGTATATAGCTGTTTTCTGCAAACAGAAAACTTTGTCAGGTTCTATAACCTTACATATTTATTTTGCCTATTAATATTTTAATTGTACTTTCAGGAGTGATGTTCAAGATGATTGCAAAAATAAACAAACAAAAATAAAAAGTCCTAAGTTATGTAGAGATGTATGCTATGTATGATTCAATAATCATAGTTTTGAGCTGAAAAGGACCTTAAAGGTTAGCCACTCCAACTTCTTGATTTTACAGATGAAAACTCTGTAGTTCAGAGAAGTTAATCATCACACAGCTAGTTAGCATATGAGTAGGATTTGAATTCCAGTCTTATTTTGGCAAAGTCCAGTAATTTATTCCCTATATCAGAAGTGTCAAAAATGTGGCCCATAGGCTGCATGTGACCTATAACACATCTGAGTGCAACAGAACCAGATTAAAGTATAATTTCTATCTGATTCAGTGATATATTGATTTATATTAATAAATTTATACATTAACTTTAAAAAGAAATACATTAACATGTAGTTTTCTAAGTCAATATGTGGCCCTCAGGGATCCTTCTATAGAGTTTATTGGCTTCCATTTCTATTTGATTTTGTTACTTCTACCTTCCATTTGAGTCCTTGAAGTTTCAGATATATTAGAATGAATTAGATTTTCATTTTTCTTCTTGATGGTAATTTGAGGGAACTTGCTAATTACATTTACAGTAATAATTAATCAATAGTTGGGGATATAGTATATCTGAGAAAGGAGGTAGGCTTTCATTAATGAGATGGAAGGATAACAGAGGAAAGACCTGAGTCTTGGTACTAATGTATCCATGAAATATTAAAAGAACCAAAAAAAGATTTACTGTATATTCAGGATGCTCCTGTGAAGGATTTGTTGGAAAATATAAATAAATATAGTATATATTATATAAGGCAGTTTGGTGGTACATTGGATAGAATGCCAGATACAAAGTCAAGAAAACTCATCTTCCTGAGTTCAAATCTGACTTCCGACACTTATTAGCTGTAGGACCCTGGGCATGCCATTTTCTCTATTTGACTCTGAATTTTGTCATCTTTGAAGTGATCTGGAGAAGGAAATGGCAAACTATTCTACTATCTCTGTCAAGAAAATCCCAAAGGGGATCATGAAGAGTCAGACAGTAACTGAAATGTGCAACAAAAGAATGTTTAGGGTGTGGGTCTTCAAAGATTAACTCTATTCTCAGCACTTCTATTGTGTTCTTACTAATATTCTCCAATTATAACCATTATAATTTCTGTAACTTCATTATTATCTAATAAATTGTTATTCTGAAATTTCAAAGTTTGTCTTATGCTTACATGGAAAAACATAAAGTAAGTATATTTTGCTGTTTTATTTTGCAATTTTAATTTACAATTTTATAATTTTCTATATTTTTTAAACTTTGTCTAAAACTTATTAAGAATTTAGTAATATTTTATTCTAAAAATATGCTTTCTTATTTTTAAGAATGGATAACGGGCTAAAAAAGGACATTAGAAAATATGCTTTTTTCACTCCGTCACTATACTGTCTACATCTGAAAATGCTAAAAAAGATGGAGCTGACATTTAAGAAAATTCTATCATTCAAGGAAGAGAGAAATTTGATTCTAAAAAACTAAGTAAAATGGTAAATAAGAAATGGAAACATAGTGAAAGCTATCACTTCCTCAGTTTTCAGATCTTTATAATTTCTTTTATCTTCTAATTGTATTACTGTATAATTTGCATCATCATTTGAGATCAATCATTAAGTTTAAAGAAAAAGGAACTGTCTTTCTTTTTAAAATGTTTTTCTAGTTATACATGTATATTAATGTTTTAATACACATTTCTTTATGAAGCATATTGAGAGAGAAAAATCAGAACAAAAAGGAAAAATCCTCTTTAAAAAAAAAAAACAGAAAACAAAATAAATGAACATAGCATTGTTGATTTACTTTCAGTCTCCTTAGTTCTCTTTCTGGATGCAGATGAAGTTTTCTATCCAAAGTTTATTGGGATTATCTTGGATAACTGAATCATGGAGAAGAACCAAATCTTCCATAGTCAATCATCACACAGTCTTGCTGTTTTTGTATACAATGTATTTCTGATTCTGCTTGTTTCACTCAGCATCAGTTCATATAAATCTTTTCAGGCTTTTCTAAAATCAGCTTGTTCATAATTTTTTATAGAATAATCTTGTTCAGCCATTCCCCAATTGATGGGCACCTACTTATTTTCCAAGTTTTTTGCTACCACAAAAAAAGAACTGCTATAAACATTTTTATATATGTAAGTCCTTTTCCCTACTTTATGATTTCCTTGGGATACAGACTCAGTGTTGGCACTACTAGGTCAAAGGGGATGCACAGTTTTATAGCCCTTTGGGCATAGTTCCAAATGGCTCTCCAGAATGGTTGGATTATTTCACAACTCCACCAACAACACATTAGTGTTCCAGTTTTCCCACATCCCCTTCAACATTTATCATTATCTTTTCCTGTCATTTTAGCTAATCTGAAGGGTTGAGGTAGTACCTCAGAGTTGTTTTAATTTACATTTCTCTAATCAATAGTGATTTAAACTATTTTTTCATATGACTATAAATTGCTTTAATTTCATCATCTAAAAAATATTTGTTCAAATCTTTTGACCATTTGTCAATTGAGGAATAACTTTTAGTCTTATAAATTTGACACAGTTCTTCATGTATTTTTAAAATGAGACCTTTATCAGAAACACTAGCTATAAATTTTTTCCCAGCTTTGTACTTCCCTTTTAATATTGTTTTTGTTGGTTTTGTTTGTGCAAAAACTTTCTAATTTAATGTAATCAAAGTTGTCCATTTTACATTTCATAATGTTCTATAGTTCTTCTTTGGTCATAAATTCCTTTTTTCTCTAAAGATCTGATGGATAAATTATCCCTTGCTCTCATAATTTGCTTTATGCCCAGATCGTGTACCCATTTTGGTCTTGTTTTGGTAGATCCATGAAACTGATTATTTTAAATGTAGATGGTATGAGTTTTAAAAGCCAAAAATTGCTTGTAACAGCATTTCAATACTAGAAATTAATTAAAAAGCCATTAAAGCAATTTTCACAGTAAGTTATCTTATTGCATTGACTGGAGAAGCATACACAATAGTTAAAAGTTTAATAAAGTCACGGACAGTCGACACTGAAAAACTGCTGGATGAAAAGCCAGCAAAAGAAATCACGTGGTCCCATTTTCTAACAAAAGAGTTAACTCATCAGATTAAAAACTTAGCTACAGATATGAAGACTGAATTAATATTTCTTTGGGGAGTTTTCTTGATAAAACTACTAAATGGTTTGCCATTTCCTTCTCTAGTTTGTTTACAGATGAAGAAAATAAGGTAAACAGGATTAAATGTCTTGCTCACGATCCTACAGCTAGTTTTGCTTATGCAAGTTGAGTATGCAACTCTTTAACACAAAAAAAGGGAACTATGTATAAAGCACTACTGTTGTAAACCAAAGTATAAGAAAAAGTACCTGTTTGAATTCATTTTTGTGAACTGAACTAGCTAATTTTTCCTCTGGAAACCATCTTTTTTTAAAAGAATAACCAATGGGCACACTATGGTTATTCAGTCTTGTGTTGCTGGCAGACATTTTCTCAAAATGAAGTGAGTGTCAGTTCAAGGAAAAACAAGTCCTAGTGTTTATTGCCAATGATAAAATTTGAATTTTCAAGCAAAATTAAAACCTGCCATTGTGGCACTAGCAGTTTCCTAATACTTAAAACTTTTTTTATGAGATTGGTAGTGACATGAAAAAGTGACTTTTTAAAATATTATATAACAAAAAGTATTAACATTTACAAGATATGCATAACTCAGTGAACCAGTATTTTTGTAAAGATAAATTCATGTTGTTGCAAAGTCACAAATGGGCAAAAGACCCACTCAAAGTGCTTTATGGACAGTGGATTTTAATATGAAAAGATTATGAAAAGTTCATTGATTTGGTTTCAGAGTCTATGTGGCAACTAACCTTTAACAAACTGTAAAGTTTTGATGTGGAATAAAAGAACACATACAATTAATTGGAAAGGCCCATTAAAACAGTCTTCTTTTTCCAACAATGTGAAGTCAGACTTTCTTCATGTTCTTCAGCTAAAACAACACACCCTAACTGATTGAATATAAAAGTAGATATGAGAATCCATCTGTCTCCTATTAATCTAAATATTCGTTCTGAAAAAATATAAAAAATAGCATTACTCTCTCTACCAAAATGTTTGAAATATATAATTATATTTCATTAAAAATGATTTGTTAACCCTTCAATTATTTCATCTTCATCATTATTATTATATAAATTGATAAATATGTGCTTTTGAAAATAAGTTTTCATTTCTAATGTGGCAAATATTGATAGACATTCTAAAAGCATAAAAGCTCTTTTGGTTTCAATGAATTTTTAAGAATGTTAAGAAACTATAAAACCCAAAAGTTTCAGAACTGTTATTCAAGTTTAACATATATATATATATATATATATATATATATATATATATATATATATTTTACTACTAAAGAAACCATGGCTCCTCACAGGAAAGGAAGAGATTCAAGGTAATATTGCTAATTAACATTATAGCTGGGATTATGACTCAATTGTTTTAACTCCAGATGTAGTGTTTTCACTACCAAACATATAAGCATTTTTCTGCATCTCTGAACAGTTAACATGTCACACAAGTTAAGGCCCTTAAACCAAGATCTCCATAGACTAAAAAGAGCACAACAAGATTAGATCTAATCCCTCTCTGAATCTTAATGCCTTCTAGATTTACAGGGGGCAAGATAGGGAAGGAGGAAGGGAACAAGCATTTATTAAGTACTTTATTAAGCTCATATTAAATGACAGGCACTGCACTAAGTGCCTTACAAATATTACTTCATTTGAGCGTTTGTTGATAGATACAAGTTAGTTCACAATCCTCCCTCTCCTGTAGGACCCTACCTAAGTATAAAGTCAATGCACAGAGCAGTCCATGCTTAGCTCAGTATCACCTTGAATTCAACATGCTGGTTTGCCAAAGAGAGGGCTTTTTAAACTTTTTTCACTTGTGACCCCTTTTCCCTTGAGAAATTTTTACATGACCCTGAATATATAAGCATATAAAATAAGCACATGAATCACATTTACTGATAATAAATCATAATTTCATGACCCCCACATTCAGTGGAGTAAAGTAAAAGAACCTGCATCATAGAACAGTGTAATATCCAACCATCACATAGGTCTGCAAAGCTTTTTTTTTTTTTTTAATAATGGTCTAGTCACATTATCTACGCAGGAGGAGTTGAACAGAACCAGTCC
The DNA here is from genome assembly GCF_902635505.1 of Sarcophilus harrisii. Lineage (NCBI taxonomy): Eukaryota > Metazoa > Chordata > Mammalia > Dasyuromorphia > Dasyuridae > Sarcophilus > Sarcophilus harrisii. The sequence goes on along the minus strand of NC_045428.1, from coordinate 120,217,089 downwards.
CAGGGAAGCTTATCCAGGAACTAAATTACAAACTTTCATACAATCCATAGCAATTTTGAATCTTATATATGAGTTCTTAAAATCCTAAGAGAATATCTTCTGTATTTTCATACTACCAAGTATATCTTTAAAAATTCACTATTTGAGCACTCAAGATAGCATATGCCATCATCATTATTAAAACACACAAATCTACTTCTAGGGAACATTGACATTGCAAGTTTTAATATTTGGACCCACATCAAAGTTTGCTTCTTTAATGTGCTGTATCCTTTAGTTAGTCATAACTGATTCATTATAATTGGCACTTCTCCAGAAGTAGTTATACCTCTTGATTTATTCATTCATTTTAATCTTGGAGTAATTTGAACTGAACTCTGGGTTTGCATAGTTAAAAAGCTAATGTTTAGCTAATGTCTAAGAAGAGATTATAAGGAAAAACTACTTTGGTAGGCACAAAATTTGGGGGGAATTTTTTTCTTCTTTCTGGTTTTAAAGGCATTTGAAGAAAACTTCCCTGATCCCCCTTAATGCTAGTGCTTTTCTTCTATTGATTATGTTCAGTTTATCCCATCTCTTGTTTTCACACAGTTGTTTTCATGATGCCTTTTTTGGCCTTCTAAGTCTACTCTTTCTGCTCTCTTAAGATAACTCCCCTTGTGACAAACTGGTTTTATTGTTTGGGGATATTATGCTGTGAGCTCCTTAAAAGCAAGAAATTTCTTTTGCCTTTCTTTTATCCCTGGTCCTTTGTAATATGCTTGGCATATAGTAAGCACTTCATAAGTGCTTACTGACTGACTAACATCAGCTGTACTTACCAAAAAGTATGTATACTAAAGAAGGGACAGGAAAACTGAGTAGAATTATACCTGAAAGGTCAGAGTGCCTCTTACCAAAACACTTGGTAAATAAAATGCACCTGGTAGAGGAAGACTTGAAATATCCTTTCTTCAGTCTTTCAGGATTAAATCAATAAGGACAACAAGAAAAGCATTTCCTGACTAACAAATAAAGCATTGTAGGTGCTTATCCCCAAACAATAAAACCAGTTTGTCACAATGGGAGTTATCTTAAGGGAGCAGAAAGAGTAGATTTAGAAAGCCAAGAAGATATCATTACCCCTCCCCTCCTGGTATCAGGTAAACTTCCTCACCGGTCAAGAGACCAGGCTACTTCAATTATTCAGCTGCAGGAGGCTTCCCAAATGACCCTTTGTTTTCTGTGTAGATAATAAAGACATATCTGTAAATTTCTCATAGTACTTTGTCCAGTCTCTCCTTTACACTTATCATCATTCCCTTTGTATCACAACTATTTACGTATATGTCTTTTCCTGCCATTATAATATAAACTCTTTAAGAATAGAATGGGTATATGTGATGTGTTGTATACATATCTACATATATATAAAACTGTATATGTAGAGATGTATAAACACATATGTATATGTATACATATGTATATATTCTATCTTTGTGTCCCCAAGTCATGACACAGTGTTTTATATATAATATCTGTTTAATATATCTTCATTGAACTGAATTGAAATGAAAAAGGGGGCTTTTCCAAGTGTAATAATACACTTTCCTGATTCAACTATCATGGAGTCTGAAAAAGTTCATGAAGAAACTAAAGTTACTAAACAAAGGCATTTTCCTTATGATAAATGTAGCTTTCATGTTCTAGAAATGTGCATGACAGTTTTGGTGGAAATATTTTAAAGAAGTATGACTTTTACTCTATTGAATCAGAATCATTTTTTGTGGGGAGGGAGGTTGTTTTCAAAAACAAAGTCATATAGCCTAAGCCTTTTGTCTGTGTTTATTCATAGAACCTTGGGGTTGGGAGGGTAGTGGTAAGAGGAGGTAAGCTTGGGCAAATCACATTGTGTGGCCTCTGGAGATATTTTTACTTAGATAAAAATCTGGTTTTAATTAGCAGCAGGGCCAGCCTTCAATGGTAAACTAAGAGGGAGAATTGTCATCAAGAATCACATGGACATTGGTTAAGGGAGAGATGTTACCAGACTTTTTGTCCTGGAGACTACAAATCCTTTTCTTATGCTTTCATATGCTCCAAAACTCCAGCCAGTTAAGTCTTGAATATTTCCCCCACCAAAGTATGAAGCCAAGAGTGATGGATTCAATTTTATTACCCTAGGAACAGCTATAGAAAAACTAAATATGAACTTAATGGCCATTGCTGAGGTTCTTTCCCTTGAGAACAACAACAAAAAAAAGTTATTTTTATATGTGAAGAAAGAAAAAAGATACTAATCTTTTGCATTAAAAGAAATACACCTTGAAGGAATAATGAAGTAATGGTCTTAGAAAAGAATAAGATTATTCTTCTACCCTTGTCAGATCCCATCAATTGAACGTTGAACAATAAGCATTTATAAGGTTTCTGATCATGTTCAGAAAACATATTATACACTGAAGATATAAAGACTAAGGCAAAGCTATCATCAAAAAACTGAAAGACTAGACAACATAAAAATACATAATAAGTAATATATAAAATGGAGGAAGATATTATCAACAAGAGAGATTAAGAATGGCTACATGCAGAAGTGATTCTTGGTATCTGCATGGGGAAAAAAACCCCCAAAACCGGGTATTCCAAGAATTACAGGTAAGAAGAGAGAATATATTAAACACAGAGGAGGGAGAGGAGCAACGAGGCCAGTTTTATTATATTGCAGATTTGATGGCAGGAAAGAAAGGAGGGACTTACATCCAAGTGAGAAGGAAAAGATTTCGAGTAGGAATTCCAATTAAATGGCTATTACAATGGGACAAGAGAAAGGTCATAAGGATCTGAACTAGAGTGATAGCCATGTAAGTTGAGAAAACTGGATGATAGGGGCAGATTAGATATGGAAGAACATGGATGAGTGATGAATCAAAGATAGCTCTGAGCAACTGGAAGCATTATGGCACCATTGGCAGAACTTGGTAGTTCAGGATTGAATTTGAGAAACTTAGCACTGTGCCTGATATTAGTTGGCAGAATGTATATTGACTGAATAATAGAATGACGTATGGGAGATCCAGATGCCTAGACGATATATGAAATATGTCCAGTTTATCCCATATTTTAGGAAAGAAATTGATAAATGGAAGAAAAGGATAAGATAGTGTTGCGAAGTTTGGGTTCAGGCTATACGAAATTAGGTATGATTGAGGATTTTATTCTAGAGAAATGAGGAATACAATTTAACACTTTTGTATACTTGAAGGAAGAAAAAAAGAGTATGTCCATTTACATGGTTCCAATGAGAAGCAACTAGGAATCCTCAAAGGAGCAAATATTGATTTAAAGACCAAATGAAATAGACTACCAGTAGAAGTAGTGAGTTCCCTTTCATTGTAGAAGAATGAGCACTTGTTAAGTACATTGTAGAGGAGATCCTTTTTATTTTAAACTGTATGTTGCACTAGCTCATACATCAAACTCTAAAATTCCATGATTCTGTAATCAATAAATTTCCCAGTTTATAAGCATTTATTGAGTGCCTACTATTTGCCAGATACTGGACTAGATATCTTCTGTACCAAGAGATGTGGACATTACTTCAACCAATAAAGAAGGAAGAAGATAGACTTTAACAGTTAATTGTGACCAAAAAAATGTAATTGCAGAATAGTCTTTGGGTAGTAAAGCTTTCCAAATAAAACAAGGCAGTTCCTTCAGCAACAGACACACAGTTCACCACAGGCCCAAACTTTAGCCCTTCCAGGAGAAAGGGTAGGGGAAAAGCATGCTTTGATTATACAACAGATTAATAGTTTTTGTTTGTTTTAATGTTAATTATTTCACTGCAGCAGTATGGTTTAGAATATAGAGAACTAGCCCTGGAGACCAGAAGACTTCTGTTTAATTGCAGCCTCTTATGTATGTAACCAGGAAATAAAGCCTGGATATTTGCAAGATTCTGCTTGGTGAAGATAATTACTCAATGTGCTTTGCCTAGAGAAAACATTAAATTCTCCATATTCTAGACAGATGTCATTGGTAAAGGGTAAAATTTCCACACCTGGTTATTCATAATACCATTGAAATCATAGGTTCATTGCTGTTATTGTTTAGTCATGTCCAACTCTTTATGACTCCCCTTTGGGATATTCTTGGCAAAAATAATGAAGTGACAACATTTTCTTGCCCAATTCATTTCACAAATCAGGAAACTGAAGCAAACAGAGTTAGGTGACTCGCCTAAGGTCATAGAGCTAAGAAGTGTCTGAGATCACAATTGAATTTGGTCTTTCTGATTCCAGGACTATCCACTACCCCAATAGGTCCATTTCCTCCTAAAAAAGTTAGTTAGTCCTCTCCTTGTCTGCAGGTGGTCTTTCAATACATTTTCCTAGTAATAAAGTTGTACATTGTTTCTAGGACTGAGTTCACAAAGGTACAAAGAAGAGATTTTTCAAAATGAAAAGAGTAAAAAATTTAGGGAATGGTCCATAAGAAACTCTAAAACACATAGTCAACTTTTATCATTCTAAGTTAATACGGTAGTAAACATTTAAAATCACAAGGGATGTTTCAATTCTCAATTGTGTAGAGATTTTCCTTTTTTTTTTCTGAGGCAATTGGGATTAAGTGACTTGCCCAAGGTCATACAGCTAGGAAGTGTTGTGTCTGAAGTCAAATTTGAACTCAGGTCCTCCTGACTTCAGGGCTGGTGTTCTATCCACTGCACCATCTAGCTGCCCCTCCATATTTTATTGATAATCTGATTCCACTTTTTAAAAAACAAGAGAGAATTATTTTGGTCAACAACACATTTATAATATAGAATAATTACAACTCAGATGCTATCCTTGTTATTTCCCACTCCAACCCCTAAAAACAAAACAAAACAAAAAGCAGACTAAATTTCTGTCTCTCTTTGGCTTCTTTACTTTTACAAAGTTCATTACTTGGATACTAAACACAGAGATATGTATAATGCCTATTTGGAGTTTTGTTCTTCCTATTATAATTTTGAATGGATGCTGCATTGGTACTAACCATAAAGTTCAGCAACTCCAAAAAGAAGCTTAAGTAAAGACTACACTTGGTATGTAGAATTATTGACTTAAAGATGTTTGACTTTATTAACATGCTTACACCAATAAATTGAGTTTTTTTTAGTAATTTTTAACCCTGAGGAAAAAAAAAAGCAATTTTGAATACAAAATACTAAAGACAATTTCATTGTGACCTTTTTAATGTCTTCACATTTAATTAGTATTCTCTGTCCCTCTGAAGAAAAGAATGAAAAGCTCTTCCCCAAATCTAGCTGTCCTGGGGCAGCTAGATGGTTCAGTGGATAGAGCACTGTCCCTGAAGTCAGGAAGACCTAAGTCCAAATATGGCCTCAGACACTTAACACTTCCTAGCTGTGTGACCCTGGGCAAGTTTTGCCCCAGCAAAACAAACCAAAAGAAAAAAGGACATCCCAGCATCCATCTCTTCTTTCCCATTTGGCTGCAATTCTTTGCATTTGTCCATCATGTTCCTATGCTAGATACTTTTATTTTCCACCACTTATTCTTACTTTCTACCATTTATTCTGTTTCTGTGTGTGTGTGTGCATATGTATATATGTTATCTTCTATCAGGTGAACTCCTTGAGGATTTTTCCCCCATTTTTTGTATTTGTATTTCTAGCACTTAGTAGAGTGTTTGGTACAGTAGGTACTTAATAAATTTCTCTTGACTGCCCTTATTTTGTTCAGTGTCTTCACTGGTAATGAAATTTTGAGGATAGAGATTGCTTTATTCTTTGTATTTCCCAGCATTCAGCACAGTGCCTGGCTCCTAGAAAAAAATGTTTAATAAACATTTGTTGATTACTTGGTTGGTTTGCAGGATCTTCTGCACCATATCTTTTCACCAAAATAATATTACAATCCCTCCCCCCCGAATGAATCAAATCATATGTGATAGCTTATTATGCCCAAATTGTGTCCCCAAATAATAAAATAGCTGTGGTTTGGGAAGCAAATTGAACAAATTACCATTATAGACCAGTTATTTATATATGTTTATCTGTCTGAAACCAGCTTATTGAGAGCACATTTCATGAATATAAATATATTTTGAGTACTTGCTAGAATTAACCAGGCATGTGGGTCTATGTTGCTACAAAAATGCTGCCAATAAAAAACCCTGCTGCCTCTTTCATACATACTCCATCAACCTCAGAGTGTTGTTTAAATGTCAACCTTTATTTCTTCAATATTTCAAGATTCTGAGGTTTCATTGTAGAAGATATGCCCTCCACTGGGGCAAATCACAACCCTTCTATAACTTAGCAGATGGTCTTTGAAAGTTTTTGTGATAAAAAGAAAAATAATCTATAATCCTAGCCATGCTAGTATCTAAACAATGGATATTTCTAGGTCTATAACCAAAGCCTATTCTAATATATATATATATATATATATATATATATTATTTACTCCACCACCTTTCCCTTTAACTGTATCATAACATATATTTGCTCCATGTATTATATAATTATTAGCTATTATTACCAATAAAATTATAAATCGCCTTTGGAAGGAAATACATTGGTCAGAAGTGAAATATTTGATAGGTTGATTAACTATACACATTATGGAATATTGGAAAAACTTTTGGAGTAGGATAACTGAGTTCAAATCCCAGTTCTATCTTATTGGTATTTTCTACCTGTACAATCACAAGCAAGTAATTTTCCCTCAGGATGAACTCACTTATTTTAAGATATTTTCAAGATTTAAATCTTTTGATCTTTTATCTTACCATTATATGTAAAAAGAGACATTGAAATATTGGAATTTTATTTTCCTATTCTGTGAAGGGGAGAAAGTGAATCGTCTCAATTAACTGCCATTTTGTCTGAGTCTTTATATGAATCATACCAATATCAACCTCCCTGGGTATCCTGCTTTTATGAGCATCATGGCTTGAAAAGAGCTTACAAATCATTGAGGATATGATTCATTGATTAGTTCATCATCATCACTGAATTACCATTTTAATATAATACATAGTGAATCTCACATAGCTCTTCAAATAGCAGGGCTTAGTAAAAAAAAAAAATCAAACATTTCATCTTTGATCTTAAATCCAATTGTGTTCTTAGACACTAACAACATTTTGCAATTACAGGACTCAATCACAGAATTTGTAATTGAAATTCAGACTTTGTAACATTTATACTCCTTTTTAAGTGTCTTTCTCTAAATGATTTGAAAGAAATACAATAAACATCTGCTCACATTATATTTCTCTTCCTTTCCTAGAACAAAATCAATTTTTCCTTGAAGAAAAAGGTGGAAACATGCTTAGACATAAATAACCTACCTCTGGCTTCCAAGAAGCCTTCAAAAGTCTGGAATTCCAAAGTAAACAGGGCCAATTTTGTTTTGTATTAAAAGTGAATACATTTGTATTTGCATATGTCAGTCGGAATTATTTAAATAAGTTGTTTTTATAGTCTACTTTTAAATAGACAAAATTGTTGATGCTTCCAGTGGCAAACATTTTCAGGGTAAGGACTTCTTCGTGAAAACAAAACTCCTTAAAATATCACATTTTCTAACTATGTTTAAATTAAAAACACCATGGTAGAAAAATAATATAATATCTGTTAGCAATGCTGGAAAAAAAAAGTTCCATAGTGAACAGGATAAGTAAAATATGTCCACAAAGTTAATTCATTGTAATGGGTTGGGAGTATCAAAAGATCAAGTCTCCAAAAAATAAAAAAACAAACTATATATGAAAATGGTTCCTGCTACTGATTGTAAATATTTATCTAGGATTCCCAAATTCAGATGAAATGAAATGAAATAACATTTAATGGAAAATTCACAATGGCCAAAGATTTCTCTTAGATAAGGAGATCCAATATGTCTGCTAAAAACTATAGAATAATTAATGTAACATAGATTATACTATAAGTGTGTATACATAGAGAATTTTGATCAGGTACTATGCTTTTATTCTAGAAGGAACTCACAGTGTGGAAAGGTTCTCCAACAGTGCAGATTAGCAAGTCAAATATAAATTTTTAGTGAATTATTCACAGATAGACAGCTAAGTAGTACAGATAATAGAATGCCAGGTATGGAATCAGGAAGACTCATTTGAGTTAAAATCCTGATTCACACTCTTACTAACTATGTGATCCTGGACAAGTCACTTAACCATGGTTTCCTCAGTTTTCCTATCTGCAAAATGATCTGGAGAAGAAAATAGTAAACCACTATAATATCTTTGCCAAGAAAATGCCAAGAAGAGTCAGATTGAACTGAAAAATGATTGAACAACACAGTATATGTCAGTCAGAGACAATTTCCATCTCTTTTCCTGACTTTAAGATTGTCTTTCAATCTATTAAGTACACTATTTCTCTAGTATACTTAAACATTAATTTAAATCATTTATATCTTTATCAGTTAACATTTGTTCCTTTTGATAAGGGGTGTCAAACACATAGAACTCTAGTTAAGTCCAAGCCAGATGAAAATGTAATTGGGAATCCCTATATTTATGCCCACCTGCATTTTTGATTTCCTTCACAAGCTAATTATACAATATTTCAGAGTCTGATTCTTTTTGTACAGCAAAATAATGGTTTGTCATGTATACTTATTATGTATCGAATTTATATTTTAATATATTTAACATCTACTGGTCATCCTGCCATCTGAGGGAGGGGGTGTGAGGTAAGAGGTGAAAAATTGGAACAAGAGGTTTGGCAATTGTTAATGCTGTAAAGTTACCCATACATATAACCTGTAAATAAAAGGCTATTAAATAAAAAGAAAAAGAAAATGTAACTGGGAAATGGTTAACAAAATTAATAAAAATACAAGAAAACATAGATAATGTTATTCTGTAGTTTTCAAAGTCATTATACAACCTGAACAGATCTTTGTGTAGGTTTATGCCACTCCCTCATCTGCTTCCCTCTTTTCTATATGTGGTTAACATAATTGCCCTGGATTATCACTTGGTAAAATATTCTTTAATCATGGACATGCAGAATTAGAAACTAAGGTCACTAAGAAATTGTCTAAATTTTTTAATATGTAAAATCAAAGTTAAGTTGACAGTCAAATTTATATGGATAGTTTGGGCTTAAAATAGACACTTGAAAATCATCTATACTTTGGGGGTTTTAGCCAAATTAAATTATAAATTGAAATTGTTCAATTCTATATATTTATGTAGATATCACATCATATCTGCATATCAGAAAGAAGTAAAATCTAATAACAAAAGCAATGAAACAGTGAACTTCATCTCCCTCATTTAACTACAAAGGTGAGAAATTTAATGGATGCAGGATCTATATACATTATCACATATCATTGACAATTAGAAATAGTTTTGTTTAATGGTTTGAATCTACAATGCCTAACACTATGGCTGATACATAGTAGATACTTTAGAAAAGCTTCCATATTTAATCAAAATGAACTGAAGCAAAGGGGAATAATACATGAAATTCAGGTTTACCTATACCAAAGACACTCTAAGACTTGATTTGCTGAAGGAACGTCTGCTTCAAAGTATCTAGCACACTTCAAGTATTGTATATCCTGTGGAATTATTTGAGTAATGTTTTTTAGAATCAATCCATAGCTTGATGAAAGACATTTCAGAACCTTGTCTCCATGTCTAGTGCTAACTCTCTGTCCTAGAAGCATAAGAAGCAAAGACTGATTTCCAGTAAGTCCAAAAGAAATAGGGGATTACCAAAAATTCCTTTGGACAACTGACCATGATTTTGAAAGGAATCATTTCACACTACCTCTTAAAAATCACTTCAATAAGTTTATACTGGAAAGGGTCAAGTTATTCACTTATAGGCACAGTAAGTGAACTTTCAGGAAAATCAGTTTCCTGTTATATTTTGGTTACATGGTTTCAGGCTCCAACAGCTGAGCTTCATATGATGAGAAACTTTTCCCCCCTAAGGTGTCAGGAAGTTTTAATTCAAAATATTTCCAAACAAAAGCAATGGTCAGTTATAAGCAGAAAATTAAGAAAAGCTGCACAGGCTGAAATTAGTCCAGTTGTTTCTGAATCCTGCTGTGGAAGTCTCCTTTTTCTTTAATATTCTTTGGTTACTTTCTGCTGCCAAAAAAAAAAAAATCTTTTCCAATTTAAGAAAGGAGCCATGTTGAACAGGGAAATTACAGAACATTGGATTTGGAATATCCAAAACTTGGGTTTGAATTCTGGTTCATTTCAATTATTTAGACCTATAGTTTCTTCACATTCATAATGAATAGTTTAAAAAATAATAATTCCTAAAGTCTCTGAAAGCCCTAAACCTTAGAAGTCTATATCATAGAAGCAGACAAATCTCAATTATTCACAAGTAAAATTATACAGGCTTCTTATTTTTCTTTCCTGCTACATCTGCTTCCCTTGTCAGACCACTCTAGGTAACTAGTTAGCAGTTGATTTCCAACAAGCTAACCTATCAATTAAGAATAATTAAGCATGAACTACTAAGATATATTTATTTATTTGTGAATTGTTTTCTTATATTACTATATTAATTAGTATATATTATGAATTAGTATATTATAAAACAAATAAAATATGATAGATATACATGCAAAGATATTTAGATAAAATAATATTTTAATCTAGAGTAAATGTGAAGTCACTGGAATTTATTGAGTAGGGAATATGATCAGATCTATGCCTTTGGAAAATCACTTTAGTGGTTATACAGAGATAAAGATAGAAAGAGGAAACAATTGAGGCAAATTCAAAGTCTTCTATAAATGTTCTAGATGGGAGATGATAAGGACCTGAGTTAAGAATTGAGACTGTGTAAATAAAGAAAATCAAGAAATATGGGATGTAGAAACAAGATTTGGCAAGTGAGTATATATGTGAGGTAAGATTGTTCTAAATTTGACTCTTTAGAAAATCAATCCTTTATTCCTTTATTTGCCTTTTGGGGCCAATCAAAACAAGTCCAATATTTCCCCCATGTTAAAATCCTTCAAATAATTGAGGAATGTTATAACTCAAACACATTCTCCCTCAACTCTCATCCTTTCTTCTCTAGGTTAAATGACTGCAATTCCTTGGGACAATTCTTATATGATATGGACTTGAGGACCTTGGCCACTCCTCTAGATGTCCCCCAATATCCTTCCTAAAATTTACTATTGAAACAAATACAACATTCCAACTATAATATAACTAGAACAAAAGGTAGTAGTACTGTTATCTCTATCACTACTACTACTTTAGTCATCCTGGTAACAATGTCTATTAATGAATAAGGTTGCTAGATATTGCAATATATAGAGCATTAGACCTGAAGCCCTCAGCCTCAGATATTTAGTAGCTGTGTGATCCTGGACTAGTCACTTAATTGCTTACTCAGTTTCCTCATCTATAAAATGAATTTAATAATAGCACTTATCTCCCAATGTTGTTGTGAGAGAAAATGAGTAAATAAATTGCCTTGCAAATTTTCAAGTGCTATTTCTTGTTGTTAATAAATTGTTAACATAAATAATGTAGTGGCTATAATAAAATACTAAAAATTTTTATCAGTGATGATAATGAAGCACTTATTAAGCATTCACTATGTGCCAAAAATGCAGTAGATTGAATTCCAGACCTGAAGTCAGGGAGTCATCTTCCTGAATGAAAATAAGACTGCAGGGACTTATCTGTGTGACCCTGATAGAATCACTTAATCCTGTTTGCCTCAGCTTCCTCATCTGTAAAATGAGCTGAAAAAAGAAATATCAAACCATCTCTTTACCTTTGCCAAGAAAACCTTAAATGGGATGAGTTAGACACAACTGAAAAATGGGTGAACAACAACAACAACAAAACATTATGTTAAGCACTAAAGATAAAAATAGGAAAAGTGAGAGTCCCTGATCTCAAGAAAATCATATTCTAGTTGAAGGAGACAACACACAAAAGAAAATTCAATTTTAGGGAAAATGAAAAAGACACTAAGTCCTAAGGATCAGTAACAGAACAGATGGCAAGAACAATATATCCTTAGGTCATATCGATAGGGCAGATGATAAATAGTACTAGGTGTCTATAGATCATTGAGGCAGGATACATGATAAGACTTGGTAATCCTCCATTTTCCCAGTAGAAATATAATTGTTTTCTATCTCATCCAAGCACTATGAGCAATTAAACATCCTAGGTGACTTCTAGACAGCTTCAGCCAGGAAATGTAGGTAGGAAAGACAAGACTAAGACTAAAAGATACTTCCTAATTTCAGACAGGTAAATAAGTAGACTAGTGAATTCAAACATAAATATTCAGACTCCAAACTTAGTATAATTGTTATTATAGTATATCACAACTGTCTTTGAGCATATTCTTCACTGTATTACTATTATTGTGCAGGAAGTTCTTGTATGAAGCTCTTTTAAGGGAGTAGTAAGTAGACAATTTTTCTTTAAATTACAGGTGAGGAAAAATATTGAAAATTATTCAAATGGAAGTAAAATAGAATCCATACTCTAGTAGTGAGTTGTCTTAAAGTAGACTGAAATATATGTAGCTAAATGGTACTCAAATAGAATGAAAAAAATGTCATCTCAATTAGTTTTCAATTTACTCCACATGGAGAAAATGTTTAATTATTTACAATTCCCATTCCTTAAAAAACTGCCAACTCCATTTCTATTTCTTTTTTTATTATTATTATTATTATAGTAACTTTTTATTGACAGAATCCATGCCAGGATAATTTTTTTTACAACATTATCCCTTGCACTCACTTCTGTTCCGATTTTTCCCTCCCACCCTCCACCCTCTCCCCTAGATGGCAAGGGTCCATATATGTTGAATACCCTGTATATCCTAGAAAATGTATGTGGGATCAAAAGTTTTCGTTACAGGGAGAATTGATTGAAGGTAAAATAACCGGGAAGAAAAAAATGCAAACAGTTTAATTCTTTCCCAGTGTTTTTAATTTGGGTGTAGCTGCTTTGTCCATCATTACAATTGAAACTGAATTAGGTCTTTGTCAAAGAAATCCACTTCCATCAGATTACATCTTCAAAAGTATTTGTTGAGATATAATGATCTCTTGTTCTGCCATTTCACTTGCATCAGTTCATGAATTCTTTCCAAGCCCCTGATTCATCCTGCTGGCTTTCAAAACAAAATATTCCATAAATTCATATACCACAATTTACCCAACCATTCTCCAATTGATGGAATCCACCAGTTTCCAGCTTCAGCCACAAAACAGGGCTGCCACAAACATTTTGGCACATACTGGTCCCTTTCCCTTCTTTAGACTCCTTGGGGTATAAGCCCAGAAAACACTCAGATTAGGGTATCCAGTTTATAACTTTTTTGGGCATAATTCCAGATTGTTCCAGAATGGTTGGATTTGTTCACAGCCCACCAACAATGTATCAGTGTCCCAGTTTTCCCCGATCCCCTCCAATAATATCATTATTTTTTCCTGTCATTTAGCCAACTGACAGGTGTGCAGTATTTTAGAGTTGTCTTAATTTGCATTTTGATTAATAATGATTTGGAACACTCTTTTCATTGAGTGGTAATAACAATTTATCATCTGAAAATTGTCTGTTCATATCCTTTACCATTTATAATTGAGAATGGCTTGGTTTCTTATAAATTAGAGTCAGTTTCTCTATATTTTGGAAATGAGGCCTTTTTAGAACCTTTAACTGTGAAGATGTTTTCCCAGTTTTGTTTTCCTTCTAATCTTGTTTAATTAGTTTTTTTTGTACAGAAGCTGTTTAATTTGAGTAATCAAAATTTTCTATTTTGTGATCAATAATGGTCTCAGCGTCTTTAGTCACAAATTTCTTTCCTCCACAAGTCTGAGAGACAAACATCCTTGTTCCTCCAATTTGTTTATAATTCATTCTTAGCAAATATGGACCCATTTTGATCTTTATCTTGGTATGTTAAATTGGGTCCATGCCTAATTTCTGCCTACTAATTTCCAGTTATCCGCAATTTTTGTCAAATAATGAATTCTTATCCCAAAAAGTTAGGATCTTTTGGGTTTGGAAAACTAAATTCAAGTTGATATTCTGTCTTTGGAACCTAACTGTTCCATGATCAACTAATTATTTTTAAAACCAAATGGTTTTGGACTGCTGCTTTTAATAAGTTTTTAGATCAGGTACAGCAGGCCACTTTCATTTGATTTTTTCATTAATTTTTTGAGATTTTTGACCTTTTATTATTCCATAGAATTTTGTTGTTATTTTTTCAGATCATTAAAATATTTTCTTAAGTTGATTGTTATAGACTAAAAAATAGATTAGTTTAGGGAGTATTTATTTTTTATTATGTTCGCCATTTATCCAGGAGATTTGATATTTTTTCCAATTGTTTAAGTCGACTTTTTTGTGTGGAAAGTTTTTGTAATTTAGCCATATAATTTTTGACTTTCCTTTGAGATAGATTCCAAATATTTTAGGATGTCGAAAGTTATTCTGAATGGAATTTCTCTTGTATTCTTGTTGGATTTGTTGGGATGTATAAAATGCTGAGGATTTATGGGGATTTATTTTATAACCTGCAACTTTGTAAAGTTATGAATTATTTCTAAAGTTTTTCAGAATCTTAGGGTTTCTAAGTATACCATCATATCATCTGCAAAGAGTGAAGTTTGCTCTCACTGCCTATTCTGATTCCTTTAACTTTTCACCTTTTGTTGAGGCTAGTGTTTCTTTATTGAATAATAAGGTGACAATGGCAACCTTGCTTTACTCCAGATCTTACTGGGAAAGATTCCAGTTTTTCCCCATTGCATATGATGCTTACTGATGGTTTTAAATATATGCTCCTGACTATTTTGAAAAAGTCCATTTATTCCTATCCTCAATGTTTTTTATTAGGAATGGATGTTGGATTTTATCAAATGCTTTTTTCTGCATCTATTGAGATGATCATATTTTTTGTTAGTTTGCTTGTTGATATAGTCAATAATGCTAATAGTTTTCCTAATATTGAACCAGCCCTGCATTCCTGGTATAAATCCTACTTGGTCATAGTGTATTATCCTAGGAATGATTTTCTGTAATCTTTTTGCTAATATTTTATTTAAGATTTTAGCATCGATATTCATTAGAGATTGGTCTATAATTTTCTTTCTGTTTTCAGCCTACCTGGTTTAGGTATCAGTACCCATGTCTTGGCATAAAAGAATTTGGTAGGACTCTTCCCCCCTATTTTTCAAATAGTTTATATAGCATTGGGGTTAATTGTTCTTTAAATGTTTGGTAGAATTCACATGTAAATCCATCTGGTCCTGGGGATTTTTGTTTAGGGAGTTGGTTAATAGCTTGTTCTATTTCTTTTTTTAAGATAACTCCATTTCTATTTCAATGAGTTGTACTAAGTCCTCAGGCTTAACATTTCTGCATAGATTAGTTAACATCGAGAGTCATTAGTATGTGGTGTCATCAGGTTATCATTTAATTGAATTTCAGTCTTAGATGATTTATTCTAAAGAGTGCTTCTCTTTAACATATTGTTTATTACTCATAACCTGTTAATTTATTTAGTAATCTAATGGCAAAAAATGGGACTAATAAGAAAAACAAAATGTCTTAACAAAATCTTTACATGTTCTATTTCAGATGAGAATTTTAATAAAGAGAAATATATATATTAATTCCAAAAATAACTTGCTCCACATTTGTGGACTTATTCAATTTTTTAAAAAAGTTTTTGACACCTTGTTATACATTACATCATTACATACATTTAGAGATTATCCTGTTATAAAATTTTATTAAATTCTTACAAACAATCAATCAGTAAAATAAATAATACAGTAGCTTCACCCAAAAGCGGATACATTTTACAATAGTAGCAACCCTTCCATCTCTGTATTTTAAAAAGTGAACAAAAAACTTTTTTTTCTCCTTCCTACCACAAAGTCATTGGAAAAAAAAGAAACTAAAACAAATTTATTGCAAAAATATGCATAGTCAAATGGAAAAAATTCCCTCAGTAGTAATATAGAAAAACACATATTTCATTCTGTACATAAATCTGTCCCATCTCTGCAATGAGGTACAGATTTTATCATTGGTCCTTCGGGATTGTGAATGATCATTGTATTGATTGTAGGTCTTACAGTTTTCAAAATTGTTTATTTTTGCACAGTTGTTATTATATAAGTTGTTCTGCTTCTGCTTATTTCAATCTCCCTCAGTTTATAAAAGTCCTTGAAATTGTTCATTTTTTAATAATATTGATATCAGTATGTAATTAGAGTTTCTGTGGTCCAGTCAGTTAATTACAGAATAGTACATACCTTTTGTAATTCTGAGAAACCCTTTCCCAAACTTGAAAAACAGAGAATAAGCAAAACTGTTAAATTGCAAAGATTATTGGGCTCAGAGTCAAGAATGTTCCAAATGTTTTTCAGCTTACTTCTAGATGATTCAAGTTGAAAGTTTCACTAAGATTTTTGGATACCTAAATTTTCTGTTCCTTTATCCAGGATCATTTTTAAAAAGCTCTATACATTAATAATCCCAATACAATTTGATTATTGGATGTCATCTCTGGAGAGAAGTGTAAAGAGGTGATGGTACTTTCTTCCTATTTCATATTCTCATTTCTAACACTCATGAATTGTGGAAGTTGTGGCAGTTTTTAAAGGGTGTGTTCACATTGCATAATTGAAATAAAGGTAGTAACATTTTTTTTTTTGTTACAGTGGATGATCTTTATTTTCTCCCATTCTGAAAAGTTTTTCCTTTTTTCTCTTTAGAAGTACCTCACCCCCCAAAATAGTTCCAAGAATAAACAACAAAAAAAACTTTTCTTTAACTATATATATATATATATGTATATATATATATGAAATATAGAAAGAGATTTCTATAGGAAATCTCTTTGAGAACGGAATTTTGAATTATACTTAAAAACCATTCCAGAACATGGGCAGTGAAGAGGAAATTTTTCCTCCATTTACCTCTTGAGCTAATAGAAACTATTTCACACAGGTCATTCTCCTCTATTGATAAGAAGGGGAGTCAGATCTAAATTGCTAATGTGTAGAAAAATGAAATAAAATAATTCTGATCCAGCACCTCACATCTATAAAATTAACTAAAATGACAGAAAATGACAAATATTGGAGGAGATTTAGGAAAATTGGGTCACTAATGAATTATTGGTAAAGTTGTTAACTGATCCAAACATTTTGGAAAGCAATTGGAACTGTGTCCAAAGGCTTACAAAACTATGCACGCCTCTGACCTCGCCATACAACTAATAGGTCTGTATCTCAAAGAGATTTTAAAAATGGAAAGGATCCTAAATGTGCAATAATACTTATAGCAGTTCTTTTTGTGGTGGCAAAGAATTGGAAATTGAAGGGATGCCTTTAGTTGTAGAATGGGTAAATAAGTTGTGGTACATGATTATGATGGAGTACTATGCTTTAAAAGAAATGCCAAACAACATAGTTTCAGAAAAACCTGGAAAGACTTATATGAACTGATACAAAGTGAAGTGAGCAGTGAGCAGAGACAAGAGATCATTGTATACAGTAAAAGCTATTTTGTACAATCAATTATGAATGACTTAGTTATTCCCAACAATACAATATAAAGTAATTCTAGATGACTTCTGATGAAAAATGCTATTCACCAATGAGACAGAACTGATGGAGTCTGAATACATATAAAACATACTTTTTTAAAACTTTTTTTTTTGGTCTGTGTTCTCTTTTACAGTATGGCTAACATGGAAACACATTTTGCATGACTGCACATGTATAATCTTTAGCAAAGTGCTTTCAAGGGAGAAGAGAAACAAACAAAGAGTGAAAATTTGAAACATAAAGATTAAAAAAAAGATTGTTAAAAATCATTTTAGATGAAACTGAGAAATCGATAAAATAAAAACAAAAAAATCAAAGGAGGAAGTGGAAACTTCATAAAGACAAAATTAAAAAATTAAAGCCTAGAGAGTCTTGTAAATAGAACAGTATGAAAGGGGAAGGAAGTTAGATTAAAATAACTAAAATCAAAACCATAAACTTTCAGAATTTATACCATGGCTGCTGAAAGCACACACTTTAGTTATGAAAATTATAACTAGAAAAATTTTCCTCTGGCTAAGTTCCATTAAATGACACTTTTCCCCAATAAATTTCAGTAAATTTTGTCCAGCACTTTCACACCTGGAGAATTTTGTCAATAAGAGAAAGTGAAGAACATAGTTGAAATAATTTTCATCCCTAAATTTTAACATGGTTAATGTGGAGTTTGGCTTTATTATCGCAGGCAGCTAAAACATTGTTTTGCTAGTTAACCAAAAAGAGAAATAATTTCCACCTATCTTTTGTTCATGATATTTTTTTCTGCCTATGATCAGTGTTTCAACTTCGTATTTTCATTTGTTAAATCCCACTTCAATATTTCCTCTCTGAAGCCTTCCTGAAATAGTAAGTAATAATTTTTTAAAATTTAATTTCATTCATTCATTCATTCTCCTTCTCTACTAATGTAATCCTCCTCTGGCTTCTTGTGGCATTTTGATTTTACCTGTCCCATGGTACTTAATATATTTTATTATATACTACAATTATTTTATAATCTCTATTATTAGAAAAATTTGTACATCCCATTGCTAAATTAGAAACTCCTTGAGGCAAAATTGTATTTTAGTCACCTTAATATTCTATGAAATAACTCTCTTGCACATAGCAGAAATTCAACAAATAATGGAGGATTGAGTCACATTAAAGCCCAGTGGATGGAGCATAGGACAAAATTAAGAAGACCTAATTTAAATCTGATCTCTGAGACTTCTTAGCTGTGTGACCCTGGGCAAATCATTTAACCCTGTTTACCTAAGTTTCCTCATTTGTAAAATGATTTGGAGAAGAAAATAGCAAACTATCCCAGTGTCTTTGCCAAGAAATTCCACAAAAAAGGATCATGAAGAATCAGATAAGACTGAAATGAAAACAAGAAAAGTAATTTAGCCAGGCTCTCCACAAGGTGGTTCTAAGCTCCCTCGTCACTCTGCCGTTATATTTGTTGCTGTTGATGATGTTGTTCTGGACCTGTGATCCTATCAGTGCAGGGAATAGTTAGTATATCAACTACTTCTCTAATTTAGTTTTAGTTTTTGGAAATCACGTGAGGCACTGACAGTTTTATTAAGTTGTTCATGGTCACAGAACCAAAATACATCAGAGACATGCCTTGAACTCAGTTCTTCCTTATTCCAAGGCCTTCTGATCCTCCCTCTATTCTTCTGTTACTTCTCAGATAACTTTGTAATTCAATTAATTAAAATGTTGCTTCACTTTCAGAAAGATAGAGTATTACTTGAAGAAAAAAATATGCTTTTTTCATCACTTAACATTATAACAAACTTTAAAATCAGAAAGTTTTTAATAGTTCTCAATGAATTAATTAGCAGGTATTTATCTATAGTATTATATACTGTAGGTTTCATTTACATATATTTTGATAGTTGAATGATTCTTTCAAGGTGCATACTCTTTATACCAATGCTAATGATAACTTGTTTATTCCTGTTTACTCTGTACAATCTTTCCTGTAGCACTTTTTTTTGGGGGGGGGCGGTTGAGGGGACTGCAGGTATTTGTTTGTACTCCATTGAAGTTTTTTTCTAAAGCTCTGAACCTCTCTTCTGTGATGAAGTGGGTAGAGCACAGGGCCCTCAATTTCTTCATCATAATAATAGTAACTAGTTCCCATAATTGTTGTGAAAATTAAATGAGATAACATTTATATCCCTCTTGGCTTAGTATGTGTCACATTGTTGTTCAATTATTTTTCAGTCACATACAACCATTTATTATTATTTATTTTTATCGGATTTTATTGGCAAAAATACTGAAGTGGTTTGCCATTTCCTGACTCTAAACTCAGAATTCTATCCACTGCATGATTTTGCTGCTTTGACATATGTAAGTGCCATATAAATGGGAACTATTATGATTATTTTAAAGCAAGAAAGACCTGAGTTGGAATTTTGCCTCAAAAACAAGCTATATGAAGCCAGGCAAGTCATTTAACTACACAGTCACACTCTATTCATCTATAAATAGTTTCTACCTCACAGGATTGTTAAGATTTATAAAAATATTTTTAATATTTTAAAATAATAATATTATAAAGTACTTTCTAAACCTTACATCATTATATAAATATTATCTATTGGGTACATATTATGACCAATTCACTTAACTTTTTAGTCACATGCATTCTTGAAAAAGAATTTAGCACCACTTTTCCTACAGAAGTCATTCTTGATACCATTATATATCTAATTTAAATGAGCTATACAATATATTTTCTTTTTTTCTCTTAATAGTATCTTATTTTTCCAAGTATATTTTCAACATTCATTTTTGCAACATTTTATGTTCCAAATTTTTTCTCCCTTCCTCCTTTACCTCCTCCTTCTCCAAGACAACAAGCAATCTGATAAAGTATGGTATGTATGTATAATATTTTTTTTATTCTTTCTTTATGCATGGGTAATTTTACAGCATGGACAATTTCCAAACCTTTTGTCCCAATTTTTCCCTTCCTTCCCCCCATCCCCTCCCCCCAATGGCAGGTTGATCAATACATGTTAAGTATGTTAAAGTATAAATTAAATACACTATAAGCACACATGGCCTAACAGTTATTTTGCTGTACAAAAAAGAATCGGAGTTTGAAATAGTATACTATTAGCCTGTGAAGGAAATCAAAAATGAAGGCAGACAAAAATATTAGGGATTGGGAATTCTATGTAATGGTTCTTAGTCATCTCCCAGAGATCTTTCGCTGGGTATAGCTGGTTCAATTCATTACTGCTCTATTGGAGCTGATTTGGTTCATCTCATTGTTGAAGAGGGCCACGTCCATCAGAATTGATCATCAAATAGTATTGTTGTTGAAGTATATAATGATCTTCTGGTCCTGCTCATTTCACTCAGCATCAGCTCATGTAAGTCTCTCCAGGCCTTTCTGAAATCCTCCTTCTGGTCATTTCTTACCGAACAATAATATTCCATAATATTCATATACCACAATTTATTCAGCCATTCTCCAATTGATGGGCATCCGCTCAGTTTCCAGTTTCTGGCCGTATGTATATTATTTTAAAACATATTTCCACATTTGTCATGTTGTACAAAAAAAAAAAGATCAAAAATGGAAAAAAGGAGGGAGCAACTTGATGGTGCAATAGAGAGAGGGCTCTATCTATCTCAAAGTCAGGAGGACAGCTTTAGACTAAACACAACACTCACTATTGGGTAAATCACTTAATCCAAATTGCCTGGTCAAAAACAAAAAGGAAACCAAAACAAACCAAAACAAACAACCAAAAACAACAACAACAATACCCCAAGAGAATAAGCAAACTTAAAAAAAAAAAAAATGAAAATACTATGCTTTAATTCACATTCAGTTTCCATAGTTCATTTTCTGAATACAGGAAGGCATTTTCCATCCCAAGTCTATTGGAATTGTCTTGGATCACAGCACATATAATATTTTTTCAGTGTCTGCATCAAAATTATGATTTTTGATCAATAAAATGAAAGCTGTGTAAGACACAATCATTTTGGAATTATAATTGTTGGTCAGTTATTTTTTAGTCTTGTCCTACTCTTTGTGACCCCATTTGAGGTTTTCTTGGCAAAGTCACTGGAGCGGTTTGCCATTTCTTTCTTCAGATAATTTTGCAAATGAAGAAATTGAGGCAAATGGGTTTAATTGATTTGTCCAGGGTCTGCAACTTGATTTGAACTCAAGAAAAAGAGCTCTATCCATTATGATGCCTAGCTGCCCCTTAGGATTTTATAGTCAAGCCAAATTTTTAGCCTGAGTATTGTATTTTATAGATTGATTTCACTTTATTCACCAGACTTAATGCCATATGATTCTGAATATTTCCAAAAAATGAAAAGCAATCTTTTTTGCTCATGCCATTCCCACCCCCTAGAGCATTCTCCTCATCGTCTGCATCTACTGAAACTTTTGGTTGGGGCATATAACACCTTGATGAAATAGGTGAATGACAATCATTCTGTAAAAGAAGCTGAGGCACACAGAAGTTAAATAATTTGTCCAGTGTAACTGTAATTAGAACTAGAACTCGCAGTCCTCAGAATCTAGCACGTTTGACTGAGCTAAGATGTTTATTAATATAAAAAAAAGATATATGGGCATATATACATTAGTAAGTATATACACACACTTAGACATGTATACACATATAAAAATTCTGACTTACCTCCTAATCCCTTTTGTCTATATTTCAAACTTATATACTACCTTTTCAGAGTGATATCTTTTAAAACTAACTCACTGTATTTAATAAATATTAGTGTTCTGTACTACATTTCTGGGGCTCAATAGTATAATGGAAAGACTCCAGTACTTGACATTAAGACTGATTTCTATCTAGCCCAAATACTAAGTAATTGTGTGATTCTTGGCAAGTTGCTTAATTTTTACAGAACTAAATTTGCTCTTCTGTAAAATGCAAGAGTTGTATCACATCATACTAAGGTACCTCCAACTCTAACATACTATGATTTTATAAACTTATGAGAAGCTAAATATGTTAAAGTAATGCCCTAGAAGGTAAGTAGAAATCCAAATAACATGCAAAGCAAGATAACTGCAAACAGAGACAACTCTATTATTTCACTCTTCACTCTATGATTGTGAAAACTGGCAAATATAATGAACAGCAAATGTTGAAGCTCATGTTGGAAAGCATGTATATTAGATCATTATTGGTAGAGATGTAAATTGGTTCAGCTAGTATGAATATATTTTGAAAATGTACAAGAAAAATTCCTAAACTGCCCATACTCCTTGATCCAATGAACTCATTACTGATTGTATTCCCTAAAGATCTCCTGAAGAAGCAATAAAGATCCAGTAGACACCAGACTCGTCAGAGTAGCACTCTTTGTGGTATTAAGGAGTTGGAAACAAAGTGGATGTCCACAGATTATGTTTTGCATTTGGAGAAGTTTTCAAGTTTTCTTCTGACTTTAAAATTCTGGGTAGGATAGGAAATGATGTAAAATTAAATTAGTAGGATCAAGAGATTGAAAAATATTTCTTTCTTCATTGAAGAGAACCATAATTACTAGGAGAGAATGTTGTCTACATTGCCACTAGTGAAGAAGGGTCATTTTTTTCTTCCCCAGAAATAATTATTATATAACAAAAGGTATTAACAAAATTATTTTTAATATTGGAAAAATGTAAAAATAATATATGTTCTCAACATTTCTCTTTCTCCTACTCTATCCACTCCTTAGACCAAAAATGTCAAAGGGATTCAATTACTCTAATTTCATTGTTTCATAAAAACTAATAGTCATCTATAGGGACTGAACTGGTGATATTATTGATGCAGAGATTCCCAAAGGAGGAAATCCAATATATGAAAGCAATTCAGTACCTTTTCTGCAACTAAGTATTGGAGAGTTGCCTAGAGCATTGAGAAGTTAAGTGACTTGCCTAGAATTGAACAAGCCAGGATGTTCCAAAGATGAGACTTGAACTCAGATCTTCCTAATTTCAAAAGTTGTTCTCAAGCATAAATATGAAGACATAAAGAATTTGTTGATGTTATGCCAATTAAATGAATAGCATCCTAATTGATATAGCAGCTCCTGCCAATGACAAATAATTCTGTAGAGCAATTATGTCACTCATCGCTACAGCATACAATCCCTGAAGACTAGAGTAGCCCCAACACAATACTTCATTATAGAATTAGACCGGATGAGGGGTGGGGTGGTATTGAGAAGCTTCTGTTAGGGGAAATAACAGAGGGCTTTTAACTCCCTTTGGTAGGGTCAGAAGACATAAGAAGAATGGATTTTACTTTTTTCAGTTTGGGGATCACAGTACATCTGGTACTTTGGATAAGAAAACCAAAACTGTGTACACTAGCTGCCTAAAAATGTGACCAGTATTAAGATTCCCCAGGTTTAGATACTATGGAAAATTTAATTTGAAAGAAAACAATTTTGGAAGTCTGGCAATTAGATGCAGCAGCAAGTATTTTAGAAATAAAGAAAAAAATCCATCTCCTTAACTTGTAGAAAAAATAAGACAAAATTCAGACACAATCACAAACCGACCATTACTATAGTAAAAATAAAATCAGTCACTTTAAAATCGAGCTAGAGGACACTCATCCAGGGCCATCCTCTGTCCTGCCAGTGAAATCGGAGAAACTTTTTGCTGATGTTATCCAGGCCACCGTGAGAACCAGCACCAGCCAGAGGGGAAAAGGTTTCTACTGTGTAGGAAGACGCGGGAGGATTTTGGCAATGATTGATGGGAAAGATAGGAATGAATAAAAGTACTTGTGGATGGCGAGCACGGACCCCAGCAAGTTGTAGATGCTGCCTGTCTGGCATCATCTGAGTCATTTTGTCAGTCAGACCCGCCTGCAACTCCAGAGGGGCGTGCTTAGTCCCATGTGCAGCCCCTAGCTGAGCTGAAAGTTGAATGTGCTTTTCAGAGCTAGAATCATCACCAATCCAGAGGCATAACCAAGAGCTCCCGCCTGTTGGGAAGGAGAGCTCAATATTTTGTTCCCGGACGAATTGCAAGGTAAATAAATAGCTTCCTTTAGTTTTTAAAATACCGTCAAAGTAATTGTACTTATGGGATTTAGCCTTACAGCAACATGCTTAGTTTTTTGGAGTTAAAAAAAAAATTAAAAGTAGCTTACAAATATAGATGACAAGTTAACGTCTGTGCTGGGAGAATTTTTTGGTTATTATTTTCATTTGTTCGGGGCTACATAAAGGAGAAAGTTGTCGGGGAATTAATAATAGAGAATATTTCGGGGTGGGGGTTGGGAGGAAGGGAGGAGAATTGAAACTGTTTCCTTTGGGTTCAGAAAACCTCAACCTTATACTCGGTGCGACTCTCAAACTTTTGCTCTAGCAAAGATCGTCAGCTTCACATCTTCTCTCCCTTCCCTTATCCGGAGTGAGAAGACATGGGCAATCACTTTACTCCTGGCACAAAGACTGGCGAATAGTAGCCACTTAATAAATGCTTGCTTGCTTGGCTAGTTGTGAGCCCCAAGAAATAAGGAGAACCTGTTACATGCCAATATATGACGGATCCTTCATGCCTGCCTGCTGTTTAAACCTTTCCCAATTAGATGATAGCCTGGAGTTCTGAAGACCTGAGAGTAACGGAGCCGTTTATGTCAGCACCCCTTCCCCTCCCCTGCCCCCGACATCTCACTGCGCGGGTCCCCACAACTGAGAGCGAGCTCTTTTGTAGGGAAAAAAAACGCATCACTCCTCCACCATCACCCCCTCTCACCTCCCCCCCTCACCTTCTCTCCTTCCCCCCACCCCCTTCTTTCTCTCTTGAGTTAGAATTACGAAGAACTTGTGCGGGGGAATTCCCGAGTTTCCCCAGTTGCACGGACTGGAGGAGTCTCAGCACCCAGCTCCGGGCTAGGGGGAAAGGGCTGGTGGGGCTGTTTGCAGGAGTGACTATTAGGCAATTGATCTAGCGTATTCTTTCCTTCTCCACTATCTTTCTCCCACTCCCGACACTCCACTTTATCCTTCTAGGCTCCCGACGCCTAGTCGGAGAACAGTCCTCTGGGATTTCTACTCTTATTTCGGACAGAGCAGCACCATGACAGTTCATCGCAGTCTCTGCTGTATTCTCCTGCTACTGCTTTTTCTCGCCTGCTACACTTTGGAGGTCTGGGGAGAGGAGAATGAGCTCCTGTCCTCCCGGGACACCTTGCCAACATTGGAAGCCGGGGAGGTGACAACCCCCACGGTCAGAGCCGCCTGGCCCAAGGCAGCCAACGCTAGCCAGCCTCTTCCATCCTTACCGCAGGGGCCTTCCCGAAGCCTCACGCCCACCTTGTGCTCTGGCCGGACAGAGATCAAGGAGACTTTCAAATACATCAATACCGTGGTGTCCTGTCTGGTGTTCGTGCTTGGTATCATTGGAAACTCTACCTTGTTGAGAATCATCTACAAGAATAAGTGCATGAGGAATGGTCCCAACATCCTCATCGCTAGCCTAGCTTTGGGGGACCTTCTTCATATCATCACTGACATTCCCATTAATGTCTATAAGGTAAACGTCATCTGAATGAAAGTGGTTCTAAACAATGGTATGAAAGCTGGGGCTTGCTTGGGGGAAGGCTGAGGGGTTCAGCCTCCTAGGGATTTTTTGGTCTTTAAAATGTGAGCCCTCTGAGAGTTCTGAAACTTTAACACTGTAGGGCACACTTCAGCCTGCAGAACAAAGCACAGAATTGGTGGAGAAGGGCAATATGTGAACTTAGAAGGGTACTGATGGGTAAATGCAAAGACAGCTTTTGGGAACTTCACCTAATTCAAGGTCTTGCCTAGTGTCAAAACCCTAGGATTCATTGAGAATGATAAAAGGGGAAAGGCATGGGTGATACTGTACTTGCTAATAAGCTGATACCGAAAGACCTTGGAAATTTCTAACCCAGCCTCTATATTTATGTCTTAGAACCAAGGGTAAAAGCTATGGGTTAGGATTGAGGCAGCCCTTGGATGACATTCATGTGAAAGCTTTCATTGAACTACTGAGAAGTGATCCTACTCATCAAGCTCATAGTCTTATTGATTTGGACAGATCAGTGGGTTCTCAATATCTCTAAACATTGGGAGGTAGGGGTATGGAGACAGCAAGCTATATCTATAGAAGAATACTGAAATAAACTCCCCCCTATACGGTAATATCTCCCTTTAGGAACTAGGCCTCCACTTAAGTTTATTTTAGCAAGCAATTATTGAGTACCTACTATATGCAGGACTGAGAGTAGGGGAATATTCCGTGCACAGTCTGAAAGTATTTTGGATCAGTCCTTAGGACAGCAAACAATGAACTGTACTGATTCATATAGTTCTGTGTTGGGGGGTTTTACTACATAGGGATAGATACTGCCCTAATGCAGTATATAATGGTTAAGGAACATTTTAAAAATATTTTCTCCTGTATTTAGAGAGAAGCAAAATGGGGTAGATGAAGGACTGGCCTTGGAGTTAGGAAGACTTAGTGGCTAGTCTTATCTCTCATACTTACTAGCTTGTCATTATGGGCAAATCATATACAGTCAATGCCCCAGGCAATTCTCTGAAACTTATCCTGAGTGATGGAGAGTTTCTACACACATCACACACATACCACACACACACACACACACACACACACACACACACAGTCGTTTTAAATTAGATTGTTCATACTCCACATCATTTTAACATTAACACTTTTATTTAATTTAACATTAACACTTTTTATGCAAATGAAAATTTGGGCTATATTTTAGGACTCATAACCATAAAGGAAAAATCATTTAGGGTTATGGAATTCACTGAAAGTAGGCTTAAGCACTAAGTTAGAATTACTTTTTCACTTTCTAATTTAATTATTTGTTCTCATTGTTATTAATTATTGTTCTGACTAAGGTTATCTAGCTCAATGGATCCTTAATGTGAGATTAGTACATTGCTCTGTATCTAAAACTAGACACCTGATAAGTTAGTTCATTGAAGTTGAAAAGCCTTAAAATTCCCCAAGTCTGGATGGAAGCCAGAATGATTGACTCTCTAAAAGCTGGGCTGAATGAGGACCTCACACAGAGATTATTCAGGGTCTGGCTGGTAATCCATTGTGGGGACTAAGTATGTACTGTATTTGGGCTCTGTCCTTAAGAGCTGGACTTCAGGACACTTCCAAATACCAACAGCTTTTCTCCAGATCACTTAAGTACAGTAAGTTAGCAAGTTACAAGAACTAACTATAACTATAACTATAACAAGAACTAACTATAACTATAACTATAACAAGAAATAACTATAACTAATAGAGTACAAGAGCTACTCTATAACAAGTAAAATCCTTGTGCATATTCAGAGTCCTTTCCCCCCAGGTGTTCTGTGTTGAATGAAGATTGCTGCTACAAGAACACTTATAAATGAGGAAAAGATGATTTTAAACCACTCCAAATGCTCTGATGTTTAAGGTGATTTGGCTTGTCAGTGCATGATAATGATATTCTCTGCCCTCATCCTTATTCCTGTATAGGAGAGGAAAGAGTAGACAAAATACTGAATTTTGACATTCAATCAGGAAATATTTATAATGTGCCAGATATTGGAATAAGTGTTGGGTATAAAAAGACAAAAATGAACTACTCCTTTCCCTCAAGGAGCTTACATTCTTTGTAAGTTATATTACTGTTCTCATCAAGTAACTTGACCTAACTAAGCCTCAGTTTCCTGGTTTGTAAAACAAAAATGGCACATGCTAATTCCCTCACTACCACTGAGGTTCCATGCCTTGGAGGTAATCCAAGAGGAGGGGATTCTGGGCTAGTAGAGGCTATACAAGTGGATTGAAAGGTCTGTTAGGATTTACTTATCTGAAAAGGCTTGGAATGTAGACCTGTTGACAGAAGGGGTGTTTGTTGGCTGAGGACCAGCCTAGTTAAAGTCTGTGAGGCTCCTCATAAAAGATTGACCACTGGATAATTGATGTTTTCCAGTCACAGCAACACATGAGGAATATAGATTGTGGCCCACATCTGTGGTGAAGAAATCAACATTGTCTAACTTACAGAACTTTCCAGTATGGAAAGTGCTTTATAAGGGAAAGCACTAAAAAAATGAAGTATGATTAATATATCTAGGAACTAAAGAAAGAAATCTTACATGTATGTAAGACATGAAATTCCATTATATATATGATTTCATTCCATCCTCACAATAATCTGAGGGGATCTGTAGGGCACAAATTATTATCCTCATATTATAGATGGGAAAATTATGTTATAGAAAGATTAGATGAATTACCCAGTGTCAATATGTAGTAAGTAAAGAGCTACCCAGGAACTCAAATCCAAAGTCTTTTGATTCCAAATTCAAAACCCTTCCTTTCTATTCCTCTATTTGATATAAATTACAAATCTACTTTCCCAAAGCAACTTGTTGCAACTTTCCTCAATACTCTCACCTGAAGGATTGCTCTGCAAACATATCTAAACATTGGCTTGTTCTCAACCAGGGTTACATCCAAGGTTATAAGTGATATCACGGTTCTATTAACAGGCAGATGCTTCCAAAACCTATGTTTTTTCTAGTAAGACTTGCAACTGAAGGCATAAAAAATGATAGTTTAGAATAGAGAGAGATTGTCTCTTAAATAAAACGAGTTGGGGAATGGAGTAGGACTCACAGATCTTGCTCAATCTTACTTTTCTTGCACTGCATTAAAATGGGCGATGAAGAAAGATAGACAACACAGTTCCTATAAACTCATTTTGAGCTATTATAGAGGACATAATAGCTAACTTGCCTGACATTCAATGTAAGGTAGATAGGAATTAACTCCTTAATAATCACAAAAATGACAAAGCTTCCTGATAAGGGTGAGAGGTCAAAGATGATAGTTGGGATTATTTGCAGGGATGGGTGTTCTTGGGTGTTGTCAGGGAAGTGAAGGGTCCAGATGTTCTAACAGAGTGGGAGGGTTACTGTTCTTCAACTCTTCACCTTTTAACCAGGTAATTCCTGCCTTTAAAATGGTAGCTAGTCAAATATTTGTGAGTTGAGTAAAGTTAAGATCTAGTTAATTTAGTACTTCAAAAAGTTAAAACTTTAACTTTTAAACTTCTAATCTTCAGCTTTTCAACTAGTTGAATGAAGTTTATCCCCTTTCCTAGATACCAGAATTTAGAAGTGGGGAAAGAAGCTTCCTTTTTTCTGTTTATCATTGGAACTTCATCTGTTATCAGGTTAATGTAGGAAGTTGCAAACGTAAGGAATCTTTGAGTGGGAGTGGCAAGTACAACTTAAATAGTTTAAAAGAAAGTTTTTATTAAGAATTTTGCTTCAAGTTAAGACAAATCAGGATACAATGGGCTACCTTTTGATGACTGGGGGTTATTATTTTTCATTAGTATCTTTGATTACTTAATGGGTCAAGAGAATCTTCTGATGAGAAATTCCCTCTATAAATGCAGTTTGGTAGCTATTCTGACAAATTCTGGAAGACGTGTGGGGTCAGGAAAAGTTTGGTGACTTCCCCATTGTGGCCACAAAGTTTGTATGTATCAAAAGCAAAACCTTTTGATTCTGAGGCAAGTTCTCAATCCTCTGTAACATACTGGAGGCAGTTAATTAAAGACTACAAATAATTTACTACAAATAAGGCCTGAATAAAGTTGTGTTACAATTGCCTCAAGACATATTGGTAAGAGAATGGCACTTATGTCCATTGGTATTTATTTCTTCAAATCCAAGAATAAAATAACTTGTCCAAGGATATGCAGCAAGACAGTATCAAGGTTCAAACGATAACTTTCTCATATGACACTATTTATTCTTAATTCATGGGTCTCCATATAGTCCACAGTTTTCAGAGGTGCAGCAAGGTTCAAACTCTTGACTCTAGGGAAATGTAAATCTTACTTCCAGAATCTAAGTATGAAGGTACTAGGCAAGGGTCTGGATCACAGAACAAAAGATAGCATTCAGGAAGGCATGTGCTTGTTTTATAATCCTAACTGGTAAACACTGGCATGTCAAGATAAGAAATTGCTTGATTATATCCTCATTTTATGATTTTGATCATCACAAATGCCCTTCTATAACATCAAGTCGACTGCACAAAAAACTATCAAAATCAGTTTTTGTAAAAATAAAATAAAAAAGGAATGAACAAATTAAAAAGAAGAAAGAAGGAAGAAAAGAAGGAAGGAAGGAAGGAAAAAATAGAGAAATAAAAAGAGAGAGAAAGGAGAAAGAGAGAGGGAAGGAGGGAGAAAGAAAGACAAAGAAAGGAAAAGAGAGAAAAAGAATCAGAGAGGAAGAAAGAAAAAGAGAAGAGAGGAAAAAAGAGAAAGAAAGAAAAAGAAAGAAAAGAGAGAAGGGAAAAGGAGAGGAGGGGAAGAAAGGGAAGAGGAGAGGAGATGAATGGAGAGGAAAGGAGATGAATGGAGAGGAGAGGAGAATACAGCAAAAGAGAGCAGAGGACAAGAAAAGAGAACAGAGGAGAGGAGAAGAGGGGAGAGGGAAAAAATGGGGAACAAAAATTATCTTCACTGTACAATGTTAAAATATCTCACTTTGTATTGGAGAAGATCACTTGTCAGTGTGAGGTAATGATATTTGCCTGAAAGTCTTGGGAGTTGGGAGAAAATAAATGGTGTGTATGAGATGTGTGTGTGTGTGTGTGTGTGAGATGGTCTATTGTCCCTCTTATTCTATTCTTCCCTGTTGCTTTTATCTGTCCTCCTCTCATTCTCTCTTTTCTATGATCTGCTATTTTTATTGGGCTTTCTTCTTCTTAAGGCTTTCCCTTTCACACAGATATGAATTGAAAACCATACCTTTCATTTTACAGATCATTCAATTATACCACAGATGCAGTATTATTAGTCTCCCCCAATCACTTTTCCATTCTCCCACTCTCAGCTTTCTCTATTTCTATCTTCGTTTTTCGTCCATTTGTCTCCTATGGTTTTACCAAGTAGTATCTCTGTTCATCTATTTCCTTTCCCTTACTTCCTCAAGAGAAGTTTATCTTTACACAACTAGTTCCTCTCAAAAGAAGAAAGGAAGGAAAATGGGCTGGGTGCTGCCCTAGAAAACTTAACATGGTAACGGAGAATTGTAAAGGATCTTTGAGGCCTTTTCTCTAAATGAGAGAGACCAGCTAAGAAAGGACCTTAGAGGTTAATATAATCTAACTTTCATATTTTACAGGTGATAAAAATGATGAGGCTCAGAAAGATAAAACTACTTGCCTATTTATTTAGCCAGCAGAGAATACAGGTTTCTTGACTTAAGATATGGTAGTGTCTTATCCCATTACAATAGGCTGTAGTGTAGTGGACTATTTTCTGTGGCTAGAGTGCACTTTAAATAATACCATTCTTTTGGAGAAAGTGATTTGGGAAAGAGACAAGAATAGGGCTGTTGCCACTTGAGGCCTGCAGATAGTTAGTAAATATTTATTTAAATAAATATTTAGATAATAAAGATAAAAACTAGAAAAAAAACAAATTTATTCACTTCCTTTTTAGGTGCTTCACACTCAGGAAATTTGTTCAGTAACATATTTTTTGAGAGTGAAAAAGAATAAAAGTGACCAAAATAAAGCAAACATAATTATTTAGGAAAAAATAAAATTAGCCAAACGTGTTATGAGTACAGAAAAGATTTTACTAAAACATAGACTTTTTTTTTAATTTAATAGCCTTTTATTTACAGGTTATATGTATGAGTAACTTTACAGCATTAACAATTGCCAAACCTCTTGTTCCAATTTTTCACCTCTTGCCCCCCACCTCCTCCCCCAGATGGCAGGATGACCAGTAGATGTTAAATATATTAAAATATAAATTAGATACACAATAAGTATACATGACCAAACTGTTATTTTGCTGTACAAAAAGAATCAGACTCTGAAATATTGTACAATTAGCTTGTGAAGGAAATCAAAAATGCAGGTGGGCATAAATATAGGGATTAGGAATTCAATGTAATGGTTTTTAGTCATCTCCCAGAGTTCTATCTCTGGGAATAGCTGGTTCAGTTCATTACTGCTCCATTGGAAATGATTTGGTTCATCTCATTGCTGAGGATGGCCAGGTCCATCAGAACTGGTCATCATATAGTATTGTTGTTGAAGTATATAATGATCTCCTGGTCCTGCTCATTTCACTCAGCATCAGTAAAACATAGACTTTAAAGTCCCCAAGTCTCATCAAACTGTTAAGCATTATATGGGATTTCTTATCTATCAAACAAAATTATTTTGTTTTTTTAAACTGTTCCTTCCTTACTTACTCTGAACTATCCAAGCAAGATTGAATAATATTTTCAAAGCTAACAGAGGGAGGATTGTGCAATTCAGTTTGCACTGTGTCTCTGATCCAGGCATCTGTGATCTTGCTTTTCCAAAAGACAAATAACTGACTATATATGGTTATGTATGTATGCCCATTATGCTATAGTTGATTTTATTTAGAAAAACATGTCACAAACTAATAAATGATTAAGCATTTTAAGTGGTGTTGACAGGATCAAACATGAGTTGAAATAAGATTCAAGAAATAATTTATAATGTGAAACATTCTCTTTAATAGTTTTGAAATACAAGAAGAGGCTAGTTGTGTTTATGAGAATGATATACAATGAATAGTAACCACTGAAGAACTCTCCAGTGCTGTAATTTTGCTTTCTCTTAAAATGTGGATCTAAATTGTTGTTTCTTTCTTTTCACTTGTGAACACACCTAAAGATAGAGGAATAATAAAAATGCGGATAGTAGATTTGAGAAAGTATAGAATACTATCAATTTATCAACTGATACTTACTGAATTTTAAAGGTATAAGGACCCTAAGAGATGATTTCATCAAATTCTTAATGTTTTTCCTATCATAAAACTCTTTAACAGTCTGATGAGGCCTATGAATCACATCTCAGACTGTTTTTAAATATGTACAATAAAATTCTTAGGATTATAAAAAATGTGAATTAAAGTAAAATCAAGATACAGATAGATTATATGTTTGCATTATCTATCTATCTATCTATCTATCTATATATATATACACTATATTTTTAAAATTTATTATACTATTTTATATATAAACTTCCATATAGCTATATCCACTTAAATCAACTTTTATTATATCTCAAGATATATAACACATTTTATAATATTCTCAATAGAAAAGTTGATATTAAAAAGTTGATACACATATTTATAAATCCAAGCACACTTTATCTAGTCAAACTCATTTGATCAACATGTGAGACACTAAACTCCAGTAAAGAGGATGGAATGACATAGGTCACATATAATTAGAGTGTCTGGTTCAAGATTAGTTTTCTAATTGCAGCTAAAGTGTTGTTTTTATAACCACCCTTTCTTCTTTCAGTTAACAAATTTCTGATATAGTATTTTTATGACCTCTGCCACCACGTAAAATTTTATCTTAGTCATTTCAATTTGAAAATATCTTTTAAGAAAAAAAATGAAATGTTCTCCAATACCATGACATTTTGCCATGAACAGGTAGCCCTTGAGCATTGTCTTGCTCATGGTGGGAGGGATGAGGGGGGAAAAAGGGGAGGGGCAACCTTCTCTTTCTTATTTTTATTCCGCTCCCTTGGAATGTTTATTTCTATTCAGTATCACTTTGTCAGTTTAATAAAGAAATCTAAGCTGATATGCTAATGTTGCTAGTATGTTAATCCTCTCTTCTCAGTTACATATATTAATATTTATAATATAGCAACCCATTTAATTCAATTAAACATTTATTAATCACATACTATGTCAAAGCACTACGCTAGCTGCTAGGAGAACAAAGATTAAAAAGAAACAATCCCTACCTTCAAGGAGCTTCCATGAGGGAAAGGGGGGCAGGAAAGGTGGTTAC
Source organism: Sarcophilus harrisii (assembly GCF_902635505.1). Taxonomy (NCBI): domain Eukaryota; kingdom Metazoa; phylum Chordata; class Mammalia; order Dasyuromorphia; family Dasyuridae; genus Sarcophilus; species Sarcophilus harrisii. The sequence goes on along the minus strand of NC_045428.1, from coordinate 120,182,584 downwards.
ACCATTTGTACAAATACACTGTAACCTAATTTCCTCTTTCTTTTTTTGTCTTGAAATGACATTTTTATCTTTATCCATTTTAGTGCAATATATGTTTCCAAGTGCAATCAAGGAATAGGCCAGAAAGCAAACACTGTATTTTATAGCTTGATAAAGTTTCTGGCTTTTTTCATCTCTTTTTATCATCATCATTAATATAAAGACTGCTTGATTTTAAAAAGTTTGAAAATTCCTTTACTAAGATTTAATTGTGCAAGTATTTTAGCGGACAAATTGAATCATGGTTCTTGTTAGGGAAACCAATTTGGATAAGAAGCTCTGGTCATAATCTTATGCTGTAGACATTTTTGAAATTTTTAAAATATTGTGAAACTGAACATGGACTCAGGATGAGCTTTCCTTAGAAGAATAGATTAGTTATGTGGTCAAGTTATGGTTATTGAACCATAGAAACTCACAGAAATCTAGAGAGGTTATAGAGAAAGTACCCATGCAATTAAACAAATAATCTTTGAAGTATTTAAAAAATTATATATTCTTTCTAGTATGAGCATTAGAAGGACATGTTATAATCTGTATTTATATGGAAGGAAAGATAGGTTTATTTCCCCTATTTTGGCATAAACAACATTTCAATTATGATGGCTGTTGAGCGAAAGTATAGATATGGTTTGATTTTTATTTTCTAGATATAGTTAAGGGGAAATCTCTAACACATAGAATATCAGTTGTATATTCAGTCATTTTTCAGTCAAGTGTGACTTTCATGGTCCCATTTGGGGTTTGCTTGACGAAGATACTTGAGTGGTTTGCTATTTCCTTCTCCAACTAGCTGTATAACCGTGAGCAAATTATTAAGTCTCTGGGAACATCCATCAGCCAACTATTAATACGAAGAGCTCTTAATCTTGGGTTTGTGAATTTATTTGTTCTATTTTAATAGAATTCATTTCTTTTATAATTTTAGGTATTGTATTTTATTCATTTGACATCATTATTTTCAGAAAGTATATGGGCTTTGTCAGACTGCCTATGGAAGTCCATGTCACACATTAAAAAAAAAAAAAAAAAAAAAAGTTTTAGAACTCCCGATCTAGACTCTGATAGAATTGTGATCTAGATGAGACAGGTTGTTATATAAATGAAGTGAGTTCCCATACTGACAAAAGCAGTAATTATGTTTAAGATCAATTTCACCTTAATAATAAGCAAGTAAATTAAAGTATAAATTAAAGTGTAAAATGTAAAGTTAAAGTTAAATTTCAACTAAAAATAAAAATTATAGTCCCTATTAAGGAATGGTGGCCAAGAAAGGGAATTTTAGCACAGGCAGTTAGAAGATTTGTTAGTAAAGTCATAAGACAATGGGTTATTATACTCTTGCTAGCAGTAGTAGTAATGTTGTGGTAATGCTGGTTGACTATCATTCCTTAAGCAAGCTATAGAATGGCAGGAGATAAGTACACATTCAATGGCATGGCAGATGTCAAAATGCTTATACATTAGTCAGGTCCTGGAGTTTTCTTATTAAATAGTCTGATGGGAAGAAATATATCCTGAGATCAATTATGTGATGAGTCAGGGTCTCTGGACTTCTGTCTAAGCACTTATTCATATCTTCTTGTAAATTTTCCTATGAGGTCCACCAAATATAGTGGGAACCTGGTTCTAGAGCTCCTGAACATGAATTAAGGGGAAAAACCACCCATCTATTATCTAATTATATGACCCCCACTTCCTTTTCCAGGCATTCATAACTTATAAGGTTCAGAAAAAAATTTTGCTGTATTTCACTTGAAGTTTATTCATCTCCAATAGCTGCAGTTGTAACTGAAAAAGAACAATATGGAATACAAATGTGCTAGAATGAATTATACTAATTGGAAAAATGGCAAAAATCCTTTAAAATTTTTTATCTCCTGCAGGAAGTCAAGATAAAAACAACAAAGGAATAGCCTTTCCAAAATTAGTGAACAGCAACATTTTCATTCTCCCTCACTTTGCCTATCAATATTTTTATACAATGTTCTTTTAAAAATAGAGTTCATACATCACAGAAATATTAAACACTACATGAATCTCCTATAAATACAATTATCATCCAGATGCTTATAAAAGCAAATTTTTACTTAATAAGTCACCTCTTAACAATATTCTCCTCAAATCCTATATATCCATCTTTACCCTGGATAGACTCCCTCAAGCAATTAAAATTCCCTGCAGAATTCCATTAGATAATGATGAAATAGTAGGTTCTGTAATATAACAGCAGTTTCCTGACAGGTTTTAGGTGAAGGGGGACTGTAGGATAGTGGGAGAAAAGTGATAATTAATAGCTATGAGTTTCACCTCTTCCAGTCTTCCTGGAAGGTCTAACTCTACAAAACTCTATCTCAGGACCCCAGCCCTAAGTTCAGAGTCACTAAGTATTCTGTCATTTTCAAGGGTGAGTCCGTATTTCATAAAACACACAAAGCTAGATATATTTTATCTTCAAATCATTATAAAAACTGACAGATGGAATAAGAAAAGAAAAAGCTTGGTAATAAGTGGATATGGTAGCATTTGAAATGTCTGCCTCTGGAATCATTTGTTAATGGTAGACATTTTATGGAATGTTTAGAAAACCACAAATGACCCTATATCACTGTATACACTGAATAAGAAAAACAGGAAGGGAAAGTAATATGTATAATCCGTGAAAACAGTGACATTAATTAGTAAAAGCTTGTTAACTTTGGCATTTCCCGACTTTACAAGACTTGACTCCTTTCTGCATTAACAATCTATTAATGATGTTCCCCCCTACTTAATTTTGCCATGAATGTGTTTTTTTTTTTTAATTAAAAAGAAAAGGGGGAGAAAAGAAAGTAGAAAAAGAAAAAGAAAAGAAATCTGAGTTTGCGAGTCACCATTGAGCTTGTGGAAGAATCTGTTGAAGAAGAATAGAAAATTATACAATATTTATGTTAAGTATCATTAAAAATTAATAGCTTTAATAATATCATGCAGAACTTTAAAAAATATATGTGAGCATTCTTCCTTTCTGGAGCAAAGAAACAACATTTCCAATTTCAAAGTTAGAAGGACTTAGCAGCCAGAGATTAATAGAGAATGCCTAATTTGTTGCTATTTATCTGTTCTTGCTTGGGGATCTTAGTACATTAAAAAAAAGTGTTAAGAACTACATTAACTTTAAGAAAAAGCTTAATATCAATATGAGCGTGGACCATATCAAGTTTAGTCAACACTATGCTGCCCAACTCCTGGACCATATAAGTACAATAACCAATAGCTAAAGAGCTTATTAGGTTGGAAAAAGATGTATCTATATGGAGAGTATCAGTGAAGAATTCTACCTCAAATGCCTATTCAAACTTAACTTTGGGGAGAATCCAGATTTGCTTCACATGACTAAACATAGAAATGTACTAGTACTTTACATCATTTAGAAAACTTTCAGATAATCAAGGTTTTGTTTTGAAATGGAAAGAATTCTAGGTAAGGAATCAGAGGATCTGAGAATAAATCCTGGATTTTCTACTTAATATCTATGTGCCAAGAAATTTAGCTTCTCTGTGCCTCAGTTTCTTCTTCTATAAAATGAGGCAACTGGACTAGATGACCACAAAGATTTCTTCCAACTCTGAATCCGTGATTGTATGAACCTTTTCTGCAAAATGTAAAACATTAAATCAGGAGATCTGAGTTCAAAATTCATCTCTAATTCTTACTAACTTATTAACATGAACAATTTCTGGCACATTTTCCCTGAATCTCAGTTTCTTTTTCTTCAAAATGGGGATAGTATCCCTACTTTAAATTACCTTTCTCACTGGATTTTTCTAAAAAATTGTTTAATAAATCTTAAAAGGGTTATATAAATGTGAGGTATTATTTTATTATTTGTGGCGCTTTAAATCAATCTTTCCCCCCCACTCATTTAACTTAAGATAACTGAATGTTTCAGAAGGTTCTAAAGAGCCTCTGTTAACTGAATTTTGACTCCAGTTGTTGATGAATATTCCCATTAAATAGTGAGAGAAAAAATGAACAGTGAGAATCGTTTTCATTTCCACCTGAGAAATAAGGAAACAGAATAGTTTCTTCTCAGGGTTGAGGGGGAAAAAGGAATGGAATATTTTCAAGATCTTTTGAAGATAAAAGTTGGGATCAGAGGGCTTGTTTGCTTATCTCTCTTGAAAGACTGATCCAATTAAAATAGGTCACCAAATCCTAGGAACTATCATTCTGGTCAATGGAAGGTGGAAGAAATTGGTTCTGGTCATCAACATAGCCTAGGAGGTGGATGGCGTTTCCTGTTAGATTTTAGGGAACTCTTATAGGTTGTATGTGTGACATTTTGCCAGATCACTCAGTCCTTTACCTCTCAAGGATGTTTGCCTCAATTTAGGAATCATCTGAATCTTAACTATATTCTTAGCATTGATATAACCCAAAGCTTCTGCTGCTCCAGACCTTTAGACCAAGAGACATGAGCAATAGTAGAGAGTAATGGTCATGTCATATGCTGTCAGACTTGGCAAGGGAACTTTTCAGGGAGTTCAAACAGTTGCTTATTACTGATAGTTAGGGGGAAAAAAGATAGGGACTAAATGAGTGATTTAGGAAATCCCCAAGTAAAAAGACTGTCTGTACAAACAAAGATTAAAATCTTGCCCAAACTCATTTCTTAGAAGTTGACTCGAATCTTGAAAAATTATGACTTTTCAGGGTCAAAAGTGGCACTTGAACCCAGGATTTCCTGCTTTGGGGAAGAGTTGGAAGAAATCTTTGTGGTCATCTAGGCCAGCTGTCTCATTTTATAGAAGAAGAAACTGAGGCACAGAGAAGCTAAATGTCTTGGCACATAGATATTAAGTAGAAAATCTAGGATTTATTCTCAGATCCTCTGATTCCTTACCCAGAATTCTTTCCATTTCAAAACAAAATTGTATCAACTATGCCACACTAATTCTTGGAGCAGCTAATAGTGTGATGAATAGAGCACCAACCCTGAAGTCAAAAGGACCTGAATTCAAAATCCAGCCTCAGACACTCAATCTTAGGCAAGTCACTTAACTCCAATTTCCTCACCAATAAATAAACAACAATAAAAACAAATTCTTCCTAAATAGAAGAGGGCAGCTAGGTGGTGTAGTGGATAGACTGCTGACCCTGGAGTTAGGGAGACAGAAATTCAAATCTTGCTTCAGAGATACTAGATGTGTAACCCTAGACAAGTCATCTAACTCTGCTTCTCTCAGTTCCTTCATTTGTAAAATGATCTAGAAAAGGAAATGGCAAGCCACTCTAGTATCTTTGCCAAGAGAACTTCAAATGGGGAAACAAAGAGTCAAATGTGACTGAAAACAATTGAACAATAACAAAACACTGTAGTAATATTTACTAAATTCTGATCTTATATCACTATTTGGTGTATATAAGTTTGAAGATAAAGTGAATGAGTACAAGAGGCTCTGGAATGCAGGATCATATTGAAGTTTAGCAGAGTAAGAGTTTACCAGCTAGAAAGATTTTAGGCTTTTTCCCATAGGATAGCAAGAGAATACTAAGAGAATTGTGATGTTGTTACCTATTGTTAATAAGTTGCAGTGAGAGTGTTAAAATTTTTAGTTTGCTTTTTTTTCACTATGATAGTTTCAGGTCAGAGGCTGTAGTACAGACCTCCAGCTGGTATAAAGAGCAATGAGCCAAAGGAAATAACATCCCTAAAAAATAGCAACCCAGCTCAATTCAGCCTTGAAACAAGATCTCAATTCTGCTAATTGAGCTCTTTTTCATGAGACTGGATTGCTTCCACCCAATATCTCTCTTAATATTTGAATTCTCTAGTGACGGTATTCACTCACAAATCACAACATCCATATTTATTGGAGATTATTTGGAGAGGAAATAAAATTTTTAGATTTGGACATCCAGATACTTTGATGTCATGTAGATAAAATGTTCAGATGGTTGACTGTGTCTGAATGTATAGTATATATACATGTGTGTATGTACATATATATACATATGTAAATATATATGCATCTATATATACACAAGTATATGTGGGTATGTGTATGTGTGTAGACTTTCATCTGGAGAATTCAGCATTTTCTAGATACAAACCTGTTTGTTTCTAAAGCTTTGTCTAATCCTACTGTTTCTGTTTGTTAGAGAACTTGTAGAAAGCAGTATCTCTTTTTTTAATGCTTCTTCAAAAAAGTCCCTGTATTTATCAGGTCCATTCTCATTTAATTGAACAAATATGTCAAGCATATATTTAGGGCAAAGTTGAGTAAAGAGAGTTAATTTTAGGTTTAGAGGAACCCAGGTTCAAATCCTGCCCCCATCTTAATTATGTAACCCAAGGCAAGTTACCAAAGCTCTAAGTGGCCCCAGATGATTCTCTCAGGTTCTAAATTGCAGAACAGTTGCTTATCTGCATTAATTAGTACAGGGAATTTCTTTACCTTGAGTTTCTTTGTTCATGTTGTTCAAATGGGTCCAATTCTTTGTGATTTCATCTGGGATTTTCTTGGCAGCCATTTCCTTCTCCAGTTCATTTCACAGATGTGGAAACTGAAGCAAACAGGGTTAATAAGTGACTTGCACAGAGTCATGCAGCTAGTAAATAAGGCAATATTTGAAATCAGGTCGCTCGACTCCAGGGTTAGTACTTTATCCACTATATCATCTAGTGGCCTTACACTTATGAAATCACATGATGTTGATCTAACAGACTTTTTACTAGTGATTTGAACTTTATTTTCTCTAAATAAAACAAGGGATGTTAGATTGATTGTCTCTAAACAAGCAGGTGAAGAGCAACTTATACTTGGCTCAGATCAAATCTTAATAGCAACAAACCAGTTCCAACCTAGAAGTAAAATTAGAAGTGGATTGAGCTCTAGACTAGGAGTCAGGGATTCTCCAATTCAAATTCAATTTAAAATGCTTATTAGTTTTATGATCCTCTATCTGCCTCAGTTTTTTCAATTGTAAAATGAGAATAATATCACCCACCTCCCAGACTGCTGCAAGGATCAAATGAAATCATATTTGTAATGCATCTTAGTATGGTACTTGGTACCTAATAAGTGTGTAATGAACATTTCTTTCTTTTTTTCCCTTTCTTTCCCAGAAGTAAAACTGGTTCAATTTTTACTCACTTTAGTATGATCAAAAAACCCTCATTTACTAGCATCAGACTAAGTATTGAATATGTCATTCACCCAATCTTGAAAAATTCAGGGAATTTGGTTCATTAGTTAGTGGAAATTTATTTTACTTTACTATGCATATTTCTTACAAGGTTTTTCTTTTTCTACCTTTTCCCATATGTCAGGGAGGTAGCAAAGAGAGGTGGATTTTTATAAAAAAAAATTAAATTAAAACAGTACCACAAGAAAATGCTGCATTGGAGAAAACAAAATAAGACCTAACCACATTTCCAAAGAAAATTTTCTTTCTTTCTTTCTTTGGTGAGGGTGAAAGAATAGTTATTTTTAATTTTTTTTTTTTAAATCAGAGCCTGGAAATAGTTCCTTTTGTATTGAAAACTCCATGGGTATTTAATCCAGATGTCCACCTAAAGTGATTCATTGCCAGTGTCAGATACCCAATTGTCCCAAAGAAAATTCTGGTGTTTGCCCTAAACATGATAAATCCATGTATTTTAAAATTTTCTTCCTACTTATAATTGAGAAATAGAAGGGAGAAGAAGAAAGAGACAGAAACAGAAAGAGAAAGAGGGAGAGAGAAAAAGAGAAAAGGTAAAGGCAGAGAGAAGATTGGAGAGACAAACAGAGGAGGGAGGAGGAAAAAGAGAGGGAAGAAAAAAGGAAAAGGAGGAGGAGGAGGAAGAGGAAGAGGAGGAGATGATGGTGATATTTGGCTAAAACATTGGTGTGGCTTTAGGGATTTCTCAGTGAGGAGAAAATCTGCTATTTGCCGATAAAGATTAATAACTGCTTTATAGGTTACAATCTAGAGTCATTAAGAAATAAAATTGCTTGCCTATGGCCAAAAGTATAAGAAATCACACCTGAACTCAAACTTTGCTCTTTCCTTTTATTCTAATGTCTTCCCTCTCTCTCACACGCCTTTCCCACATTCTGCCTTTCTCCTCTCCTTCCCTCCCTCCTCTCCCTCTCTTCTTCCCTTCACCCCTCTCATTCTCTCTCTAAATAAATAAATAAAGATAGAGATATACAGATATAGCGAGAGAGAGAGAGAGAAATACATATATATATATATATATATATATATGTATGTGTGTATGCTTACTTTTAATGTTCAAGTATTCAGTTTTGACTTTTCATGACACCATGGACCATACCGTCCATACTGGAGGGCTTTGTAATTTCCTTGTCCAGTGGATTAAGTTAAACAGTGACTAAGTAACTTGTCCAGTAACAGCTATTGAGTATTTAAATCAGGATTTAAACTCAGGTCTCCCTCTTTCCAGGCCCAGAATTCTATTCATTGAGCCAATTAACTGCCTCTATATATGTGTACACACACACACACACACACACACACACACAGAGGCACATTTATATAAATTTTGACAGATTTATCTTAATTGCTATATCTTAACTTTCATTATTCATGAGAACAGTGACAATCTTAACCACTTTTAAGAAGGGATACTTCTTGTTTAGATCTTGAAAATGAACTAAGTATATATTCATAACTAATCCCCAAAGCGAGAAACAAGCTGAATTTTCATTTTTTCTCTCTAACATTCCCCTTTTCCATATATTGACCTGCAGTGATTTTCAAAGGTTATTCCATGAGAAGAATAAGTAAGCACATGAGTTTCTGATGTCCACTTGTACATTAAATACATTGGGGGGGAAAAAAGCTTTGCTACATATTGAAGCAAACTCAGTTCAAAAGGCACCTTATGAAATTATACATAACCTAGCTTTATATTTTCTCAATGCAGCTGCTCGCAGAGGATTGGCCCTTTGGAGTTGAAATGTGCAAGCTGGTCCCTTTCATTCAGAAGGCCTCTGTGGGCATCACAGTACTCAGTTTATGTGCTTTAAGTATTGACAGGTGAGATATTGTATCTAAGCAAACAATGCTGTAAATGCTCAATTACTAGCTGAAATGGAGATAGAAGTTTAAAAGACTGTATTGATAAATATGATCAATCTCTTAGCTTTAATGTGCTCTATGTGTTGATCCTAAGGTATCGAGCTGTTGCTTCCTGGAGCCGAATTAAAGGCATTGGAGTGCCCAAATGGACTGCGGTGGAAATTGTTTTAATTTGGGTTGTTTCAGTTGTTCTGGCTGTCCCTGAAGCTATTGCTTTTGATATGATTACTATGGAATATAAAGGAAAGTACCTTCGGATCTGCTTGCTTCTTCCTCATCAGAAAACTTCCTTTACACAGGTAAATAAGATGTATGTTTTACAAAATTATTCTTGTTCCATCAGTGTTTATCTGTTTTGTTTCCCAATGCAACCATCACTACTCGTGCCCCATTTACAAAACAAGATTACTGCAGTACTTCATAATAGCTTATGGCTTACATCATAATTGCAACAAAATGTGTCATACAGTGGCCCAGCACATTTATAGTTAAAAGAACTTAGAGCTGGAAGGGATAGTAGAGATTAATGAGTTGAAACCTATGTTAATAGATAAGGGAACCATGGCCCAAAATGTTTGACCTAAATTACAGAGATAGTAAATAGGAAAACTGCATTTGGGAACCAGGTCATCAGACTGCAAATCTATTTTTCAAGAGAATTCCAGACACAGAACATAGGTCATATATCTTTGATCACTTCTAAAACTAGTGAAATTGAAATTTATTAGGTTTGAGTGTGGCTTGTGTTTTCAGACAAATGATTGACATAAGGAAATGTTGTGTAGCCAAAATTAAAGCAGAATCAGAGAAAGCAAATGAAGAGAACATTTGGGTTCTGAATCCAACCTTAATAATTAAGGTTTCTGATTGGTAATATGCCTACCTGCTCTTTTTAAAAAATTCATCCCCAAAACTAAAACTAAAAACTAAAATTAAATAAAATCATTTTTTCTTTATTAAAAGAATATTTTGGTAAAGAGATGTGACTCTGACTTCCAGAAGCCAAATATCAAATCTTCAATCCTCTGACTCTCAGAATCATATATGGGAAACCATCATGATATAAAGACCTGTAATACTATTTCCCTTTTGTTGTTTCTTTGTAGAAAATAAATTAATTGTCTTTTGCACAGGATAAAAGTATGGATAATCGGAGATTGAAATGGTAATTTATCTCCTGTTCACATTGAAAAAAGTTCTCATGGAGAATTAGGAACTATGCCCAAAGAGTTATCAAACTGTGCATACCCTTTGACCCAGCCGTGTTTCTACTGGGCTTATATCCTAAAGAGATCTTAAAAGAGGGAAAGGGGTCCATATGTGCAAAAATGTTTGTGGTACCCCTCTTTGTAGTGGCCAGAAATTGGAAACTGAGTGGATGCCCATCAGTTGGGGAATGATTGAATAAGTTATGGTATATAAATGCTATGGAATATTATTATTCTATAAGACACGATAACCAGGATGATTTCAGAGAGGCCTGGGGAGACTTGCTTGAAATGCAAGTGAAATGAGCAGAACCAGATCATTGTGCACAGGAACAGCAATATTAGATGATGATCAGTTCTGATGTGCATGGCTCTCTTCAACAATGAGATGATTCAGACCATTGCAATGATCTTGTGATCAAAAGAGCCATCTACACCCAGAGAGAGGACTATGGTTCTCTGGTTCACAACATAGCATTCTCCCTCTTTTTGTTTGTTGTTTGCTTGTATTTTATTTTCTTCATCATTTTCTTTTCTGGTTTGATTTGATTTTTCTTATACAGCAAGATAATAGTATAAAGATATATGCATATATTGGATTTAATATATATTTCTACCATCTTTAACATATATTGGATTACTTGCCCTCTAGGGGAGAAAGATGGGAGAAGGGGGAGAAAACTGAAACACAAGGTTTTGCAAGGACTAATGTTGCATAATTATCTATGCATATGTTTTAAAAAATAAAAACCTTTAATAAAAAAAAAAGTACTCGTGGCTTATGAGGTTTTTTCTTTGTTTTTTAAATCCTCACTCTGAAAATGCTTGTAAAGAAAAAAAAATCTCTTTTGAAGACAGTTCAAGAAAGGGACAAGAGGAAGAAGTCATAAAATAGAATTATGCTTTTTTTTTTTTTGTGAGGAGATTGATTTTTATAGATTGCAGAGTTGATTGAGGTTAAAAAGTACTTCCTTTACCACAATCTGTGAACCAAGCATTGTAAATATCATTGACCTCATTTTACAGATGAGGAAACTGAGGCTGAGAGGCTAATTGATTTCCTTGGTCACTCAGTGAATGTGGAATGCAAATTGAAATCTCTGCTGATACCAAGTCTCCAAATTTGCCACAGCATAATCCTAGGCAAATCCTTTCATTTATCTGAGTCTGTTTTCTCAATTGTAAAAGGAAATGGTTGGACTAAATTATGCCAAAATCCTTTCAAGCTCTGTGTCTCAGGATCCTATTTAATATTATAACATAGTCTCAGAATTCATTGACTGAATTTATTGATTTTATAACTTCAAATTTTTGTATAACAGAATTTCTTTAAAAGAGGATTTGATTTTGCTACTAATAGTGTTCCTTTTTTTCCCTCTAGTTTTACAAGTCAGTTAAGGATTGGTGGCTGTTTAGCTTTTATTTCTGCTTGCCTTTGGCCATCACTGCATTTTTCTATACTTTGATGACCTGTGAAATGTTGAGGAAGAAAAGTGGTATGCAAATCGCTTTAAATGACCACTTGAAGCAGGTAAGACAACAAAAACTGACTGTTGCATGCAAAATTCTTATTCTTATTTTGGTGTAAATTACTCAAATTTGTGTGACTCAAGTTGTATAGTGTTTGTGTCTGGCACTTTTGCTTTTATCTTTATAATCGATGATCCTATGCAGTCTAAACTTAAAATTTTGAACTAGTACAAGGGCAGCTAAATGGCACAGTGGATAGAGTACTGGGTTTGGAATCAATGAGACCTGAGTTGAAATCTATATTTAAACACTACTTCTGTGACCCTGGGCAAATCTCTTAGTCCTGTTTGCCTCAGTTTCCTCATCTGTAAAAAGATCTGGAGATGGAAATGTCAAACAACTACAGTATAACTACCAAGAAAGTTCTAAATGGGATGAGCTACAGAGTCACACAACTGAAAAAAAATCTAGCACAAGGGTTCTTAATCTTTTTTGTATCATATCTGAATAATATTTTGAAATTCTCAAAATATATAATATTACAAAGGAAACAAAATATTAGTAATAATAGCAATATGATTTTTCTTTTTCCCATCCAAGTTCATGGAACACATTAAATATATCCAAAACCAGTCTGTACACTTCAGGTAAAGAACCCCTGATTTTGGAGGGTGTTTTATATTCTGAAACAGGTGTTATACACCTTTTTTTTTTCATCATGGACCCCTTACTCAATAATAATTTTAAATAATTAAACCAAATGCTAAATCTCAATAAAAGGTCAATGAAAATAAAAGTGTATCTTGTCCCATACAAGTTCCTGGAATCCCTGAATCTATTTACAGAATCCTTAAAATTCCTGAGCCCCATGCATGGAATCCCTATCCTCAAAGAACTTACGTAGAACCAATATTGAGTTTCCAAACTGATGTTCTATTCCTTTAACTCTAATTTTGAATAGCTATTTAATTTAAAGCTCATTATCCTAAATGTTTTTCAGTGTTTGTTCTTTTTGAATATATCTATCTCAACTATCTTATTTTAGGAAAGCATTTCTGGTGATGATGCTAAACTTCACCTAAAGATTGGTTCTCCTTTCCTTTCAGAGACGTGAAGTGGCCAAAACCGTTTTTTGTCTGGTGCTGGTGTTTGCTCTATGCTGGCTTCCTCTTCACCTCAGCAGGATTCTGAAGCTCACTATCTATGATATACATGATCCCAACAGATGTGAACTTCTAAGGTAAGAATGCTATTATATAGAAAGAACCTGGCTGATTAAGTGCTATTTGGGAGTATGTCTTGCTGAATAATGACTTTGGTAGAAAGGAAAGGTACCTTTCTGCATTCTTGACTGAAAGAGCATAAAAACATCCTAGTATTCAGCTTCTGTTCCATTTGAGAGAAGATGAGTAAGAATGGAGGGAATGCCCAGAATAGAGGGATATAGCAGATCAATATTTTTTTTAAATGGCAAAATTAAATCTACCAGACTTGATTTTCCTTCATCTTCCACAAATCCTTTTTTAGCTTAGAGAAGTCATAGTACTTTCAAAGGAAAAGGATTGTAAGAAATGAGAGCTAAGAGGAAGAATGAAGACCAATAGAAAATTAAACTGAGTAAAACCTTTTTTTTTCCTTAAAAATATTTATCATCAATATGTTGAATATTTGGGTTAGCAATGCTTATCATTGACATGCTTTGGGGATGTTTTTGCAGCTTTCTGTTGGTCCTGGATTACATTGGCATCAACATGGCTTCACTGAATTCCTGTATTAATCCAATAGCTCTGTATTTGGTGAGCAAAAGATTCAAAAACTGCTTTAAGGTAAGGAGATTATTCTTTTTGACTTAAAAAACAGAGGCTATAAATTCATTATTTTTTTCCAACAGAGAACTCTGAACTTTATAGGATTAGGATTGATTTTTGTTATAAAAATACAGTTAGGGCTTTTATTTACAAAAATCATGTTCTCATCATGTTCGCTTCCATTCTCTCCAAACCAGCTAATCTCTTCTATATTTAGAAGTGCCCTTAAAATCAACAAGAATTTCACATGTGGATATGTAACTCTGACAGAGTTGGCAAAAATGGAATTAGGACCTAATGAACCAGAACCAGGAATTAGTTACATTGTGTCCTTTTTCTACTGAGGCGTGGTTCTTTCTATATAATCACAGCTCTTTGAGAACCTAACAGAAATATTAGTTTTTCTGATGGACCATCTTTACAACAACACACATGTGATAAAGACTAGTATTTCCAGGTTTCAGTCACATGGTCTAGCGAAACAGATGAACTTTAGCTAATTAGATTAGGCAAGTATTTCAACTCAATTAAATTTCACTACTCTTGAACAGAATCATAATAATAATAATCTCAGCAAGTCATTCAAAAGAAATTTGATAGAAAATAAATAAATTTCCTGTCTTATCTGTGGTTAAATCAAGTGTTTCTAAGCTAAAACAACATAAATGATAAAGAAAAGTACCTCCTTTGCTTTTATATGATGATTGCTCATGCATTTTACATATACATCATCTTACTTATTAAATATTCTTTTATTAAGTCAAATTCAATTTATGAAATCATATCTTCTTTCAATAAGCATAAAAAGGCTTATCAAGGGCTATCAAGAATCAATACCCTTTGATTACAGTTGAGGAAACTGATTCTCAGGGAAATTTTGAAGGTTCATACTTCTCTTCCAATTGTTCCTTTCTAGTCCTTCCACAGTCTTATTTAAAATGTGTTCTGAGGAAAAATAACACTTTGGAGATAAAACAAAAAATAAAGGTGGGGTGGGATGGTGAATCTCTGGTCCTTTTTAAGGTTTGCCACAAACTCCTGGCCATGAAGAAAAATTAAGTGGTCTTTGTATTTTCTGTTAAAGATAGAAAGTCACCCAGTATACACAGATCTTCTGACATTTGACTACCATAAGCGTATGATAATAATTTATTTTTGTTTTGGACAGTCATGCTTGTGTTGCTGGTGCCAATCTTTTGAGGAAAAACAGTCCCTGGAGGAAAAGCAGTCTTGCTTAAAGTTCAAAGCAAATGATCATGGATATGACAACTTCCGCTCCAGTAATAAATACAGTTCATCATGAAAGAAGAATGGTGGAGTCATTGAACTGCAGTTCCTTCAATTTGGACAGAATTGTAATGATTAAGGCAATGGGGCATTTGGAGTAACAGTTTTGTGTTTGCACAAAAAAATAGTGAGAAAGTGATTTTCTTAACACTAATAATTCTTCATGGTATTCTTAGTTGTTTACAGTACATGAAGGAAAGTAGAGAGAAAAGAAAGAGAACCTCATTGTCACAGCACTTAATATCTTTGAAGTTAGCACTTCAGTATAGTTGTAAATAACTTCCTGTAGATTAATTTGCCTTTTTTTATTCAGCATGAATTCACGCAGAGTTTTCAGTGAAGAGGTTATTTTCTAGTTGATGTGAATCCAACACAGGATACAAAAGAACAGACTTAACCAAATAGGGCAGATGTATGAAGTAATTCAATAAGGACTTTTAAAAAATCCTAAAAAGAAAAAAAGTCGGGGTTTTTTTTTTGTTTGTTTTTGCTTTTGTTTTTTAATACAAATGTTACACTACTGGCTAGACAGATCATTACTAGATACAGAAGGTGAAAATGTGTGAAAATAAGTTTAGCTGGTTTCTTTTGTTCAAGATTAAAAATATACTTCAATAATCCCAAGGTAGACTCAGAAAATGCCATCTAAATGATAGGCCCAAAATGCATTCAAATTCCTTAAAGAGAGCAGATGGAATCAAATGTAGCAAAGAGAAATAGGGAACATTTGAACTATTATTTGAACTGAATTCTTTGAGAACTCTTACATACTTAGTATTCTCTTTAAAGGAAAAAAAAAAAAAAACTATCTAAGATTCTTGCCAGAATGATTATCACTGTTTTTTAGAAGATTCTTACACTTTCATAGCTGTGGTTTAAGGCTACATTTGATTAGTTTAGATTTCTATAAATATTTAGATGATGTATAACTATATGTTGACTACTTAATTAAGGGCAGGTCCCAATGAGTTTCCTTAAACAAGAGAGATGCTACTAGCAAACATAAGGTGAATTGCCTGGAGAAGTATACCTATGGCAAATGAGACAGCTCCATGTTCCACATAGTTCCGTAATCCTAATTAAGTAGTTCTTAGCTATATAATATATGAATAAAATACTAAAATTATTCTAAAATGGATTTGAAACTCTAATCAGTCAATTATTAACCTTCTTCCCACAGAGCAATTTAGGAGCCTTCAAATATTTTCCCATTTTTCCTCAAAATTTAGCCATCAAAATACGTATAGTGATATTATGCTTTACTCTCATTACAAACAAAAAATACTTCTAAAAACTTTAAGGCTCAGACTTTTCTTATTCTCATCAAATTTTTCATCTCCTCTGCAAAGTGCCTTAGTTATGAATAACATTAAATTGCTATATCCACATGAGCAAGAGAAAAGAAGAGAAGGAAAGAGAGAGAAAAGAAATTAGGTGGAATGAGGAAAAATAAAAGGTACAAATTCCTACTCAGTCTGATGTTTTCATTATATTGTGGATACAAATACAGAAGATCCTAATTCAATTCCAGCATAGCAAAAACTGAAATGTTCTCAGAGCTCCTGCAGGAATGAATTGGACCCAAGAGCTTTGCCTTTTACTCCTAAAATATCACAGAATTTTTTTTTTTTTTTTGGTAACCAGGACCACATGTAGGAAATAAGCTACTAATGTAACTTCCTGCCAGCTTCTAAACTGATGATAAACTAAACCAAAAACTGACAATGTGGCCAAGAAGAAATGACAATAACACCATATGGGTAATTCACATGTCATGTGCATACTATTTATATATCACACAATGGGTCCTGTCTCTTAGCATTCACAGCCACTGCCTTGAACTCCTATCATCATAAAAATATATTCAGTGCCTTAAAAGGGGGAAACAGTAAATTCTAAATTATCCATTGCTCAGTGTTATTTTCAAAGGTCCATTACATATTTTTGTTTATATTTAAATTGCAGCAATAGTGTTTTACTCCTATGTAATGCGTTTTCATTTCTCTGCACTAATTCCTTTTTAAGTGAAGCATCCTTGGGCACGGCTACATTCTCATGCCCTGTGATTCATACTTAAACTCCATTGCACAAGAATTGTGCCAAACCTGGAAATTGCACACACAAAGAGCATATGCACTGTTTTAAGAATATAATCATATCCAATAATTTCTGAAAATGCTAGTTTGATATTTTCAAAGTAATAATAAAGGCTGGGGAAAAAAGCATTGGTGACTTCTTGGTTTTGCTTAAACTAAGTTCAGAAAGGTGCTACTTGATCCATGTAATAATGACCAAATTATGCTTAAGCTAAAAAACTATTCCCCACCATCAAGAACATTGTAATATAGTAATGGCCCCAAAGAGTAGCATTTATATTGTAGCTTACAAATTTTCAATATTTCTAATCTTTGTCATGTCCTGCTAATATGTCAGTATTACTTAATTTGTGGCTCATACCCCGCTGAGTATCACCAGATTACATGTCTGTAGGCACGCAACCCATGGCTTAGTGAGGGTACTCTGTAGTTAACTCAAAGTAAAGAAATGTTTTCTTCATAAAGTTGTATAGAACCATGTAAAATAACAATATATATACATATATTATATATAACACAATATATATTTTGCTTTTATGGTCACTTAAAGTGGCCACTATTGTAGTTGCTAAGTGCTTATTTGCTAGGTAAACAAAGTGAAATTATCAATAAAATTATTTTTAATTGTTTAAAGGAACATGTTGTATTTTTTCCTACTGTAAACACTTTTCATTCATTACATACTTATTTTTTAAAATGTGGTTCCAAGGAAACAGAGTTGCTACCAGAGGATCTTTGCTTATAGTAGACACTTAGTAAATATTTCCTGAATTGAGCTGAATTGTTAATTTTAACTTCCTCTGAATCATTTTACTAAAGATGAAAATTATTTAGGATATACTGCCAAGCCTGCTGACATCCCATCTTGTACATTATGGATTTTATCCTTATTATAATATTTATTTTACTGTGAGGAACCAGATGAAAACACTTTTGATTATTTATCCCCTGGCTGATTATTCAGTTTGTAAATGAGAGAATGAGAGTCTGTTGGAGTTGGAAGAGTCCACAGAGATTGTCCATTTCATTTTGCAGGTGAAGAAACTGATGTAATTAGTTCTCTTGAGTTTTCCTTCATTTTGCTCCCTTCTCTTTAGTTATTTCAGTGTTTAACAGCCCCTCCACCAAGGGAGAGCAAAGGACAGAATTTAATGTTTGGAATTAATTAATTGAAATGACATTATCTGCTTCATTTCCAATATCAATTA
The DNA here is from genome assembly GCF_902635505.1 of Sarcophilus harrisii. Classification (NCBI taxonomy): domain Eukaryota; kingdom Metazoa; phylum Chordata; class Mammalia; order Dasyuromorphia; family Dasyuridae; genus Sarcophilus; species Sarcophilus harrisii. The sequence continues at coordinate 120,164,393 of NC_045428.1, read as the reverse complement.
CCAATAATAATAGCATCTATATCATAGACTTAGATTTAGATTTAAAAATAAAGTTAAAGGTCATCAGATCCAAACTCCTTATTTTACTGATGAAGAATCTGAGACCCATAGAGATTGAATAATTTTCATGAGGTCACAGATCAAGTGTTTAGAGTCAGGTTTCCAGCCTAGGTCTTTCCTGATTCCAAGTGACTAGGGGAGCTCGGAAACTCTTTCTCTTTTTCCCTCTCTGACTTTGGAGGAGGGATGCTAAGCTTTCCCCTGAGAGACTCAACCCAGGGAATAAAGATAAAGTTGTTTCATTCTGTTATCTAGGTGGGGCTAGTTGAGTCCAGGACCACTCCTAACCCTATTGAATTGGAGATCAGTCCAGAGACACTTATTCAATACTAAGATTTTCTATTCTAATTCCCGCTCGAGCTGCACCCAGCCCCCATCAAGAACTGCTCCCAGCTTCTAGCTTAGGCTTCAATTATAAAAAGACCCAATTTAGGACTCACTCCTTGCAGAGAGCCTACCATGCAGGAACTTCTCTCTCTCCCCTTGGCACAGCAGCAACCCTCTGCCCGCATTACCACTCTATCTCTTTCTCACCTATTTCCCTAAAAAGACTTTATACCTCTCTGTCAGGATTTCTCTGCTAGGAACTTTACTTCTCTGTCAGGACCTTGCCACCAAGGAATTAAGTCTTTCTATTCATGCATAGCAAAGGCTGACTTCCCAATGCCAATAATAAACTTATTTTACCAGTCTAGCTTTTCAGGTTCATAAATTCCTTTACCAAAGAGATTCCCACAATTCCCTGTCTTGTGCTGAACCTCATCATTTGAGGACGGAATCCCAAACCTCTTCATTTGGCTCCTTGACCACTGGGAATCTAGGGGAGCTGAACCTCTTCTTCCCTAAACCTCATCACAAGGATTTAGACTCTATATGATCTCATTCATTAATGGCCAGTGAGCTGTTTTTTTATTTTCCATAGTATTCTCAAAATGGTAGAATTTTAAGAGTTTTTTTGAAGCCAATAGCCCTCTCTGACTACACTTACATTCTCGTTGCCCTCTCTCTATTTAACATTCTTGGCATACATAGGAGAAAGAGGAGGAAAAAGAGGAGGAGGACTGGGAAGAGGAGGAGGATGAAAAGAAGGAGCAGGAGGAAGGGGAGGAGGAGGAGAAGAAAAAGGAGAACCAGGAGGAAGAGGAAGAGGAAGGGAAAGAGGAGAAGGAGGAGGAGGAGGAGGAGAAACAGGAAAAGGAGGAGGAGGAGGAAGAGAAGGAAGAAAAACAGAAGGATGCAGAGGAGGAAGAAGAGAAAAAGGAAGAAGAGGGTAAAGGGGAAGAGAAAGAAAGAAATGACCACTTATAGATGGTCACCAAGAATGAATCACCTTTACTTCAGTGTCATAAATTAAACATTCTTATACTTTTGTATTATACCAAATATTGACAGAATAAGTGCCATGCTAATTAAGTAATAAGAAGCTCTAGAAATATGTCATCTGTGTTAACTTTTGTAAAGCCAAACAGTAGACTCAAACACCCCTATTCAAAAGGAGAAGCAGAGAAGTTCAAAACTGAAAAGAATCATAGTGTTCCAATTCTTCATGCTATAGATGGAAAAATGGTAATGTACACAGCTAGGTGGAAAAATGAACAGAGCACCAAGCCTGGAGAAAGGAAGACTCATCTCCATGAGTTTAAAAACTTAACTTCATGAATTGTAATCCAACCTCAGACACTCAATATTTGGATGACCCTGGGTAAATCACATAATCCAGCTTTCCTTAGTTTTTTCATCTGTAAAATGAACTGGAGAGAGAATTGGTAAAACATTTCAACATCTCTGTCACAAAAAACCCCAAATGGGTCATGAAGAGTCACACACAGTTAAAATATGCTTTTGCTGTTGTAGTTCACTTCTTTCAATCAGGTCTGGCTTTTTGTGATCACATTTGGGGTTTTCTTGGCAAATACATTGTTGTGGTTTACCATTTCCTTCTCTAGCTCATTTTTATAGACAAAGGAGCTGAGACAAACAAGGTAAAGCTATTTATTTAGTACCACACAGCTAGTATTTGGGGTCAGATTTGGATTCAGGAAGATGAGATCCTGACTCCAGGTCCAGCACTCTGTATATTACACCACCTAATTGCCCCTGATATTACACTTACAATCTAATAAAACCCCTAGCTCTTTTTCAGACAAACCACTGTCTAGACATGTTTACCCTGTCTTTTACTTGTAAAGTTGCCTGATGTAAACACACATTCAACATTTCACACTTATTCTTGAATTTCTTTTCATGAGATTCAATCCATTCTTTTAGTTTTTTTTGGAGACTCAGATTCTGTTATCTAGCTATCCCTCAAAGCTACAAGTTTCACCTGAAAATTTGATAAGCATGCCATCTAAGAATTAAATGTGCTGGAATGTGACCAAGAGAGATGAATTATAGGAGTAAATATAGGAAGAAATGTGTGTTTCAAAGTGGGCAAGGTATTTCTTAATACAGAAGATGAAGTGTTGAGTGGGGAGAAGTCTTCCCACATCAGTCCTGAAACAATTCTACTAGTATTTCTTAAACTACCTGCTGGTTGCTGATTTTCATTACATTAGGGGATGGTTGGGACCCTTTGTGCTGGCTATTGAATAAAGAAATTATTTTTGTTGGTTTGTTTGGGTCTTTTTTTTCCTTGCTTGTTTTGTTTTAAATGAATGACTCAATAAACACAGTTTGGAATGAATATGTTTTCACAAAGATTTACTGTAACAAAAGGTTTTTTGTAGCAAAGAATAGTTAATTGAAACTCAGGGTAGATAGATTAAAAATATGTAAAAAAATCAACATATCTATTTCATCTGAAAAGTCAAATTAAAATGCCTTATTAAATTAATTACCACAAGTGTAAGCTTTTCTGCTAAGTCAGAGGAAATTATAAAAACACTGAAGGGAAATTAGGGTCAACTTCATTTCCCTCAAAAAAAAAATCATTGCAGTAAAAAATGAAGCAATTTTTTTGGCCAAGAGAATTATAGTAAGAATTTTGTTACTCCAAGATGAATAAGAATCATCCAAATATAAATATGAACAATAAAGATTATAGTCAAAAAAGGAGCGAGAGGGCAAGAATCAGCTACTTCCAATGTGTTTTTCAATATTTTAGCATTTTAAAAAATCCATGGTAATAAGTGTATGTTAAAAATGATAATGGGAAAAATGCAAAATCCTAAATCTGGGACAGATTGAGAATAGGTATCAACTCTATCAATTCCTGGAGAATTTTGGAATAGTTTTTAATAGAATTTGAATTTTTGCACAAAATAACTTTTTCAGTCTAGTGGAAGCTAAATTCCTGGTTGATCTTTTTACCAGATTGTTTTTCCTGGATTTTTTCTACTGGAAAGTGCTTTCCCCCTGCTTCATACAACTTGCAAAGTATTTAACATGACTTTGCATAGATCATAAAGGAAAGACTAATTTGGACACAGAGTGAGCTATATAACATGAATTATTCTCAAATTTCCCAGCACATTGCATAAATTGTCTATATCACTGAATCACCAAGCTTTGAGACTGTTTGTCTGTCTCTGTCTCTCTCTTTGACAGATATATAGAGAGATATAGATATGGATATTATCATTTGTCCTTTCTTTTTTTTTTTTTTTTCCTTTTTGCTGAGTCAATTGGGGTTAAGTGACTTACGCAGGATCACACAGCTAAAAAATGTTCAGTGTCTGAGACCAGATTTGAACTCAGGTCTTCCTGATTTCAGGGCTGGTGCTCTATCCACTGTACCACCTAGCTGTTCTTGTCTTTCCTTTGTGAAGAGAATCATAATGTTAGAGAGGTGATGATGTAGAATGATGCAAGTGAGTTGGATTTAGGTGAGGGAGGGCTATGCAAAGTCATCTACCTCATGTAGAAGCTCCAGAGCCATCTGGGTCCAATAGCAAGGTATACAGAGTCATCACTAGTCTTCCTGGGACTAGCTCTGGGATAGGAGATTCCCTGACCCCATTGGATTAAGGAATAGAATCAATTTAAAAATTAGATTTTTTTCATTCTTATATTCACAAAATGTTACAATTAGAGTAGAAGGTTGGTTAAAATATATTTAATCCAACTCCCCAATTGTACATTGAGAAAATAAAGACCAACTGAGGTTGTGACTTGCCCAAACCAATATAGCCAGAATTAATGTCTTTCCTGGAACTAAAACCCAAGTTTTCCCAACTCATTTTACAATACTTTTTTCCATTATGCCACAACATTTCTAGTATTTACATTATGATTATAATCCCTAAATAGTATAATTCTCATTTTCTGTTATCTTTCTTTTTCAAATAAAATATGTATCTTATACATTTCTCATTTGTGCCTAAAATTCATTTACATCAATATTCATGGAATATTGTATTTACATTATATTCATAGGAATGCACAAAAGATAAAAGCCTCTGCTAGATTAGGTGAAATTGTGAAATAAAAATGTATTTGTATACTTACTTCCCTCTCTAGTGGCAGTTAAATGGCGGTCTGGAGTCTGAAGAGGCTGAGGAAGGCTACAGTCATCTTTATGAACTCAAATCAAGACTCAGACACTTGCTAGCTGTGTGACTCTGGGCAAGTCACTTAACCCTATTTGCCTCAGTTTCCTTATCTGTAAAATGGTCTTCAGAAGGAAATGACAAGAAAGCTCCTATATCTTTACCAAGAAAAGTCAAATGGAGTCATAAAGAGTTGGACATAACTGAAATGACTGAATAATAAAAACTACAACATTTTCATGAATCCTACCTAAAGTTTTTAAAGTGCCACTCCCATTCCCTATCTCTACCCCCAGTTTGGGTGTCCAGTGATTAGAAATAGATGGCATTATACCTTTTTAAAAAGCATACTACTGTTCACAAACTTATAACTTGAAATCCTATCCATTGCCTTTAAAACTTGAAAATTTGTATTCACTGACCTTTCTTAGGACAAATTCACTATATTAAACCAGGCTTCCCTTCTGAAGGCAGTATAAGGAATATTTGACTGTAAATTAAGAGATGTAAATTATAATCTCAGTTATTCCAGTAACTAACTATGTGACCATGTTGTCTATCAAATAAAGGAGACTTTTCAGTTTGATATATCTTCAAGGGCGTATGCTCTGCTAGTAAAGACTCAAGAATTTATGTCTATCCTTCTGCTCCACTCACCCCCACATATAAACAGCAACACACATGAAGCATCAATATAGTATATGGAGTTAACTGTAGATGCAGGCTTCTCATAGACTGATAAGAAAGACATGTTTTTAATCACTTTGATATTTGTGGTTTAACTAATTCTCAGGGCCTTTGGGACTATGCTAACAAAATCTGCAATCACTATGGCAACCAGCAAAAAGTCAACCTCCAGGGATGAGTCAGTAATTCAATGAGGATGAAGATAATAGCAATAATGATGCTGATGATGATGATTTACATTCAATATTCCAACAAATATATATTTTTCATAGTACTTTCACATCCACTGTTTCATATAATAAGGGCACAATAAAGTTGATAGGGGAAGAATACTGTTCCTCCTAAAGGCAAAAGAACACTGGATTTGGAATGTCATACTTAAGAGTCAACATAGATAGAGCCGCTGGCTCTATCATTTATTCTTGGTGTGGCTTTATGAAAGCAACTGAACACCATGAACTTCAGTTTTTTCATCTGTAAAATGGTGGGGATGGATTAGACTATCTGTGAGATCACTTTTATTTTTTACAACTATGTTTTAAAGACTCCCATTTTACAGATGAAAAAGCTTTAATGGATTGGACTGGATGATATCCAAAAATCCTTCTGTGTCTAAATCCTGAACTTTTAAATAACACAGAGATTCAGTGATTTATCTAAAGTCAGAGACTGAATTAGGATTAAAATGAAGGTCACTTATTATTCATTTAGTATGTGTGAAGCACTGAACTTAGGGCAAATCTTTTTTTAAAGGCAAAAGGACAATCCTTTTGTCAAGGAGCTCATATTCTAGTAAAGGAGATAAAGTGCCAATAACTCTGTGTGTGTGTGTGTGTGTGTTTGTGTGTGTGTATGTGTGTGTATTTTTATGTATATATATGTCTGTGTTCATATATACACAAATATATAAATTTGTTTCAAAACATTTTGATTGTATTTTAATATCATTGTTTCTCTTTATAATCTTATGTATTCATCTTATGTATTTAAAAACATAGTTCTGAGAAAAAGTCTATAGACTTGACTTGATTTCCAAAGGGCTTCATGACACAAAAAGGATGAGAACCCTTGGACTAGGTGATTTCTTGGGTCCTTTTAGGTCTATTGTCTTATGAAACAAAGCCAAAAATAGAAATCACAATGTAATACAGAGGTTCGTCATTTGAAATTGAAAGTTGAGTGTAGGAACTTCTAGAATTTTCTTCTAATATTCAGTGATCAACATTTTTGCTTGTCATCCATCATAGTATTGATCTAAATATTTTATATCTACCCCCTATTCTTCAATTGTTGAGGTTTTAGGAGGTCCTGCTTGAATATCCACATCAATTTCTTTTAACCATGGTTTCCTCTTCCTAGTCCCAAATGTTGGATGCTAGCCTTTAAAAGGTAACATTATATTCCATACAGATGTTATATAGCAGAAAATGCCCAGATGACTGTCTTTCCTATCTATTACTAGTATTGAAAATTTATAAATATTGATATTTTCTATAACCCAGCTTTGAAAATGATGAAATAATGGAGATTGGTTTATATCAATTGAGGAAATTATTTGGTGCTTATTTATTTAAAAAAAAAACTTACTGTGGAAATAATTGCAAAGTTATTTCATCTGATAGTCATTCAAACAAGAGCTTTTTCTTGCACTCCATATTTGTGAAATACAGGAGATTGAAGTGATCCTCAAGTGTCCAACAATGTAACATGGTGAAGAGGAAAGATTGGAAGCTAAAGATGTGGATTTTAAAATTTTCTGTTCCTTTTACTATCAATGTAAATTTGGGCCTCAACTTCCTCATCTATTAAATAAGGATTTCGGACCAGATCACTATTTTCCAACAAAAAAAAAAAATCCATGATCTCCTTGAAATAATAAGAATAAGATGTAAAATCAAGAGCCTGTTCTCTTTCCAAAGGGAAATCACATGGAACATTATGATGATGTGTCTCCAGGGGTTTCATGATTACTTTCAGATGATGTTCTAATTAGATGTACAAATACTCAATAAAATAAAAGCCATATTTGTGAAATCTTTCAAGATTTATTTTACAGTGCCATTACTTTGACTACATATATGTTGATGCAAATTTTTCACAGACTTTAAAGTGATAACTGACATTTTCATAACATTCTCCTCTATTTCATTTGCAAAAAATAAAGTTTTATAAGAATTTGTGACAACTGCATTGTTTATTAGTACCATAAAATTTCTACCTGAGAATCTCATACAGATATGTGATCTTCTTGATCTCAGTTATAATTCCCTAACGAAAATCTCAAAATAATAAGTTAGAGACATGTTAATTTGTAGATAGTGATTAGCTGGTAAGATGTAAGCTCCTTCAAAAGAGGAACCACTGTGTTTTGTTTTATTTTCTTTGTCTTTGCATCCCCAGGCCAAGGAATTGTGTCACACATAGATTCGTTTTTCGATAAATGCTTATGACTTGAATTGAAGCCCATGTATATTGGAATCTATCTTGATTTTAGGAGTCTCTCAGAAAAAGATTTCTTTAATTTTATCTGGGTAGGCATGAAATTTTCTTTTATTGTTCTAAAACTTTTCTTAGAACTCACTTAAAACCTTAATGCTGTATAATGTGATCTGTCCTCGGTAGACCTGCAAAACAGGTGCTCATCATTCTCTCTAAAAACAATCCATCAGATATTTGAAATCCATCAAATACTTTTATTTAATCACCCCTCGGGCTTATATTATTCAAGCTAAACAAGAATCAACTCAAAGCCTTTTTTGTCCCTAAGCAAGTATTTCATTTTTATAATTTTCCCCTGGACCTTTTCCTTTCTTCACATACTTCAAGTATTTGAAAGGATGTCACATGGAAAAGGAGCCTGACTTGTTCTGTTTCACTCTAGAGTGCAAAATCAGTATCAAGGCCTGGAAATCACAGTAATGCAAATTTGGCCTAGATGTCAGTATAATTTCCCAAACAACAACAACAAAAAGTTAACCAAAAGTTAAAAGGGCTAACTCAATCAATCTTCAAGGAGAAATTTGATGATCAATTGCCATGTCTCAAGGAATTCCTTTTTGGTTATAAGTTGTCCTAGGTGACCACTGAAATCCATTCCAACTCTGATAATCTGTTATTGTATACTTCTCCAATTATGGAACTCAGAGTGGATTCAGTAGTTTATAAAATACCAGTGCTGAGTATAAAATTGAAGGTATTCATTGAACGTTATTTTTGAATGTGTAGAACCATTGCTTAATATATTATTGATCATATAATAAATACCTGATAAATGTTTGTTGATTTCAAATGGATTGAATTGCACTGAATTTGCTTCAAGGAATTAGACATATCCTCTTGAATAAAAATGAGTTATCATTTTTATTCTATTATTAATTATTAGAGAGAAACTGCATGGTATAATAGAGAGAGTGCCAGACTTAGAGTCAGAAATATTTGAATCAAAACTTTGCTTCTGATGCAGTAACTGTAGCTGTTGGACTACGGACTCCCGAGTATTAGTTTCTCCATTTATACAAATGGGAATAATAATACTGTGGTACACACTTCACAGGGCTATTATGAGACTCAAATAAGATTGCAGATATAAAATATTTCCAATAAAGTGCCATATGGCATATCCTAAATCCACAGTTGTACTTTTGGGAGGACATATAAATATCAGTAATTAGCAATAAGATGATTAGAATCAAATTAAATTTCTTTCCACTTGTCTTTTCACTATTAGATTCTTATCTATTGATGTCACATATAGATTTATCATGTTTAAAAATGAAATCGATTTTGCCTTTCTGCCTTGTTCAGTGACTAACAAAGACAACTTAATAAAGATTTATTTAATTTAATTTTTTAAGGGAATTTCAAAACACATGGAACAAAATAGACACTTTGGAATCCAAGGGGGCAATGTTGTCTAAGGGGCATATCCTCAAAGGAATTGTTATCTTTCATGTTAATTAGTAGTTAGTTAGTTTTTTTTTATTTTGGTATCTGGTATGAATCAAATGTCAGATCACCAAAACTCTACATTCTGAGAAATTCTGATATGACCAGAACAAATTACAGGCAACTCTACTCATGGGAGAAATGGGGAACTAATAAACCAAAACTGTGTAAATCTAAAGAAGGTTCAGATTATTATCAGGACAAGGCTTGAATAGTGCAATTGACTCCCTTTTTTTAACAATCACCAACCAATATGAATCCAGTTTCTTTTTCAGAGCAGAGGGACCCAGTGGAACAATCAGTTCTTGCTCAGTCCAGTTGTTTAATCTGAAACTACATTCAAAACTAGAAATTCTGTCCATTGACATACTAGCTGACATACTATTTTTTTCCCTCCATAAAAGAGGGGATATGGTCTGTCCTATGGAATTTCTGGCAGATCATTCTCCAGACCTCCTATTCCCTGAGCAACAGACTTTGCAATGAGAAGGAACAGAAGAAGATATCATATAATATATGAGAAAATGAAAAGAGAAAAATGAATCAAAACGTTTTTGTCCCTCATATTCTCAAATGTTGCTGCTAATTTTGTGGAGAGGTACATTTAGGAAAAGGGATATGAGTACATGTTAGAACACTGTACATTGTTTTGCCTCTATAGTGACTGCACAGAGCCAGGATCTACAAATGTTGTTCTTTTTATAAGCTTATTGCATGCAGGTCTTTCAATGGAAAGAGATTGCTGATATACCACTGTAACTCCAGGTCCAAATCAAAGTGCTGAGGAAGAAAAGAAAATGTTTCCTTAGTCACATTACTAATAGGCCCTATCATAATAAATAAAGCCAAGTTGTCTAGAATGAGATACTACCTTTTTAAAAAAAAATCCTCTTTCCTTCAAGCAAAAACTTTGTCTTTTAAAAGTCCTATAAATTTCTCATTCTATTATAAATAGCCAGCTTCGCAACCATGTTTATCTGAACCATGCAGTTTTTCCAGATAATTTCTTAGATAGTTGAATCCTATTTTTCCAAATCTACATTCATACAGACATATTAGTCAGACTTGTGTTGTTTTAAATCATTTTTCTTACCTGAATTAAATGTGAGGGGGGTGATTATGAGATATGAAAAAAGGAAAAATTCAATTTGGAGAAAAAATTGTTAAACCCCTAATATAAACCAACAAACATGAAACAATCAACATCCAGGTAGTATATTCAGATTCAAAGGTGAAACTAAATTTGAAAAGGTTCAGTCATCTTGCCTTAGTTTCATCCATCTGCCTAACAGGCACACTGGATATATGCATATAACACCTTCAAAGAAATATAGTCAGAGACAGCTATATCCCTATCAACCAGAACAACCAGAGGTATGCAAAATAATACTTAGGAATGATTGGAATTTCCACTAGTTCATCACCAGAAATACTTTAGCAGCGGGAATGCAGGAGGAAAGTACCTAAAGAAAAAGAACACCTAAATCAAACAGTAAGGTTATACCTAGTTGAACTGATGGCATATCTTGCTAGGTCTCTATCACCGCTATTCTCTCTACCATACTGTCTCTCTTGTCAGGATACTAGGCTTTTGAAAAGGAATACTCTAAACTATTAGTCATATAATCCTAATTGACAATCATTAAGGCATTTTGTCACAATCTCTATAACAAGATATCTCATAGGAATAAGTCAATGCATAGACAGCACTGACCAGCTCAAGATGCTGTGAATTGTATTTTTTGACAAATACTATGAATTTGATCACAGAACAATTCAAGTTAATGTTGTATGCGTTAAAATAGATCCAATATCCCAAAGTGCCAAACAAAATTTCTTATTCTAGGCCCCTTGATCTCAATAGATACATCCAGCTATTAAGTTAAAAGTTTGTTTGACTTGGGCTCTTTAAAAGGTATGACGTAGCAGGGACTCAGAAACAGGAAATAAGTTATTTTTCTTCCTGGCAATATGTTCAAATTGAACAAGTAAATACATGTATAAGTACCTCCTGAGCATTACCTAATCTCAACTTTTAAATCTTGTCTATTGAAAACAATATATCTACTGTTACTATTCTAAGAGACTTTCTTTAGATTCAACAAATAAGTTATTTAATACAAACAACATAGTTTAGTACTTATAATAACAATATACTATATTTGAATAGTGCCTTCTATTAGGAGTTCTACGAAAAGACAAACAATGGAGAAAGAATCCTCCCAATATTATTATTGTTGTTGTTGTCATTTAGTCTTATCAGTTATGCCCAACTCTTTGGGATCCTATTTTGGGAGTTGTCTTGGCAAATATACTGTAGACTGATTGCCATTTCTGTCTCCAGCACATTTTACATATGAGGAACTAAGGCAAACAAGGCTAAGTGATTTGCTCAGAATCACCCAGCTAGTTAGTATCTAAGGCCAGATTTTAACTCAACAAGATAAGTTTTCCTGATTCCAAGCCCAATACTCTACTTTGCAAACTAGCCACTCTGAAATATTGCTGTTATGGAAAATAGAGGCACATGGTAGATGCTTTTTAACCCATCAAACATTATTTTAATTTCTTTCCTATTCTCATCATTTAGTGCTTCTCTCAGATACTTGGCAGTGTTCTGGACTCTAGAGAGTGAGAAATAATATATAACAGTAGTCAACACAATAGAAGCATTTTACAGCTATGAAATATTTTGTATACATCATTTCATCTGACCTTTGCAACAGTTTCAAGAAATAAAGTGTTCTCTTTTCTTACATGAGAAAATTGTGCTTTGGGTAGGTGAAAAGACTGTCAGTTTACACAGCAGAATAGAATGAAGTTCAATTCAATTTCATCGTCAAACTTTTATCAAACACATTCATTCTATTCTGTATGAAGCTTGTGCTGAGTCTTGAGAATAACAAGATTAAAATGAAAAAAAAAATCCTGCTTTTGTTCAATTGAAAGGGTACAACAGGTAAATGAGTATGATACAAGGTATATAGAGGAAAGAGCTCTGGTACCTTGGGAAATCAGGTAAGGCTTCATAAGGATATGGAATCTGAGCTGAACCCTGAAGGAAGATAAGAAGAAACAAACAAATAGAGATCTACTGAATAACCCATATATTGAGGAAGGAAATGTGACCTGGTTCAATCTAGAATTGATTATTTTATGATTTTTTTTATGATTTCATTTTATTATTTATATCTTTACCCAGAGTACACTGGAAATTATTTTGAAATATTTCTGGCTTTCATCTAAGGGCCTCTTTATTTCCCTTGCCAGTAACAAAACTTGGGATATAGAACATTTATTACACAGAGTAAAGAATACAAAAAAGGAGGAGATTCAGTTCCAGAGTATAGATAGCTGAGTTATTTTTTTCTGATGAATTTCACTTTCCTTCTTCAAGCATCTGTCTAATCATGCAGACTTACACTGTTTGGAATTATATGGGCTATTGTGGCAATACAAAGTTATCCACAAGATGTGGCATAAAATATGTTTTTGAAACTATTTATATGATTAGCTTATATAAGAGAAGCAGTGGTATTGAACTTGGATCCCGATCAGATTTCAAATACTACTTTTGACATATACTGATAATGTAAATCTGGGCAAGTCAATTAAAAGTTTGAAATCTCCAAGCCACTCTCTAAAATGCCTCCTTAGAGTTGCTATCGTACATTGGAGGAGCTGCCTCTTTGGAAGTTCCTGCACTGGGATAAGTGGTACAGTGGGACAAACCTTGGGTCTTGTGTTAGAAGACCGGTTTCAAATCCCATCTCTGATACTAGCTACTTGATCTTAGGCAGATGTTTAACCTTACTGCGTCTTATTTTACTTAATTTACTCATCTGTAAAATTAGAGGACTGAATTGGATGTAAGATGAGGGAGCCTCTTATGGCCCATTCCTGATATAAATCTATGAAACTAAAGGTCTGGCCAAAAGGGAAATTATGTGTTATCTGAAAAAGATAATGATCTGGTTAAGAAAAAAGACAGAACAGAACAATATTTCAAATGATGCATTAATATTCCAAGATATTAAGGAATAAGAGGAATCTCTCCCTATCATCAGCACATGCGTAGAACCTCTTAGGAGGATTTATAAGGGGAAAAAAAAACTATCATGATTCTGGAGAATGGTAATTCTAAGGACTAAGCTCTTCTTTCAGAGCATAAAAGTAAAATAGTGAACTATGTCTTAGCCCTTTCTAAGCTTTCTGGTGCAGTGTAAAGAACATAGGATGACAAATACCCTGAAATAAGGCATGGAGTTGATAGCAATTGAGAAAATCTCGTAGATTTTCAGTGGCACCCCTAGTAGTCTCAAAAGGAGATATCCTTAGTCTGGTACAAGGGGACCTATTGTAGTTCCACCAGAAATCACAATAAGGAGGCCCCCAAATCTATAAAGAATGTATAAAGATGAGATAGAAAGTAGCTGAATGATTTTCTAAGATCACAAAGATAGTAAGTGTCAGAGGCAGGATTTAACCCAATTCCTTCTTATTCAAGTTTGTATTCTTTATACTTAACTATACTATTATGGGTGATCTAGGTCAGACTGAAATGACCTTTGAGGCAAGGAACAAGCATATGCTTGAGGGACCAAGACCCAGTCATTATATGGGATTACAATCACACTAATACATTTGTGAGCAATGCTGACCCGATTAATACAAATAATAAATATTATAAAGTGGTCCCATGCATTAAAATTCATATTATTTGAAGTTATGATTATATAAAATTATATGGTCAATGGTCCAGTTCAAGAAGAATATGTAATACTAATTACACATGACCACATCAGATGATTCATTATTCAAAATGAATCAGGATCCTCATTTGGGGACCCTCAGCCCAATTGCAAGAACCACCTCACTTTCCATATATGTATATTTTTTACCAACATTCACTAAAAATGAATTATTTCTGAGCACTGATTAGTACAAAGCCCCCACTTACTGCCCCACACTTTACTTAAACAGATTCTGTGAATCATGTTTTGAGAGTGTTAGGAATAGTTTTAAACATTTCATATGCAAAACAGTTTAAGAAGAAAATGGAGAAGGGTTGATATTTCCCCCTTTTCTAAATTCCTTAAGCGTAGGAATTATTTCTTAGATTCCTTTTGTTTGACCCACTGAACCTAACACAATGCAGAGACCAGGGAAGAAATTCAATAAATATTTGTTGATTAATTGACTGATTTCCACCCCAGGTCTTGAAAGGAATTTTCTAAAGCCATTTATCAGGTTCAGTATCTAGCTTCAGGGCACATTTTACCTAAGGTTTTTTGCTTCCTAGTATCCTCTTTATGAAACAAGCTAAATCAAAACCCTTTGGGAACCTGATGATACTAATCACCTAAGAGTTACACTAGAAAAATCCCATTGTTGATATATCCAACAGGTTTCACTAGAGCTCTAGGTGCTTTGAAAACAAGAGGACAGGAAATCCCAAAATTGCATTGGGGGGAGGGGCAGAGGTGAGAGGGAGGCCTAAGGGGTTTGTAATCTGAAAATGTGTGCAATCGCTTCTCTTCCAAAGTTTTCCAATATTTGCTGGGACTCAGTGGGACTACATGTAGGCTCACTAAAATTGACAGACAGGCAGTTTGCCTCAACTCAAACCCAGCAGGTAAGGCAGCCTAACAATGAGGTTCACTATCCACACATTTCAGAGCATATGCCAGAGTAGGAGACTTTATACTGTTTTGATACTTTGGGTAATTTCAAGATCTCTGGCTTTGCTGCTATTTTTTCCTCCAAAGGGCCACATGTTGTGGTTATAAGGTACTAGTTGAGTAAGGAGCATTTAGTGTTTCCAGATTGTCTCTGGTAAACTTTTACATGGAAGATCCAACAGGGTGAAGTACTCTAATGGAATAGGAATGCAGTGTTTATTCCCTTTTCAAGTTTACCCAGGAGATAACATCATTCTCCCCTTTCAGAAAATTGGTTCATCAGACTCCACAGTTGCAAGAGATTAAACAGACAAAGTATGTAGGAGGAAAGATGCCTATCAGAAGAAAGTTGTCCCATCCTCTTATCAATCTTTCTCTCTAATCACTGTAGATTGATTTGGAGTTTCTCTTAGTTGCCTCCTGACTCGTCTTCAGAATATTTCAGATTAACTCCCAAAGATGCATGTTGGAACTGAATAAAGAGATGACATAACAGCAGTAAGGGCCTAGTTGAAATGAGATAAGAATCAGTAGAAACTTTATCTCACATGATTCTGAGTTTTTTTTTCCAGTCCTCTTTGAACTTTCAGTAGCTACTTTCCTTTGAAATCCAAACAAGTCAGTTCTTCTATCATCCAAATATGTATTTCTAAATCACAAAGAACATGAATTCTATTTTTCCCAAAAAAATGAGAAAGGGAGAAAATAATGGGGGAAAAAAATCTAATGACAAAACCAAAACCACTTCATCTTACCAGTTCAAATATATCTTTAAATGGTATAATAAATAGAGGTCTAACCCGAAGTCAGGAGGTCATAGCTTTGAATCTCAGCTCTGACATTTATTAGCTGAAGCAAGTTTCTCTCAGCTTTTCTCTCAGGTTTAATTTTCATATCCACAAAGTAAGAAAACTAATAACTAGTATTTGCATAATGTTTACAATTTTGCAAAAAGATTTACATGTTCACCTAATTTGTGTTGCAACACAAATCTGAGAATAAAGGATTATTATCAATTTTATAGACAAGGAAACAGAAGCTATTTTGTCCAGAGTCACAAAGTTAGTATATATCTGAGGCAAGTCCTGACTTCCAAACCCAAATCACATCTGCAGTGCCTACCTTAATGGTTGTTGTGAGACTCCAGTGAACTCCAAAGTCTGTCAAACTTTTTGCAGAACTAATATACTCATCATTTATAGGTTAACAAAGCTAAGCAAGCCTCTTCCATTCCCTCTTTGAGACTATGGTACTGTTGGACAGATGAAATGGTGCTTCTCAGGACCTACTTCAAATCCATGTCATGTAGCTACAATGAGGTCCTTGAAAATGATATAAAACCAGACATGTTATTTAATTTTCTGAAAAACAAAATATAAAACACATTATCTTGTTTTGCCAAAAGCTCTTAATTCACCAGTGTTCATTTCTTGACTCTTAATTATCCTGTCTCTGGGTTCTTCCAATTCACAGTCTTATTTTTCCCACCTTTAATTCACAACTGTCTTCAGGAATTCTGGCAAAGTTGATATGTGGGCAAAGTTGGAGAGATTGAGATGATATTTCTTGTCATGAAATATAAAATAACTCCATTATATACAATTTTTAAAAATCTAAAAGGGAGATAGCAGTACCTGAATCCATAGATAAAAATGGAAAATGCCCAAAGAGGAGTGTTATCTTTCTTCTCCAGGATCCCAAACTATCACAAAGACTTTCTGTGCTTAGTGGACTTCGGTGAGCTATAGAATCGTTAACAAGTTGTCTGCAAGGAGTGGAATAAAATTCATCAAGTAGCATACATTTGGCTAGGATATGTGTGAAAAAAAAGCATGGCATTAAGTCATACAGTACAATGGAGTTTTGTAAAGCAGCCTTAGAAAAAAGGGAAGGGAAGATTTGAAAGTACAAGTATTTCCCAGTTCTACAGTCAAATTGGGCAATTCCCCAGGACTTTATGGGAGAGGCAGAAGTGAAAATCAGTTTGTGAGGGCTATGGTATGGAAACAGAAGTCAGGATTAATCATTCAGGTAAGAGGAGACAGGACCTTAGAAGCCTAGGCTCACTGGGCAGCCCTTAGAAAGAGTTGAAAAGGGGGAAAGGAAGATGAGCACAAAACAAAGGGGTAATATCCTTCTTCATGGTTCAGTTACATTGAAAAACATTCCCCCTTCCATCTCCCCAGGTTACTTAGATTTCTCTTAGTTCCTAACTGATACTCGAGATTCAACAAATTTAATTGGTCAAAATAAGGGGAAAGTTTCCAAGTCTCAGTGTTAGAAGGTATGTGCAAAGGCATCTGTTCCAAAGCATACCTGAACAATAATCCCTTTCACAACATAATAATTATTGGTCACTCCGTCTTTGCTTGAATACTTTAATACTTTCACTAGAAGGGAACCCCACCACTTCCAGAGGTAACTTCTTTCACTCTGAATAACTTTATTAGGAAGTTTTCACTTGCAATGAGTCCTACACTGTACTTTCTAGAGCTTCCATCCATTGCTACTAGTGCTTCTTTCTGAAACCAAACAGAACAAGTGTAACTCCTTTTCCATGTAACAACACGTCAGATAACTAAAAATAGCTACTATGTCTTCCCTCCATCTTTTAAGTATGCCTAGTACTTTCAATTAATTCCCATATTGGTCTTGAGTTCCCTGACTATCTGATCACTTACCTCTGAATGTCCTCAATTTTGTCAATTCTTTTTTTCTAAAATGTTGTGGCCAGAGATTAAGACAATACTCCAGATATGGTCTGACTAGGATAGAATTTCTTTGTTAGGAACATCATTTAAGCTTATCTTAATGTACCCTATGATTGTATAAATTTTCTCTATGTCATAGTTGATCTATATAATAAAATCGAAGTCTATTGTAACCCCTAGGTTTTGTTTTGTTTTCTTTTGTTTTGTTTCAAAATGAACTCTTAGTAAGCATACCTCACCTGTATCCTGTTTGGAAAATTGACCTTTTTTTGAAACTAAGGATAGGATTTATTATTATTATATGATTCTGTCACCTAAAATTTTAGCTATACCTCCTAGCTTTGTACCTTATGCAAATTTGATAAGCATACTATTCCTGTCTTACTTTATTCATTAAAAAGAAAACATTGTTCAATAAAGGGCTAAAGAAATATTTCTATGTTCTCCTAAAATCTCTTCTCTAAGTTGACATAACCAAAAACAACTACTCTTTGGATTCAGACATTTGACTAATTCTGAATCCATTCAACTACACAATCATCTGTGCCATCGTCCAGAACATATCTCTTAATCTTTCCACAAAAATATGGTATGAATGATTTTGTCAATTTTTTTTGCTGAAATTTAGCCACATCAGAGAATCATTAAGATCTCTTTGAACCATATTTTCATGTTGAATGCAGGTCATTTAAATTATGTTTTCATAGAAACGTTCATCTTTTAAAATCTACACATACTCTACAAAGGACTCCCATCCTAAGTTATATCACTATGTCTTATCAAAAGCTTTTTTTAGTTTCCTATTCCAGTTAAACAAGATTCTACATTCTTTTGGCTATATAAATTAGGCAATCACTAAATCACTCTTAAAACCCATAAGAATAGGCTAGGCTACCTAGAAAATTAAATGTTTTCTCTAAAATTAACTTGTATTTTTGAAAACAAATTACATTTGGAGCAAAAGTAATGACATTTTACAAATAGGGAGTTCCTACCTGCAAAGTTATGGAGTGAGTACATATTTGAAGATGATCACATCCTTTAAATTCCCAGAGCAAAAAAAAAAAAAAAAAAAAATCTGTTAATGCTGTGGTAAGCTACTTCTGTATCCTTTTATCTTCCTTTCCCCTCTCCAAATATAATTCAATATGTCTTAGGTTGGTGATAAATTCATACATATTTTGTGAAAATAATTAAAATTTATAAGAAGTTATGATGCTAGAAATTCCCTTTCAGTACTGCTTATTTAGAAATTTCACTAGAAAATGTTGTTCCTTTAAAAACATGAAAATTTAAATGTCCAAAAGGTTATAAAACTGTGCATACCCTTTGATCCGGCAGTGTCACTACCTGGTCTGTTTTCCAAAAATATCATAAAAGAAGTGAAAGGACTTAAAAGTATCAAAAAATGTTTATAGCAACCCTTTTTGGAGGGATAAGAAACTGGAAATTGAATGGATGCCCCTTAATTGGGGAATGACTGAATAAGTTATGGTTCATGAATGTAAATTGAATATTCAATTTACATTCATGAACCATAACTTATGGTTCATATGGTTCATAACTTATGGTTCATAACTTATAGTTCATTATAAGAAATACTGAGCAGGCTGATTTCAGAAAAGCCTGGAAAGACTTATGGGAACTGATGCTGAGTGAAGTAAGGGGAACCAAGAGAACACTGGTACACAATAACAAGATTATGTGATCAACTGTGATAGGCAGTGATTGCTCTTCTCAGCAGTACAGTGATTCAAGGCAATTCCAATAGACTTGTGATGAAAAGTGCCATCTGCATCCAGAGAGAGAACTATGGAGACTGAATGTGGATTGAAGCATACTATTTTCACCTATATACATATAAAAAGTTGCATACTTTGACTCTAAGCCAGACTCATTGACAAACAGTGAGCTTAAGGAATCTTTTAATAGGAAAGATGGATTGAAATACCTGGGCAAACACCAAAATATAGTCAAGTATGAAAGAAAAGCATGATATTGATTTGACCATAGAAAAGTCTGCAAAGCAGACATTGGATCCCCAGGGTTTAGCATGGTACCTGATATAGAGATGTTACATCAATATTTGTATATATATATATATATATATATATATATATATATATATATATATGATGATTATGATAATGAAGGTTTATTACCCAAAAGCTGAAGGAATCCCATCTTTTAAACTTGTATTAATCACTTTCCATAGAATCATAGATTTTGAGCTCAAAGGGAATTTATGAATCATCTAGTTTTATCTTCATGTTTTGCCAGAGACCTAGAGAGAGAAAGTGATTTGCACAAAGTAGGAAATGACAGAATAGGAATTTAAATGCAAGTCCTTTGATTCCACCAATTTTCCATAGTATTTTTCCCATAGGATAAGACTGAGATTAATCTTTTTATACTTTATAAATCTAGAAGATATAGTATGATTAATATCAAGGTGAAGCAAGAAAAATGTCTTCTTAAAAGAGAAGGGGGAAGTGTTGATTTTAAAAAATGCCAAAAAGTGAAGTTGCTTTCAATTAATTAACAAATACTTACTAGCTGTATGACATTAGACAAAACATTTAATCCTTTTTGTCTTAGTTTTCTCATTTATAAAATGAACTAGAGAAGGAAATGACAAACCACTCTGGTATCCCAAGAAAACCCCAGATGAGCTCACAAAGAGTTGGAAACAACTGAAATGAATGAACAATAAAAATTGATGGATTGATTCAGTATGAACAAAACAATTCAAATAATCACAACAAAAATTAGAATCTTCTCATGTAGTAATTTTATCTGTATTTTCATTTCCTTTCAACTTAGCTTAAAAACAATGTAATAGCTTTAACTATGTTTTTGTGTCTATTTCTCTTTTTTATGAAAATCCCTTACCATATTTTCCCTTTTTCTTTTCTTTCTTTCTGTTTTTTTTTTTGTTTGTTTGGTTTTTTTTGCTTTGGTTTGGTTGTTGCTTTGTTTTTGTATAGCATGTCCCAAAGCAGCTAAACAGCCCAAAATCCTACTTATAAAACTGGAAGAAGCCTTCAGAGCTTTACTATTTCCATGCTACATGATCTGGAACTTCAGGTTTTCACTCAAACAAGCAATTGTACAACTACTTGAGAAAGATCTAAAGATCTTTTCTTAGGAAAATCGTCTCTAACTGCTCATAGTTCACAGGATCACTTCACAGTTACTCCAGGGCTGTGACTAATAAGAATTCCACTTCCTTTCTTACTTTCCATTTTGGTTGGGACTGAGTGAGTCATTCAGGGTCTATTGCAGATTTAATTCCATTATCTTTTCCCCAAAACTCACCCCCTCTTTCAAACTTCTCTAGGGTGGATAAAGGCACCATTATCTTTGTAGATCCAGATTCTAAACCGCAACATCATCTCTGATTCCTCACTTTTACTCACCCCACATCTACAAACAGTAGTCAAAAATTGTCATTTCTATATTCACAGTATCTCTACTTAACACAGCACTTCTCTCCACTTACCCAGCCATTACTTTGATTCAGGTTCTTACCATCTCTTGCCTGGTGAATGAAATAGTCCCTTAATTTGTCTTCCTTGCATCAAATCTCTCTCCATTCCAAATCACTCTCCCCATGCAGACCACAGTGATTTTCCTAAAACACAGATCTTGATCATATCTCCTCTCTATCCCCTATTCAATAAACTCCAGTGATTCCCTATTGACTGTAGGACCAAATAATAATTCCTCTGATTGGTATTTCAAGCTCTTCACAATCTGACTTTAACTCATTTTTATAGCATTAATGCAATTCTCACCCACATTCTATGGTCTAGCCAAACTAGCCTTTTTGTGGCACCTCATACTCAAACAAAAATGGAACCATTTCAAACATGAATAGAAAATTTAGGCATAATAATTTAGGAATTAAGCAGAGCAATGAAAATAAAAAGAAATAAATCTATATTGAAACCTTTCTATCAATTTTAAATCAGAGGCAATTCAGTTTTTCTGGCTGTTTTCCACTGAGTGTTATGAATAGCTATTACCCAAAGGAAAATCTAATTCTAGCTAAAAAGCTATAGTATTCACTGATTGATATGCTTGATTGCTGTACTGTATATCTTTCGATTTAAAAGCATATTTAAAAAATAAATTTACTTAAATAGTCATCGTGACCAACATCTCCGGGACATACATAGGGATTTTTCAAAAAATAAAATATATTAAATCACATTATTAAATAATTAAAATTATTATTATTAATATTTTAGTAAGAGTAAAAGAGGATTTTTGTACTACTAGAATAACAATTTTATATAATATATGTGCTAAACACTGTACTTTATAAATATACTGCCATTTGATCTTCATAACAATCTTGTGAGATAAGTACTATTGTTATAGCCATTTAACAGATGGAGAAACTAAGACAGCCAGAGTTTAAGTCATTCACCCAGGTTCACATAACTAGTAAGTATCTGAGGCCAGATTTAAATTCAGGTTTCCAGGTTCCAGGCCTGATGCTCTATCTACTGGATTTATTTCCTCTTTAGCTCATCTTCTTTAAATTATAATTTGTATGTGTTTTATAATATATGCAACATGTTAGGACAATAGTAAAGGGATATAATTTTTAAATATATATATGTATAGGAGAGCAGAGTCAAGATGGAAGATTAGAGACAGCAACCTTAGCAAACTCTGCCAATATTCCCTTCCAAATAACTTTAAAATAATATGACAAATCAAATTTTGAAGTGACAGAGCTAACATAAGTTGAGGATGAAACATTTTTTTTCCAGTCTAAGACAACTTACGAGGTCAGGAGGAGAAGTCTGTAGCACCAGGATGGGAGCTAGTTCAAAGTGCACCCCTTGGAAGCAGCTCTGACTGCTGCAAACAGTAGTAACAGCATCAGCAGCCCTATTAGTAGAAGCAGCTTCCAGAGCGCTCAGCTCAGAGACAGTAAAGGGATCAAACAACTGGTCAGAAAGAGATTACAAGGATTTTCTCTGCTGGCACTGGATACACCTGGCTGTCTTTGGCAATGCCATTGTCCATCCATAATTCTGGCTCTTAGCTCCAGGATGGAGAGGAATGCTTGTGATTAATCTCAATTTAAAAGGGACCCTGGTTGCAGTTACAAGGCAGAGAAGAGCACACACTGAAAATTAAAATAAAGAAATGAAGTAGAATCTATTATACTTCAGGTGAAGTGAAAAGGGTAAAGGTAGCAATCCGACTCCAGACAAAGCAAAAGCAACAATAAACCTAATAAAAAGAGATAATAAGGAAAACTAAATTTTTATTAAAATTGCCATAGACAATGAAGCAATATTAAAATTTTATAGCAAGTTTATTTAAGGCCCCTTTTCTCAAAAATATTGGGAACTGAGCAAAATTTAATTTTTAAAAAAGAAAGGAAAAAAGAGTCATTCTCAATTGATAAATTGGCAAAGGATATGGATAGACAATTTTCATAAAAAATATATCAGAGCTATTTACAGTCATATAAAAATGCTCTAAATTACTATGATTGAAGAAATACAAATTAAAACAACTGTGGGGTAACATCTCATGGTTATCAGAAATGACAAATGCTGGAAGGAATGAGGGAAAATAAGTACGCTAGTAGACTCCTACTAGAGTATTTAACTGTTCCAACCACTATGCAGAACAGTTTGGAACTAGGTTCTAAGGAGTATAAAACTAGATATCCTTTGACCCAGCAATTAAGGAAAAGTACCTCTCTGTACAAATATGTTTATAGCACTTTTTTTGTGATGTCAAAGAATTGGAAGTCAAGAGAATGTTCATTAGTTGAAGCATGGTAAACAAGATGTGGCATGTGATTTTGATGCAAAACTACTGGGTTTTAAGAAATGATGAGAATGATGTTTTCAGAAATACATGATAATTTCTACATGAACTGATACAAAGTGAAGAGGGCAGAACCAGGAGATCATTGTACACAATAAGAACAGATCAAATACAAAAGCCTTGGTTACTCTGATCAATACAATGATCCAAAAATAAAAATTCCAAAGTATTAGTGTTTAACAATACTTTACCTCCAAATAAAAACTCTAATGATGAACTCTAAGTGCAAATAGAAACATAGTTTTCTCATATTCTTATTTTTGGGGTTTTTTTGCACAATATGGTTAATATCAAAATGTTTTGCATGATTTCACATGTATAATTGATACCTTGCTTGCTTTCTCAAGGAAGGAGAAAAGGAAAGGAGAAAAGTTAGAATTCGATTTTTCTAAATGTTAAAAATAACTAATAATTTTTTAAAGAATGGTAAATACATAATAGAAAAACATCAAATATCTAGAAATGTGTGTATTGTGTGTAGTTCATGTATAAAAGATTTTTATTGATGGAATATGTGATCAAAAAAATTGAAGATGGTCTAGGATGCATTTTTTTCACCTTGGTAGATTCTTGATGTATCTTTAGCATCTAATCCCTACTATACTGTTCTACTCTTTCTAGTTCAAAAGTTATCCTCTTAGATAAGAAAATGAAAGCCAAATGAGAATTGAGTAGTTTAAACCTGTCCAGTATCATCTTTTATCCTCATTGTATTCAGCCTCAAGCAATGATCCTATTCTCTCTTCCACTTTTCTGTTATCCCTAATATAGTATTTTTTAATCCCCTTTTCAATGTTCTTAACATTCACTGTCAACTTCAGTTCATTCTGGACTTCATCTGATATTCTTCTTATAGGAATTGCTACTTTGTATCTTCAGTTGCTTGCTTTTTCCTATGTGTGACTGGAAAATCGTCATTGGCCCATGAGTTCTTCAGCAGCTATATTCTTCAGACAATTTCTGGATCCTTTCCTTTTCAGAATAAAGTTCTACTCATGTCTTCATAATCTCAGTCTTGATATCTTCTGATCATTCTGAAATTCCCTCTGGAATCTGTTTCCTCCAAAAGAAATTATCTAAGATGAACATCGTCTTTTGAATGATTTCCCTTTCCTTTTCTATCATCATTATCACCATCACCACTATCACCAATACTATCATTGTCGTAAATGATATATAATGTTTTAAATCTGATAAAACTTGATCTTCATATCAATATCATGAAATAGGTGCTGTTATGATCCCCATTTTTCAAATTAGGAAAAACAGAGAAGTGGCAAAATGATTGACTTTGGAACCAAAAGCCCCAAATTCAAATTCTGTAGTTTAATACTTGTACAATCCTGGGCAAATGACTTAATCTCTCTGGGTCTCAAGTTCCTCGCCTATAAAACAAAAAATGTATGACTATGTCTTTTATGGTCCCTTTCAAATCTCAATCAATCTAAGATCTCATAGTAGTTATGTTGATTATATGGATAGACATGGATAATAATAGCATAAGATGAGGAAGCATTGATGCAATCCAATTGGCATCATTAACGTACTGAATTTTGGAAACATTAAGTAAAGTGTATGAAAGCCATCTGGAATTATTTATCCTCTCTTAAAAGATCTATATAAGAAAAAAAAGAATAATATCTTCTTTCTCTTTCTCTGGTGCTTATATATTGTTTAAAAATTTGAATACATTTCCAGTACATGAATCAAATATTTCTATAGCTCCTCTCCTCCAAACACAGTTTTGTATAATAATGTTTAAATAATCATCAGGGACAGAATAGAAATAAAAAAGGAATTACCAAAATAGGAGTGGTTGTGACATCTATGATTTTGTAGAAGGATAATATAATTGGGGATGTCATTAGGAAATAGTTATAAAATTTACGTGCTAATTTTGTGATCAACAAAATCTTAGCTCTAGAGCTGGGCAGGAATTTAATAGCCGTCTAGTCCAAATTCCTTCATTTTACAGAAGTAAAAACAGATCCTGGAAGATTAAATAAGTCATTTGAGTACAAGGTAACACTAGTAGCAAATATCAGAGGCAAGAATCAAATCCAAATCCTCTGATGCTAGTACTAGTATTTTTTCTATTATATTCTGGCTTTTCTTCCCACTTCCATTCAATTTTTGATTTCTGTCTTAGCAGAACCATCTCCTCCACCACAGCATGTATCTATGAGTCCTGGACCACCAAAAGCAGCATTGAAGCCCTCTAAACTAAGAACCTGATGAAGTTGCATCATTAGCTGCACTAAGTGCTAGCTGTAATGAACACAATAGTAAGAAACCTGCTCCCAGTTACATTATATTAGGATAGCACCAATGAAAATATATGATCCAGTCTAAATGGAAAGTTCAGCATCTCTTCTACCTTGTTACTCTGTGTTGAAACAGTTTCAATCTGATGAAGTGTGGCATACTAGCTCATCAGTAAGCAGTAAGCCCATCTTCCACAAGCAATCATATTCTGTTTGCTAAGAAGTTTGAGTAGGCTTTGGTAGGGGAATTTATTTTATTGCCTTCTTCACACTAAGACTGAGCTCAAATCCTCAGAATGCTTGTATTATGCCTAAGCATAAATATATGATTTTTTATCCCAGGGGTTAGTTTTAAATAGTCATGTTTTGCAGGGCCTAGAAAAATGTGAGCTGGGAATCATAAAAGAAAGCAAGACATAGTAAAATATTAAACAGGCAAAGAATCGCCTTTTGTATGTCTTTGTTTTTAAAGCCCTTTGCCTATGAAAAAAAGATAATGTCCTCTTTCCCTGCTAATAAAATAGAAATAAAAAGAGGATGGATATTGAAGCATTTATACTACCCATTTAATGATATGTAAGAAGGTTGGAATCATATAAACTAAATTATGAAGAGGACAAAATGCAGAGACAATTCAGAGACATTTAGGGATACACACTTGCTACCTATGTCTTAACAAAAAGCAGCTAGACAATAAATCAAGAAAAGGATTTTGAAGTAATAAAAATAGGCAGAGAAGAAAAAAAATTATCATTTCCTTGCAAATAGTAGGATATTTTACCTAAAGAACTCTAGAGAGTCAAATTAAAAAAAAACTAAACAAAACAGTTAATTTCAATAGAGCTGCAGAATATAAAATAAACCCACACAAATCATCATTTCTTTCTGTTACTAACAAAATCCAACAAGAGTTAAAAAAGGAAATTTCATTTAAAATAATTGCAGATATCATAAAATACTTGACAGTCTACCTGCTAGAACACATATAGGAACTATATTAATAAAATGACAAAACACTCCACACAAATGAAGGCAAATCTAAATAGAAAAATATGAATTGTTCATTAGTAGGAAAAGTTAATATCATGACAATACCTCAGTTAATTCACTTATCCAGTGACATACCAATCGAACTACTAAAGGATAAATTAAGAGAGCTAGAAAAAATAACAAAATTCCTCTGAAGGATCAAAAAATCAAGAGAATCAATGAAAATAAATAAGAAAGAACATGACTTAATAGTACCAGATCTAAACTCTACTACAAAGCTATCATGGAAACGATTTCCTACTGAATACAAAAGAGAAGAAGTGGAACAGCAGAATAGAATAAATATACAATATATAGAAACAACCGAAGGAAAATAAGCTAGATCATAAAAATGAGATCAAATATCAGTTAATGACCAAAGTAATGCCTAAGAGATCACTTCAAAGTTAATTGTTCCTCCAAAGGATTTTTAAAGTGACCAACTCAAATATTTAGTGTAACAAGGTGTTAGAACTGTCTACTCCATGAGCGGAGATCTGAAACTGACTGAATTTGAGGGAGAAAGAGAGACAGACAGAGTGGGGAGGAAGAGAAGAAAGAAGAGAGAGAGAATAGGAAAGAGAGAAAGCAATGTGTTAAAAGGGAGGGAGGGAGGTTAGGAAGGGGATGAGAAAAGGAGAGACAGACAGACAGAGACAGAAACAGAGAAGGAAACAGAGACAGAGAGAATGAACCTTTGTGTATGTTGTGGGGGAGGGTTGGTGGCTATTAGATTTTTATTGTACCTAGGAGTTTTAAAAAGAGGTAGTCTGTTTCAGAATAATCAATTACTTCTCTTAAAAAGAAATAAACACCAAGAGATACAAGATGGAATTAGAAGAATGACCGTCCATCCAGTGGCAGGAGGCTTTCAATGGGCACAGATTGAATGAATATAGATTTTCCCCTGCTTCCCACTCAGATTATTACTATACTATTAGTAGTAGTAGTAAAGCAATCAGGGTTAAGTGACTTGCCAGAATCACATAGCTAGTGTCAAGTATATGACTAGATTTGAACTCAGATTCTCTTGACTCAGGATCAATGCTCTACCACTGTATCTAGTTGCCATCTAGCTGCTCACCCTCCATTAAGGTTATTGAAAATACCCTGCCAAGAAGCATGGCCAAATTGAGGTTGCAGAAACTGATGACATGCTTCAATTCTTAACTTTTTTCCCCTCTATTTTATCTCTACTATTTGCAGGCAGAGATACAGAGAGTTATTCATCTCAAGCAAACTTTCTGTTTTACATGAGAAGAGAATGAGCTGGTGTTTCCCACTACAACGAGAAAAGACTGGCCAGGGAGAATTCAACTTTTTTTAAAATAAATTTGTGCAGAAAGGGAAAGTAAAGGAGTGAATGCTTTGCCAAACTTTGCCTCTACAAAGCCTACCCATTACATTAATAGGTATTAAGGATTAAGGTTTCTGTTATAAAATTGAATTGTCACAAACAACAAAACTACTGATCATTTTAATCCACCCAGACAAAATTTCAGGTCAATTTATTGGCTATTATGTGTAGGTTAATTGAATGACACTAAATAATACTAATAAAAATGAAGATACAAGTCAAAGATTAATAGATTATTAAGAGTAATAGCCAAAGTTTAGTTTTCAAGTCAAAAAAAAAAAAATCTGCAAAAGCCCAAAAGAAAGAATACCAAAGAGTCAGTCAGAAACACACAAGACTTCACAACCACCACCATAAATTACAAGAGGGAGTAGAATATGATATAAAAAGCAACTGATAAAAGCCTTCAACCAAGAATAATTTACTCAGAAAATTTTAGTATAACATTCCTTGAAAGGAAATGAATCTTTAATTAAATAAAATTTTTCTTAGCATTCCTAATATAAAGGCTAGAATATACCAGAATCTTTGAAATGTAAACATATGATTTAAGAGTTGCAAAGAGGGAGCAGCTGGGTGGCAACACTTCCTAGCTGTGTGACCCCTGGACAATTCACTTAACCCCAATTGCCTCAGAAAAAAAAAAGAGTTGCAAAGAAAGGTTGGAAAGCACTATATGATCATGAAATTTTTACACAGAAGGGGAAAATGTGTCCCACCAGAACAGCAATTATTTCAAGAGTTGTATATATAATTTAAAAATTTAGGCAAAAAGGTTTAGGCATAGTTCTTTTTATTTTAATGATCTTAAAAGAAGAAAAATGAAAGAAATGGGGAATATACTAGGGATGAAAGAAAATAAGGAAAGGGAACTTACTACTTTATGTAATAGGAATGCATGAAGCAAATAGAGGAAAGAGTGAAAGGAACAGTCACTCCATGAACTTCACTTTCTTCTAACTTATACAAAGGAAGGCTGATCGTATTTATATACTTAAACCCCCACACACAAAAACCATGATATAGAGATGCATTCATATTAATAAAAAAATAGAAGGGAACAGTCATATAAGCAAGCCTTCCTTCATAAAGGGTAGAAGCTCCAATCATTTCATTTTGTATCTCCTGCTCTGCTTCATTTTGACTCTATGAAATAAGATTTCCTGAGACAAGCACACTCTAGGGTCTCCTAACTCCTCTTTCTTGACATTTTGTATCTTTTTTCCCTTTTAAGATTGTAAGCTCTTTGAGGGTAGGTACTATTTTCATTTTATTGGTTGCAAGCCCTATGCTTAGCACAGGACCTGACATGTTATAGGCACTTTAGAGGGGAGTGTTTAAAAGAAAGGAAAATATGGGTGAAAGGGTAGTTATTAGCAAAACAATCTAGTATCAGAGAGTGGAGTGTGAAGAGTTGGAGTTAAAAGGAAAGCAAGGAAGAGTATGATGAACAGCAGAGCAAAAGGAAGAGAAAAGGAGACATCAAAAACATCCCTTCAATTAAAGATCATTAATGTTAAGCAAATTTCATCAAAACAGTTCTTTCCAAAATTATAATTACATAGTTGCCAAATCCAATACCTTCTACTTAATATTTAATTTGAACTTTCTGAAGTCTTTGACATTTGATCACTCTCTCCTCCTTGATATTCTGTTTTCTCTAGATTTCTAGGACATCATTCACTCCTAGTCTTGCTCCTATCTGATCACTTCTTCTATGTTTCCTTTGCTGAATCCTCCTCCAAATCATGTTCTCTTACTATAGATGTCCTTTGGGGTTCTGTCTTGGGCTCTATTGTCTTCTCCCTTTATACTACTTCCTTTGGTAATAATACCACCTCCCATGGATTGAATTACCATTTCTGTGATGATGATTCTCAAATCTAGTTTTTCTGCCCAAATCTTTCTGCTGACCTGCAGTCTTACTCCAACTACTTTTCAGAAATATCAAACTGGATGCCCTATAGACACCTTACGACTGAGGGATCCTCAAACTTTTTTAAATAGGGGGCCAGTTTACTGTCCCTTAGACTGTTAGAGGGCCGGACTATAATAAAAACAAAAACTTTGTTTTGTGGGCCTTTAAATAAAGAAACTTCATAGCCCTGGGTGAGGGGGATAATTGGCCTTAGCTGCCACATCTGGCCTGCGCGCCGTAGTTTGAGGATCCCTGCAATGTCCAAAACAGGATTCAGGATTCTTTCCCCCTAAAGCCTCCCCTCCTCCTACCTCTTGAATCAAGTAGAAAATAATAACACCCTCTCATTCTCTCAGACTCTCAACCTGGATTCTTCACTCTCTCAGTCTCGCCCCTTCCCATATATTCAAATTGCTACCTTGGTCTGCAGATTTCATCTTTTCAACATTTTGTCAAATATGCCTCCTTCTCTCCTCTAACACTTCATCACTCTAGTACGAGCTTTCATCATTTCATAATGTAATTATTGCAATAGCTTGTTTGTGGATCTGCCTGTCTCAGTTTTCTCCCCATTCTAATCCATCTTCCATTCAGTCACTAGAGAAATTCTTTTAAAATTCTGGTCCAATCATGTCATCACCACCCCCATTCAAAAAAATGTAGTGGTCTCTATTACAACAAACACAAAATTCTGTGCTTATCATTCAGAGTCCTTTTTAGTCTAACACCTTACTACATTTCCATTCTTCTTGTTATTTGCTCCTTGACATATATTCTTCAATCCAATGACAAAACCTCCTGGCTATTCCACAAAGAAGACACTCCATCTCTCAGCTCTGGACATTTTCTCTGGCTGTCCTTACTCTTCTTCCTCAACTTCAGCTACTGACCTCTATGACTTCCTTTAAGTACCAACTAAAGCTTTACTTTCCACAGGAAGCTTTCATCAATGCCTTTTAATTCTAGTATTTACCATCTTTTCATTATTTCCTATTTATTCTGTACATAATTCACTTTTTAATATATTTATTTGCATGTCATTATCTCTTTAGACTATGAGCTCCATGAGAGCAGGGGCAGGTTTTTTGCCTCTTTTTTAATCCCAAGCACTTAGCATAGTGCCTGGCACGTGGTACATGCTTAATAAATGTTTATTTGTTGACTGATTTATTGTAAAGAAGAATACAAAGAACAAAGAGAGAAAAGTACAAGTGGATTGTATGGAAGAAAAAAATTTGAAATTATTGATCATAGTAATGAATGTGAATGGGATAAATTCACCCATTAATTGAAAGAGGATAGCAGAATGGATTACAAAGCAGAATTCAAAAATATTTTGTTTAAAAGAAATAAACTTTAAAAACAAAGACTCACAGCAAAGTTAAAATTCAAGTCTAGAGGGCTGCTAGATGGTGTATTGGATAGAGCACTGCAGTGCTTTGGAGTCTGGAGAACCTGAGTTCAAATCCAGACTTAGACACTTTTCTAGCTGTGTGACCCTCAGCAAGTCACTTAGCCCTAATTGCCAAACAAAAATAAAAAATAATAATAATAATAAAATAAAATAAGAGGCTAGAACAAAATCTATTATGTTTCAGATGAACTCTAATAATCAGGAATAGCAATTATGATTTCAGACAAGGCAACAGTAGCAACAGCTATATGATAGTTCTACAAATCTACATATAGCATATCTTCCTTAACTATCCTCTTCTCCAGGTGAATTTCCCAAGGTCCTTCCATTGATTCCCATATAACATAAATTTGAAGTCTTCACCATTCTGATCCCTTTTGTTGAATATTCTCCAGCTTTCCAAAATGTAATGCCCAGACCTTAAAGCAACTTTATTGGATTATATAATACTATGTTCAATACTCTTTTTCAGACTATATAGACTTGAATGTAATACAATTATAATACTTAATATAATACATAGACTGACAAGAGCATAGTAGAACATAGTTAAGGACCATTAAATCATTATTCCTGGAAGCTATAACTGTCATTGCTTACCAAAATCCCTTTTTTTGCCGATATATCACATTTTGACATGATGGCAAGCTTGCACATCACTAAAATTCCTAGATATTTTTGGATAAACACTTTCTGTCACCACTCTCTTGTGTCTGTGGGATTATTTTTTTTAACCTAAGGGTATGATTGTTTATCCCTATTAACTTATGTCTTACTTGATACAGCCCAATTTTTTTAGTCTGTTTTCTAGATAATCACTCCATCATCTAGCATATTAGCTATCTCCACTATCTTTGTATTATGTAAAATTTTGTTAAGCATATCATCAATGTCATTGTTCAAGTAATTGAGGAAAATATTGACCAGCAAAAGAAGAAGTACAGAACCTAGATGCTACAGATCCACTGTTAGCTTTCAAGTTGGTATCAAAGCACATAATAAATAATCTTTGGGTCTAAATATTCAGTCATTTCTTAATCAGTTTAGCAGTAGTTTTCCCAACTTCACATATTTCCATTTTCCCCCAGAATAATGTTTTATCAAATGTTATCCTGTAAATGGTCAAAGGATATGAACAGACAATTCTCAGACAAAGAAATTGAAACTATTTCTAGTCATATGAAAAGATGCTTCAAGTCATTATTAATTAGAGAAATGCAAATTAAGACAACTCTGAGATATTGCTATACACTTGTCAGACTGGCTAGAATGACAGGGAAAGATAATGCGGAATGTTGGAGGGGATGTGGGAAAACTAGGACACTGATACATTGTTGGTAGAATTGTGAATACATCCAGCTATTCTGGAGAGCAATTTGGAACGATGCTCAAAAAGGTATCAAACTGTGCATATCCTTTGACCCAGCAGTGTTACTACTGGGCTTATATCCCAAAGAGATCATAAAGAAGGGAAAGGGATATAACTGTGCAAGAATGCTTGTGGCAGCCCTCTTTGTAGTGGCCAGAAACTGAAAACTGAGCGGATGCCCATCAATTGGAGAATGGCTGAATAAATTGTGGTATATGAATATTATGGAATTTTATTTTTCTGTAAGAAATGACCAGCGGGATGATTTCAGAAAGGCCTGGAGAAACTTACATGAATACAGAATTTTCCTGCTATTGTGCAATGGATTATAAAATTGTTTAAAAAAATAAAGTCCATAGCATATTAATCTTTGTATTATTCATCTTTGAGCAAAATGCTTTACTTTAATGACAGAACCTAAATGGTTTTTAATTTGATCAATTGAAAACCATAAAGTTAATATATCAGTCTTAACTTTTTTGTGAAATTCCCTAACAGAAGAAGAAGGATTGTGTGATACTTGGGCAGCTAAGTAGCATAATGGATAGAACAGTGGGGCTGGAATGAGGAAGACTTGAGTCTAAATTCAGCCTCAGGCACTTAAATGTTGTATGGCTTTGGGTAACTCACTTAAACTGTGTTTATCTCAGTTTGCTCAACATGTAAAATGGGAATAATAATAATAACATCTACTTATGAAGACTGTTATGAATATCAAAAGAAATATTTATAAATACTTAGCACAGTGGTACATAGGAGGTACTATAGAATTTCTAGCAATTATTATTTTTATTAATAAATACTATCTCTTTCCATCCTTGATGACAAAATAGAAATGAAGCCAGAATGGGAATTTAATCTTTTTATTAAATGAAGCAAGAGAAAAATGTGTCTATGATTCTTGGTCCTTTCTCTCCTCTTCTACACTTTATGACTTGGCAATCTCATCAGATTCCCATTAGTTCATCTCTGTGCAGATATATCTGAGATCTACCCAACCTTATCCTCTCATCTGACTTCCAGACTCACATATCCAATCATTAGACATCTTGAATTGAATATCCTGTTCACATATTAAACCTAA
Organism: Sarcophilus harrisii; assembly: GCF_902635505.1. NCBI lineage: Eukaryota > Metazoa > Chordata > Mammalia > Dasyuromorphia > Dasyuridae > Sarcophilus > Sarcophilus harrisii. The sequence continues at coordinate 120,130,522 of NC_045428.1, read as the reverse complement.
CATATCCAAAATTTAATTATTTTTTCTGCCAAACACTCCTCTCTTTCTAACTTTCCCATTACTATCTTCCCAGTCACTCAAGCTTACAACCCAGGTGTCACCTTCTTCCTTACTCTCTCACCTCCCATATCCAGTCGGTGGACAAGTACTGCAGAATGATTCTACCTATTTCTTATATTTGTTCCTTTCTCTCTTCTGACACTCCCACCACTCTAACACAAGCCCCTATTACCTCATTTTACATTGTCATATATGGCTTTCTGATTGATCTCAATTCTCTCCCCACTTCAGTCCATCCTCCAGTAAAGATAAGTATGACTACGCCATTCCTCTTATTAAATTAATTCAAATGGCTATGTATTACCACCAGGGCCAAATATAAAACCATCTGACTTGTAAAGCCTTTTCTACCTTTCCAGTCTTTTTTTACACTTCCCCACTCTACATATTCTATAACCTAATTTTATTGATCTCTTTTTAGTTCCTCATATGGGACATTCCATCTTCTAAAGAGGGGAATTATCACTAGCTATTCCTCATCCCTCAAATTTTCTCCCTCATAATTTCCATTTCTTGACTCTTGAGATCCCAACTAAAATCCAACCTTCTCTAAGAAGCATTTCTCTATCCTATTTATTGTCAGTTTCTTCTCTATAAGAATAATGTCAATTTATCCAGTATATATCCTGTTTATACATAGTTGACTGTCTGCCTTCTTTCTCATTATACTTCATTCTTTGAAAGCAGAGATTGTGTTTGCCTTTCTTTGCATCCCTATTGCTTAGCACCCTGGCCGACACATAGCAAGTATTAGTAAATGTTTGTCGATTTCTGTCAAGTTGTAGAGAGGAAAAGAGAAACAATTCTGGATAATCTAAATGCAAAAGGTCAATTTCTCACTTAGTTTCTAAGGTTCTTAAAGGAACTCATGGGGTATTTTATGTATATATGTATCTCTTTCTTTCTCTCTCTTCCCCTTCTCTCCCAGTCTCTCTCTGTCTCTGTCTCTCTCTCTCTGTCTCTCTCTCTATGTATATATGTGTATATATATAATACACACACATATATATAATATGTGTGTATTATATTTATGTATATTATATATGTACATGGAAAATATATACATGTGTATACATTCATATATGTAACATATTACATGTGTGTATATACATATGTGTATAAAATACCAAACTCATTGCATATATAACAAAAATTAAAGAAGGAATCAAAAAATAAGTATAATCAATAACTATCTATATGGTAGAGTTTAAAGGATTTCCAAAAGCCCTTAAGTCACAATCTCCTCCGCACCTTCTGGTTTAGGGAAAAGCTTCAAATTCTCATCTTTATAAATCACTTTTTTGAGTTAAGACAATCTAACCCTCTATTTCCAAATACAAAGGTTATCTGTGAAGATTTATATCAAACCATTATCATTCTTTGTCATACCTTTTTGCATGTACTAAATATTTTCCAAAGGTCTGTTCTGGAAATAAAACTCTCTGCTCATAATTTAATATCCTGGTCATTAAAAAGTGTTATTTTATTCATCATTGAAAACCATGGTATAGAAAAGCATTGGTTGATCCTTACCAGGGTAATCTCCATAAGGAAAATTAGCCATTTATCTAATATTATTCAGAAAAGGATATAATCATGTTGGGGTCACAGTTAAAGGCAGTATGTTGTAATTCAGGGAAGAGGACTGGCATTAGCCTTAGAGGTCTGAGAAAGGGAAAATTCTGTTTGTCTTTTGGTTGACCTTGCTCAAGATTTTTTTTCTCTTTTATAGAAGAAAACAAAAATAAAAGGGTTGAATATGCCTGTCTACTCTCCTTGAAATGGAAGTTAATTCTAAAATGGGATTATTATTAGTAATGTAGAGAAATGGTGAGGAAGAAAATTTAACAAACCCCTCTCACCACCACCAGTACCACAAGTTCCTTCTCACTTTAGATCCAATGTGAATCTTGTCAATTCTCTTGCAGAGAGCAGAGCCCTAAGAAAATGGAAGAGAGTTTATATGTAACTTATAAAGATTGGCAGCATAAGGTACTAGTGGTACCATGAATAAGTACTAAAGGAACCTTGAAGTGAGGATGAAAGATAATGAAGTATAGACGGAATACATTGACAATGTTGAAGATAGAAACTTTACTTACAGTCAACTTTGGACTCAGAAGTTGTGTTGATTAGGTATGATGAACTGCTTTTTCCTCTTTTAAAAAATTCATGGTATGAAGAATACACATTAAGTAGCAGACAAACATATTCAGGAATGAAAATACTATAAAAACAAAATATATCAATAATTTTAAGTGAAAATATTGAATTGAATTGGGGTAGATTGGATTGGAATTAGTCTTGATTCTGGATTCTTACTCAAAACACACTATGTATCTCAGGGGAATTCAATTAACAACACCAACTCAGTAGTTTCCACTTTGCTATGGAATGGAAATCATAATATTGAGATCTCCTGAAAGGCTATGCCCCAAGGAAATTAATAAAACAACAATGTACTTAGAGCTCTTGACTCTGTGTACCCCATAAAATGGAATAGAAAACACTTGAACCTAATTAGACAATTTCCCTTAAATTCTGAACAGATGACTGAAGGAAACTGACTTCCAATTGCAAATTACTTGAGACAAAACAAAAAGCTCATGATAAATCTTATGTCATTTCAATAGCATACCTATCAGTACAAAAGTAAAGATTTTAAGGGATCAGACAGTGGTTAACTATATCAGTTTGATACATTTACCTTCAAAAGAAGAAATCATTTCACAGAGTCATAGGATTTAGAGGCAAAAGTGACTTTATGAATCAACAAAGCACTATTTCTTGAGTCCAGGAACTTGGATTCAAACCTAGATCTCGTGCTTATTATTGTCTAGCTTTCAGCATGTCAGTTATTCTCCCTTGGGAGTCAATTTTCTCAACATAAAATGAAAGAGTTGGACAAAAAGGTGTCTGAGGCCCTTTTGGCTATTAATCTATAAATCCTTTGCTATTCTTAGGTCCAGGGAAATAAAATCACTTGTCCAGTATCATATAGGTAATAAGTTGCAATTTGCTAGTAGATAGTAGGGAAAATTGGGAATGTTGATTTAATTAAAATCTTTGTTCTCTGTTTTTTCTTCAAAATAATCAATTGTTTGACTGAATCCAGGAATTTCTGAATGGAAACATACCCTAAAATGATTGTTTGACAGAAACATACGCTAAAATGATCGTTTGACTAAAATTACAGGAAGTTTTGTTGACAGATATAGTTCCTATCATGCTTGGAAAATTACTCCAATTAATGCCTAGTGGTAAATGCTTATGAAAGTCTTTCCAACTTCGAAAAGAAATAATGTCATCTTATGTCCATAGGATCCAAATGTAAAGCAGAAAGATGGGAGTTTTTTTAGAGGAGAGTCCAGAGAAGGTGACAGATGAGGAATATCTGGGGAAGGGACTCAGAGGTAAAATAAAAAGATAGAACTTTTAAAGTAGAGAGCAGGGAAGGTAGCACCTCTAAAATATATGGGGAAGGAACAAAACACTGATTTGTGGTGTTTTTGCTTCCAAACCTGAGAGAGGGAGAAAGAAATTACTCACTGACTCACTATTCATTTTCAAATAAACTTCAGAGTAGTAACTGGACTACTTCTGTGTTAATTATGTAAATTGATCTTTCATGCCATTCTGAGACTGGGCATCCAGCCGGAAAGGCACACTAGAAGCTTTAGTGAAGATACTAAATGTTTCTTTCCAAGAACAACTTTCCTTAATTGATTCAGGAAGGCATAGACAGGTCTGGCATCAGATCACCAGAAAACAAATATGATAGGGATGTAATCATCTGATTACTTTAGACATGTTACATATGGACCTTCATAATCTTTAGATGTATCACAGCTATTTCATAGTTTTGAAGGTTGAGTTGTTTTTCTTATTTCATTATAAATAATATTTCTTAAGTATCTAGAACACACTTGACATTATACACAGTGTTATACTCAGATCTAAAATTCAGATTTTTTTCCCCCTGGGTCCTTGAAAAATATTTTCATTTTCTGTGTCTGTTTTAATGGTTTTCCCCCTTTTGCATTCATCCTGGAGTGACTATTTAAAAAAAAGAAGAAAAGGAGAAGAGAAAAACAAAAGGAAAGAAAACTGAAAGAGTAAGTTCATAGAACAAAGAAAAAAAAAACACAAGTAAATAAGGTAAGTTTTCAATGGGAAGAAAGTAAATGAAAAAGAAGTAAAGAAAAAGAGTCAGGGATGGGGAAAACAAAACAGAAAGCATGAGGAGACTATAGAAAAGGCTGGTATTATTTCGGGTAATATTGCCTTCATGATCCATCTCACATTCCCTAAATAAAAACACATTTCCTCAGTCCACACTTTTGGCATTTTCCAATGCTTCAAGCATCCAAAACTGAGTATCAGGTTGGAGTGTGAACACAGGTTTACATCTTTTAGAAGAAAATATTAGTGAAAGGATGTAAATGTAATAATGTCATCCAAATAAGATCATAGGATCATAGATAGATCAAGATTTGGAGAAGAGTTTAGAGGTCTTTCTTTTAGTCCAACTCCATAATTTTAAAACATAACCAGAGAGGTTAAGAATTTTGCCCAAGACAATAATCACATACTGAAATCTTATTCTGCTATGAAAATACAGAATTCTGTAGTCACAAAAGTTGGCTTCTGACTATATCATTTTTATTGAATTTTATAAAATTTCCCACAGGTATTGTTGAAATTATTTTCCACTTCCAAGATCCTAAAACTAATGCCCTTCACACTTGATCACATAAAACCCTCTTTTTTATTTCAACTGAAGACAATAAGGAATAATATTTTCTCCCACATAAAGCCTTTTCCAAAATTTCCTTTCTAGGAAAATGTATTAGAAGTCAAGATTAAGGGCAGCTAAGTGTCAGAGTGGACAGAAACACTGGCACCAGTCAGGAGGACTTGAGTTCAAATTTGACTTCAGACACTTGATACTTACTTGCCATGTGGCCTTAGGCAAATCACTTAATCCTGATTACCTCAACCCTTCAAAAAAAAGTCAAGGCCAAAGTCTAAGGCAAAAAAGTCTAGTTCTCCATTTCTCAGAAGCATTGTACTTTAATCTCCTTTCTCCACTCAAGAGAAATTAAGATATTGATCATGTGGAGAAGACCCTTTCCATCCTAGAGAGAATTAATAATCTTAGAAAGAGCTGATTTGTAATTATTGTAAAGGAATATTAAGCTAAAACTATAATTGAATATACACAAATTTTCTTTATTCAACTTTCCTTTAAATATTGATTCAAAATCTCGTGAAGTAAAGACATGCTTATGGGCATGAGAAGGACATTCCTCTCTAAAATAGAAAAGTTTGTATTCAGAATAAAGTTAAAATATTTTTAAAATTCTGTGGATTTCCTGCCTAAAATGAAGATTACAATCATAATATTTTTCTTCAATAATATTATATTTGTTGGTATGGTTGTCTTAACTCCCCTACCATATTTTAAGTTTTGACTAGCTAGATTCATGGCCTATTCATTTTTTTGCTCTCTTTCCAGTTCCTTGTACAATGTCTTAAAAATACTATTCAATAAATGTTTGTTGCATGAGTTAATGAATTTTTGAAAATATCTCTATTTGTGCCTTTTTTGGGTTTGTTTCTTACCTTCTTGCCAAGTCAATGACTTTCACTTCAGTCCTTAATCCTCTCCCTTCCTTGGAAATCTCAATTTGTCAGGAGCCAACACGAGGGTTTTACCAGAATGTGTCCATTGTCTATAAGACGACTTCTTGGAGCCACAGGTAAGAATTGGGTGAATGTAGAAATCAAAGGTTGATGAGCAGCCCTTAAAAGAACTCAGCAGGCCCTTATAGCAATTCATCCTGAACACTCTATATTCTCTGAGGGCACTGATAGAGGAGTAATGGTATATAAGATTGTAAAAAAATTAAACTATTGTCACTGAACACATCAATCTGGGGCCTAAAAAAAAACAAAAAACAAAACAAAATAAGTTTAATTCCTTTTATATGTCAGCCCTTCAAATATTGGAAGATGGTTGTTATACCTGTTTTTTTCATGCTCAATCAACTGATCACATCTAATAACTTTTCTTCTAATTGATGCTAACTATGATTTAGACTTTATTCAGTAGGCAATACAGAATCATCGACAGGTTTTGAACAGGGGAGGGATACAAGGAACATGCTTTGGGAAGATGATGCTGGCAGTAGTATTAAGGATAACTTAAATAGGGAAAGACTGAAGTAGAAAATCTACTCAATTGCAAAAGTTGAAGTAAGAGATAAGGAGGGCTTAGATGAAAATAGTGGTAGTGCCCATGGCAATAATAATAGTTAACATTATATAGTGTTTTAAGATGGGCAGAGATATTCCAGAGATAAATATTTCTTGAACTGAAATGAATTATAAGCACATCATCTAGAATCATGAATAGGAAACACAAGGAGGTAATCTTAAAAAGAAATCCCAAACACAAACAATTTTATTCTTGACAACTGACCGATGGACATTTATAAAATGCAGTACTCATAGGAAAAAAAATCTAGGTACACCAAAGAATTAGTATAAACTTCCTGGCCTGTACTCCTAATCTTCAACTTAGCAGATGGTGCTAAAATAAACAAGGATGGAAGTGAAAAGGAGTTCCTTTGGGAAGCTTTGCTATTGCATTTCAGTTATTTGCACACTTGTTTCCTGATGGGAATAGAAGGTTTTGTAACTCCTTCCTATTTGATTTTTCCATGTCCATCATACTTAAGATCCATTATAGAGTTTACTTTTAATCCTTACTTCTTGATAACTGAGAAAAACATGAGTTTCAAGGACTCTGCCATGAAAAATACCCACAATGAACTTAATATTCACAAGAAATCTTTTCTCACACACCATTCTGTCTTAGGTCATCATATAAAAAGATTCTCAGTGGAGAAGCAGGAACCATGGAACCTGCTGGGAAACTAATGGAAAGTTATCACATCCTAACATATATTTATCATCACATTCCAATTTAGAAACAAGGTAGATTTTAAACATCAATTTTTTTCTGGTCATCATTGAAAATGCAGTCTCTTTGTTTGGCATGATATAACCATCAATGGAAGAGAACAAGAAAGGTAAAAGAGTGAGAGACAGGGGTAATTAGTGAAGAATCATAGGATTATAGATTTAGAGCTAGAATATTCAGAGATGATCTAGTCAAACTTCCTCATTTAACAGATGAGGAAACAGACTCAGGAAGGATAAGTGATTTGTTAAGGAAAGAAAAAAAGGGAATATTCTACCAATACTTCTCATAGTTGGCATTCACTGGCTTTTATGCCAGAGATTCTTTACTTCTCAATTCAGTTCTAATACAACTACTTACATGCTATGCTCTTTAATCCCACCCCATATGCCAGTATTGCTTATCTATAAATTAGGAATTATGTTATCTGTTCCCTTTTCCTCTGGAAGATGAGAATAATTGATATAAAAGAAGTAAAAATGTCTTCAATTTTATTGCTAAAATGGATGAGTGACTGAATACTATGGTATTATTAGATCTTTCTCCTTTTCCTTGTTTTAAAGAAGGAAAATACTAATGTTCCATAAAAAGTGCATCAATCTTTAGATGCTTTGATGTATGGACTAGTCTAAGAAGTAAGCCACATGTCTGAGTCCTGCCACCTTGGACAGTGTATATGGGGCAGTTTGGTGCAGTAACATTTGGCAGAAATAGAGGATAGCATTATTAAGTCCTAACAATAGGTACATTAATCCCTCAAATAAATGAATATTAGATTTAGCACTTAAGCTAGATGGAATTTCACAGGCTTTCCCCTGTTTTCCAGCAGTGGAAGTAGTTGCAAATAAATCTGCTTCTGTGTCTCCTTGCCACTTGCATATGGCAAAAATAAATAAATAAATAAATAAATAAAATTAATAAATCACGCTTGTATGAATTCATTCATATTCCAAAAGAAGTTCAAGATACCAAAAGAAAAATTAACTAAGGATAAGTCGCTAAGGGACTCAGTATTATCATTCTCATCATATATCGGTTGTAATCATAATCTTTCGCCAGTAATAAGACCAGTCAACTTATTAAACAAGTAGGGCATGGAAAAAAAAAGAGGGGAAAGATTTATATCAGAAAGCAAAGTCCTCCATCTATTTATGAATTGCTGGAGCTCTCATGGTTCATCCCATTACCCTAACAGCAGATGTATCCCCAAGAATTGGTTGTGTTGTGTCTTGTCCTTACAATGCTTCTTTTTGTTGATGGCTTAAAATGTTTGACAGGCACATTACTAAGCTGTCCAAGAAAATACTTCCCTTCCATGGTTTAGATCCTAGCCTACAGACTATTAAAGCTGGGCTTTGTCAGTAATTCAGCCTACATTAGCAAAAGAAAGGCTTCTTACAAACCCTCTCTGCCCTGAAGGGTCCTTTAAAAAGAACACAGAAGCCTTTTGTTGGTGCTTCTTCACACATTATTAATAGAGATTCATCTGAGAAAGCAGGCTGTTCCTAGTCCTCAGTAATTTGTCCTTTTCCATAATGATTTCTGTTCTTTATCATATTGAGTCCATAGATTAATCTGATTATAAGGAAATTAATGACTTGATTCCTAATTATATCGAAAAAAGTCAACTGGCATAGTGTTTTTTTGAAAACTATTAAACTATGGCACATCTACTACAAAACCAATAGCCAAGTTCCTTCCAAGAAAAAAAAAATCTCAAAGCTAAAGAGGATGGGAGACCAGCCCATGATGAATATTTGCACACACACAAGAATAATCCTGAGAAACTGAATTCTTGAGCCAACTCTTTCCACTTAATAATCACTTCTCTTAGATTTTTTTTTTTGCATTTTCTTGACTATCTTTCAGCAAAGCAAATTTGACCTCAATCTCTATGCATTCCATGTTAGCAGAGCTATTTGTTCTTTTTCTTTCTCAATGTTTCCAAATCATCCAGACAAATCTCTTACCCAAAAATAATATCTGAATTTGTCTTTTTAAGCAAAAAAAATGTTATTTTGTTTCTCTTATTCTCTTATTCAAATTTAGAAAAAAAATAGTAAGTACTAAAAGGATTACTTTCTGATCATTATCAAAAATATAGACTCATACATCCAGTAATTTGAATCAATATTAAATGCTCGCTCTGACTGCATGATAACTTGTATTTTATCAATTATTTTTATTCCAATCCCATGCAGTACAAATTAGACATTAAAAATGTAGACACATTTTTTATATCTGTGACTATAGATGTACAGCAGAATTGAATTGTGTGCCTTTTGGGGGGATCAAACTTGTGATTTCATTAGTTTAGGGAATTCCTTGTATTGATTGATTGTCAAATTAGCTACAACTTGTAGTTTTAAAATGTTTAAAAAGCACTGAGAAATTTGTCTTGCTCAAAGTCACAAAGCTAGCCTGTAATAGCAGTAGGACTTAAGTCCTAAGCATAGGTTTTCTTGAAGCAGATTAAGAACCAGTAGAAATGACTGAAGTTTTCATTTCACTCTTTGCTTATGTAGAGTGTGTGGAGGAATGTTGTGCTGTTTTCCCACATATGTTATGTATGTATATATGGGACAATCAGGATATGGCTCAGCTGGAGGTAAAAATAGAAATCTCTAGGGTCTCTTCTCCCCACCTTCTCTTAGAATGTGAATCCCACCGGGAGGGGATGCAGTAATTTAAGAACATAGGGTGACCAATGTGCTCTCCTCAGAGAGAGAGAGAGAAGACTAAGCTAGAAATAAATCTATATGTTCCTTTATATATTGTCACTGGAGGAAAAATAATTTTTAGGTTCAAACCATACTGTTGTCCTAAGTAATATATAAAAGAACATGACTTCTCTCCACAAAATACCAGTTCAACACTGGCAACAATAAACACTAACAAATAGAAAATAATCCATTTATCCAAGTTAATAGCAACACAGAAATAAGAGTATATACAGTTTGGGGTTTATATAAATTTACATTATTAAAATTTGACTTTACTTAACAAATTCTGAAAGAAATCTACATTCCAAAAAGAATCCATTTTATTGCACAGTACTATTATGCATTCTCTTTCTGTTCCAGTCCTTTGTTCATGTGCTCTACAGGCTCCATCACCACTAAAAAAAAAAAAAAAAAAGAAAAGAAAAAGAAAGAAAGACATCATCAGCAAAAACAAAAATACAAAAAAAAAAAAAATGAATAAAAGCAAAACAGACACTGCCCCTTGGAAACTTGGCTTGAGACTTTTGGCACTGAGATAGGAAACTGCTCCTACATGTCTCACTTTCCTCCACCTGTGCTCTGGTACCATCTAGCTGTCCTGTATTTCCATGTGTCTACCTGCAGCATGGCCTTTCTTTTGGTTCTGACCAGGCCCCACTTGTCTTTAAACCATGTAAGGCTCCCTTTCTCCATAGGCAAGTGGTTCTTTTTTCCCATCTTTCTCCCTTCCCTAAATCCATGGGCAAATTTGCATTATGTAAAAATTGCTTTACTTATATGAAGTGAATATTATCTATAATAAAGCAGAGTAAACAAAGTTTCTATTTTGAGAGCAACTCACAACACAACTCAATCAAGAAAGTCTCAGATCTTACCCAAGGAGAATTCCCTAGTCTCTAAGATAAGCTTGGAATAGCGATACAACCAAATTTGCTAGCTTCGTTTCATGTTGATTTCCCCCCAAAAGTGTTTCTCTCCCTTCAGTGATCTGAAGAAAGTATGGAAGCCAGAACACTAGGATCTCTTCTCCACACCTTTTATCAATTTCACCACTAAAATAGGAATGGAACACTAAATAATTAATTTCCAACAATGAACAAAGTCCTACACAAATGATCTTTCCCCTCCCTGAGGCAATTGGGGTTAAGTGACTTGCCCAGGATCACACAACTAGGAAGTGTTAAGTATCTGAGGTCAAATTTGAACTCAGGTCTTCCGGACTTCAGGCCTGGTGCTCTATTCACTGCACCACCTAACTGCCCCACAAATGATCTTTTCAACCAAGAGTTAACTCATCAATAATCATGTCATTTTCATAGTATTTTAATTTTTTGCAAAACACTTTATACTATTACCTCCTTTATTACTCACAACAATCCCTGTAATATACTATTATTATTACTATTATTATCCTCATTTTACAACTAAAGAAAGGCTCTAAAAGTGACTTGTTCATTATCACACAACCAGCAAGTAGAGAAAGCAAGATTGTGGTAAAATCTATTGCTAAAGCTGCTTTGGGAAAAATACTCTTTAGTATAACAGAATCACAGACCCTCAAAAGTGGTAAAAACAAAACAAAGACTTGAGTTTTATCTAGTTCAATCCATATATTTACAGAAAGTATCCCTACTATATTTTTGATCAATAGCAATACAAGCTCTACATGAAAATTCCCAATGATACTCATGACCTCCTGAAATAGCCCATTTGTTTGAACAGTTTTCATTATTACAATATTTTCCTTTACATCAGACTAAGTGGAAAAGTATATCTAGTTAAATCTGATTATTGTCATGTTTTATCAGGTTTGTCTATTATAGATAGATGAATAACAATCTAAGACCATAAACAGACAAAAGAGAAAAGTCTATGTTGCATAAAGGAAATTGCATTTTTAGTGTTTTAAAACTACTCATTGCCTTAAAAGACCATTTTTAAACACCAATATTTTCCTCTAGATGTTAAATATGTCTATATTTATAATTCCAAAAGAATCAACATTGTCAGGTGCTAATAGGACAATGGTTAAGTGCATTTCTTTCACAACCACATCTCCGAAAGACAAGGAAAAAAATCTTCTTGCTACCAATGTTCTTGACATTGCCAAGTGGTTTAGCAATAGAAACAGATACAATTTCTTTCAGTAGAAATGGCCATCTGCTTTGCTGCTATAGCCTAAAAAATACTGGACCTTTTCTTCTGACTTGAAGTTGAAACCTCACATATGTGCAGTTTTCCCTTATTAGAATATTAACTCCTTAATAGTAGGGATTTTTTTTTGCTTTCCTACTTATATTCCCAGTATTTGGCGTTAGTGTTTAGTACATAGTGAGTATTTAATAAAATCATTAAATAATGATGTGTGCAAAAGAAGAAAAAAGAAGAAAAGTGCATGTGTAACTTAGAAAAGAGGTAGGCAGATTATATGGCAATAAAAAGAAGAATGGTCCAAGTGAAGCACTGGTATCCATCAAGCCGAGTGGGTTCTTTATGAATAATTTATGGAAAGATGGGGACAGAAATAACAAAATCATAGGAAATAAGATCATAGGACAAATTTCAATCAGTGCCAGTAGAGGGAGTACTGACAACAGTGAGATCATGGATATATCAAACTGTTGAAGTTATACATACATATATATGTATACAAGTTTGGGGTGGCTTTTGTTCATTTGTTTGTTTGTTTGATATGGAACACGTTGAAGTTGAAAAAGCTTCAGATTTGGAACCATGAAATCTTGATTAAAATTCATTCAGTACCTGTGTGAATATAGATAAGTTTCATAAACTCTTTGAGATTCATTCCCTCTTCTGCCCTATGAAAGAGTGTCTGACCATGATTTCATCTGTGTAGTGTAGTGGTCTTGAAAACTTCATAGGGTCTCTGAGAAGTGACATGATAGAGTGCCATACTACTTTTCATACAAGTTTATAAAAACACAAATATATTATAAGTATATAAATTCATATAGTTAAAGTAAACTTTCTATATTGGATTAAAATTATTTTCTCCTCACCCTCCATTGTGTATTTTTCATGAACCTTTCATGTACCTTCAATTTCTGCTATTATGTTTTAGTCCCTCTACTGAAATTTATACTCTTTGAATACAAGAACATGCTGATCAGCTTAGATATTTTAAAGGATAAAATAGAAACAAGGACAAGTAAATATGAAAACAAGAGTAGTTGATCCTATGAGTCAGAAGTGTTAAAGCTGAAAGAAAACAAGCTAAGGTTGGTGAAAAAAAAAAGTCAACCAAATGGAAATCATTGTTTTGTTTGATTTTGTTTTGGATGGAAAGGAATTTGTTACAATGGTTATTGTTACAATGATAACTAACTGCAGAAAAAAAATAGAGCTCCTCAACTATTATTTTGTTTAGGTTTTTTTGACCAAAAAATTGAGTCTATTAGACTAGAGAACACAAAACAGATATTGTAAATAAGAAAGTGTATGCCCAAAATAAAGGTAGTAGTAAGAAAGTACCATAACTGCCATTGATTAATTCAAATAAGTTGGAGCAAATGAATTCAATTCTCAGGTAATAATGGAAGTGATTAAACTGAAAAAGATCATGTCAGGCCAGCTTGCTATAGTAGATAGAATATTGAACACAGAGCCCCTGGAAAACCTGAGCTTAAATTCTATTTCAGATATTCACCTGCTATGTGACCTTGTATATTTGATAATCTTCTGACCCTCAATTTTTTTTTTGTCTGTAAAATGAGAAGAGCTGAATTTGATGACTTTTCCAAGTTTCCTTTTGATCAACTTCAATTCCTTTTCTGATAGTTTATCAAATTGCTAGATCAGATAAATGCTGAAAGTAGAGTTAAAAATAGATTTTGTTGAAACATTTAATAAAATATCTCATGATATTCTTATGAAGAAGAAATGGAAAGATGTTAGTTTGACTATTATGTAAGTAAAGCCATTTGGAACTCGTTGAATGGCTAGGCTCAAAAAATAATAATAGTTCGATGACCATTTGGAGGATTGTCTCCATTTATATGCTCCAGGGAACTATTTTGATATTGTGCATTTTAACATTTTAACATTTAACATTTTTATCAATCACCTGGAGGAAGGCATGGATTGTAATAGGCTTCCCCCAATTTTAAATTATTGGGAGAGACAGATAACCCACTGGATAGTAGAATCAAGGTCCCCCCCAAAAATCTCTACAGACTACAAAACTGGAATATCTGGAGTCTAGATACTAAAAGATCGACGACCTTAAGATGAAGTGACAAGATAGATGGTAAGAGTATCTATCTTACTAGAAAAATGGTATTTAATGACCAGCCAGGATACTTAGTATTGAAGAATTTCCAGGGGAAATTTCAACTATAAATGATCCTCTGTACTTCAGGCAAATAAAGTGAGAAGTCAAACAAAAAGGAAAATAAATTTCTAATGGGCAAAGGGAATTCAACTACTGGAAGATGTCCATCCTACTCCCTTCCTGATATCAGATTGAGTTTATATGTCAGACTTGCTTAAAGTCCACAGACAGCAAACAACATTTTGTGCCATTAAACTGGCTCAATGGGATATGTTTGTGATGATTACTTGGACATGTAGTGACAAGGAGCTCAACAGTTTTTTGCATAACTTACTCAACAAGACTCAATGTAGCTGGAAAGTCCTTTCCACAGAAATGTCACTTTTAGTCACATGATATGTTTCTAAAATAAGAAAAATCTCACTGTAAAATGGGACATTTGAAGTGAAACGTGAGGGAAGAAACTAAGGATTCTCAGAGATGGAGGTGTGAAGGAAGAACATTCCTGGGGTGGCGAGCTTATGGAAAAAGAGAAGAAAGGCATTTGGGCAACAGTAAGTAGAAAAGTTTGGTTGAAATATACAGTATATGGGAGGTGAGAAGTAGGAGGGAGTAAGGGAAATGTTTGGTTAGTCTGGAAAAAGCCAGATTATGAATGATAGCCAAAGTTGTTTCTCTAAAGCACTAAAGTTTCTAGGATGAGGGAGTGACATGGTCAAACCTGTACCTTAGTAATATCATTTGGCAGCATTGTTGAGGATGGTTAGAAGGGAGTGATTAGATGTAGGGATACCAATTGGAAGAGGTGAGGAGGAATAGAATGGCTGTTCTATGAGAAACAGATTAACGGTAAAACAAATACAGATGTCTGCATCTCTGACATTTCACTTTACGCTCTGCATATAGGCAAAGATAATAGAGAACCATTTCTTCCATTGTTAGTACATGAAGAGTCTCTTCAGACTTAACCAATCTCATCATTTGGTGATAGACAGAATCATAAATCAAAGCCTTTTCTGCTTTGGTATGTGTTCTCATGAGATCTTCTAGGACTCAGAGCCTTCTCCATGTTAGAATGAGGCATCAGTTACCTATCTGGAAAATAAAGTCTTTCTTCAACAAATTGGAAAGAGTCAATGGGATGAGATGAGGGAGGAGGAAGAGAGGATATATACTTCCTTAGCTTACATTTATAGGCAAAAGAAAGTTTGTAATTACTAATTAATTAAGGATAACAATCAACCCTGATGATTCAAGGAAAAATAATTTGCTTAGCACTTAAGTTATCTGAATTATTTCTACATTAATGGAATTTAAACAAATAATAGTCAAATTTTAGCTCTCCTAAGTCCATTGTATTTAATTCTGTCCTAAGTGTATGTATATATATATATTATATATATATATATATATATAAACTATAAATTACACATATATATGTATAATTTATAGATCATAATTCTTACTATTAAAATGAGAGGTGGCTGGGTGTGGTGGTATATGCTGTTATTGGGGAGGCTAAAGCTGGTAGATTTCTTGAGTCAGGTAGTTCTGAGTTGTAGTGAATTAAGACACAGATGCCTAGAGTAAATCTGGTGCCATTATAGTGAATCCTTGGGAGCAGAAGGCCAGCAGAATGTTTGAAGAGGAGATCAGACATGGAGTAAATCAGAGCTGCTTCACTAATCAGTAGAGGGATTAAAATAGAGAAACTCAATCTCAAAAAATTATTTTAATTAAATAATAACATAAAATGATAATAACAATAATAAATAATAACAAAACATGATAAAATGTAGATTTTTTTATAAAAAGAATATATTGTTTTGAAAACTTCTCAAAGTTAAAGGTTTCTTGTATAATTAGTCTTACTGTATAAGATCTTTGCAAAGAGACCAAGAATAGTTGGTCTAGTTGGTTGATAATGATTAGTGATGTCTTTTGAGACTATTAAAATTGAGGCAATGTATTTATAAAGGAAATAAGAATCAAATATAAAATCCAAAGTAGATGCACAACTGAGATGCATGCATATTTACATATATACATGTGTATGTGTATATATAGAGAGACATATATAGCAGCAGAAAGGGCACAGAACCTGTGATTTCAATTATGTAATCATCAACATAGTCTCTTTATTAACAGATTTAAGTGGATATAACAAAATCAAAGGATAAGAAAGTGGATCAGGTAGAATGATGCAGGGCAAGATGGAAAAAAGGGAGTTGTTCATGAGATGTGTCAGATGAAACTCTAGAAAAAAATTCTTAAATTTAAAATATTTTCCTTCAATAACAATTGTCATGGAAGAGGTGGGATTGCAAGCTAAGAAAGCTGTTTCCCTGCATTTAAAGTCGGAAAACAAACTGAAACAACTCCAATTCTAGACTTAGGACTGGAAGGGACAATTAATAGTCACCTAGTTGAATGTATCCGTTTACAAAGAACAAATTCAGGCTCAGGCAGACAACCTGATTTACCCAGGTTGACAAAGGGCAATAAATTAGCAAAGCTGGGGTTTTAACAAGCACACTAGGGTAGTGGATAAAGAGTAGACCTTGAAATCAGGAACATCAGGATTCAAATCTGCCTCTGACACATAGAACCTGTGAGACTGAGGAAGTCATTTAACCTCTTTGGTGTTCTGGTCCAACTTTCTGAGTGCACAATGTTGCAGAGGAAGTGTTCATCTAGACTGGTAAAGGGAGTTTCCTTATCTGAGAGGTCCAACTGGAGTGGGTACAGTTTCTAGAGAAGATGTAGCAATAACCCTAAGAAAATCTAGCCACCTGAATTAGGAATTTTGTAGCTCCACAAATGTTGCTGGCTAACAGGTAACAATCTGTTAGTCAATGATAGCCAAGTTTCTGAGACTATAATGAGGTGCATACTACACCACTCTTCAACGCCACCTGGTCTCTCTAAATTTTTCCTGTAAATTTATTTTCTTGTTCCTGGTTCTTTGTTAACTTCTTTTGGAAACTTAGCCTGTTTTAAGTGGTGTTACAATCATTATAAACTTTGTTCTTTGATATGGAGATGGGTCTGAGTCTGCAAATTCTTTTAAGGCACCTTGCAACACTGGTCTAGAATCCCAATGCAACACTGGTCTAGAACCCCAATCTTTTTGGGGCCCCTCTTGAAGCCCAATACAACTACCAAGGAAATCACAAGTTCTTGTCCTTCTGATTTGAAGTAGCTAGGTAGTAGATTTGGAATCTTCTTGACTGAGGTTCAAATGCCTCTTCAGATACTTACCTACTAGCTGTGAGACTCTAGATAAGTCATCTTTCTTCTTTGCTTCTCCATCTGTTAAATGGAGGAATTGGACTCAATAGTCTATAAGTTCCCTTTCAACTTTAAATATATGATCATAAGACGTTTCTCCTATATTTCACTGCTGTTTAATGAATTTATTTCATTAATTTTCTTAGCAGTTTAATCCTACCCTGAATATTCTGCCTGCCTATAGATAAAAAAGCACCAAGTTTTCAGACCCATAAGAAAATGTTGTTTCCAAAAAACTCAATGTGACCAGATCTTCATCAGCACAGATCTGGGTACTTTCAGAAAACAAGAGAGTAAACATTGAAAAAATTATGAATATATATTATCCACAAATAATGGTTGCTGTGAGTGGAATATATTTACATCTTAGATCTACCACAGTACTTTGTAAGGGGGATTCCTCTTATTCAATACTCCCCAAAGTGCCTCATCCTTCCTCTTATCTTGGGCTTCAATATATTATTCAGATTGTTGCATAAATGTTATTCTTGGTTTTTTGACTAGCCTTTGATTGCATCCTCTCCCACATGAGTCCTTTCTTTAGTCCCTCAGCTTTCCACTCCAACCTCTAAATTATCATAGATATAATTTGAATATGATTTGTATATACTTAGATGAATGTTTTCCCTAATGGAATGTAAACTCTTTAAAGGCAGGGATATTTTTTTTTGTATTATTAGTGCCTAGCATAGTGTTTAGCACATAGTTGTTCATAATAAATTCGGTTGACTGATTGATTAAAGGAATCATATTTTTAAAAATCATATTTTAAAATTCTTTATAGCACCCAACATAGCATAAGACATTTTAAATTCCTAATAAGTGCATATTGATGAATCAATTTCTCAGGCATTTGCCAAGCCAGGTAGTTTCAAAAAAAATATAAGATTGCTGCCACAGCAACTGACCTCCAGAGGGAAGGCTAGGATAAAAAGAATATATATAGTGACAACAAAACCACATCTTTTTCTCCCCATCTGGTGTTTCTCTCAATTCTTGCAAATCCCACTTCCCATCACTGCTCCTTGACAGGTGAACCACTTTTTAATTACTATATAGCCTTATGTAATTACAGAAAACTGGCCAATGAATCCACTGTCCTTAGAGCATACTCAAATTTGCCCTTACTGGCTTGTTATCCAGAATATGCATAAATTTTCTAGCCTTTTGTCTGGCTCTAATTCAACATGTGGAATTTTGAAAGGCTGTTACAAGCCATGTGTCACTGAAAGGCTGGTAATTTGTGATGAAAATTCCTCTAATTGCCTGTGGAGCTGGGAAAAACAATGACCACAACTGAAGCAGAGTTCTAATACAAAAGGAATGACTCTCTGATCTTTCACTCTCTTTTCTTTCCTGGAAGTAAATGAGGCAAGAACTTCTCTAGCCAGCTGAGTGGGTGGAAGAGAAGCTGCCTTTAACTCTCTCCTGGAGGACATGGATCTGACATTTCATGGTACCTCTTTCTTTTGTATTTATTCTTTCCTGGTTTTATGATGGTTGAGATCTGAGTGCCCAATTAACCCTCTGAGTCCAAGGCATATATCAGACATTGAAATTCTCACTGGAAAACAAAGTCAGGAACCACTAAAAATTTGGAATCAAGATCAGAATGGCAATGGGGGAAGACTTCTCCAGTCATTAGTGTCATGATCCTGAAGTTGCTGTCATCTTTTTGTGATTGTCTTTCCATATACATCAGCCAATGCTGTTGCAGGGAACTAGAAATTAATTCTGTGGGGTTCAAAGAGATCTAAAAAGGCAGGTAGATAGTCCCATTATATGTTTATTGGAGAGACTTCTCTCTTCTAAATGATCATTCACCACAAAGGTCCCAATTCAGACTCTAGTATTTCTGGCTAAATATCTCTTTTCTCCAGAAGACTTGGGGAAAACTCAGTCAATATAAATAAAATAGGAAATCTTGGACTATATGTGGAAGATGGCTTTATTAATATTTATTTACTGATCTGAGCTCATTTTTCTAGCTGCTTAGTGTTCACTTCTTACTTACCAGAGAGGGTTAATGATGTAGTGACCAGGTCAGTTATAAATGGACAGCAAAGGGTCAATATTACCCAGCTATCTTTCTAACTAGTAACTAAGAAGACCTAGAAACTACTCACAGATGACTCTGTTTCACCCTGAAACTTCACCCTTCTGAACCTCTATATTAGAGAGGCTCATCTGTAAAATGGAGCTAATAATATTTTATTTACCTCATAGAGTTATGAATAAAATGCTTTGTTAAAATGTAAAATGCCATGTAAATTTGAGTTTAGTTGATCAAACAACAAGCATTTATTAAGTTCCCACTGTGATTGGTACTCCGAACACAAATATAGATGATAATCTCATGATGATAATAGCAGTGAAATTAAAGTTGATAGAAAGAACAAAAGTATGATCACATCTGGGAGCTGTATGTGAGAATGAAAATCAAACTTCTTCATTTGCAAATTACAAACACAAGGGAGACATATGACTTAGAACAGTGTGATGCTACCAGGAAATGTGTGATACATGGCTTTGAAAAAAAAAGAAACTTCACATGTATATCAGCCATGTGATTAAAGGACTTGCAGATACCTGGGTGAATCCTACAAAGTTTTCAACTTTCATCAAAGTTCTGCTCTTGTTAAAACAAAAAAATCAAAAATCATTGTCATATCCCAGTCTGCCGCTAGATACCTCTTTTCTATAAGGACAGAAAGAATGTGAATAAGATTGGCCAATTTAAGTAAAATAGGCAGTCTTGAACTCTGTGTAGAAAACATTTTCATTATTATTCATTTGCTCATTCTACTATATCTTAGTTTGGTGTCTGAAATAGTTCTTAAAACCACAGAAGCATTTATAAATTTCCCTTATTCAACATGATAAAGGCACAAGAGGAGAAAAATTCAGGGAGTTGAAACCCCTGTAGCCACTCTGCTGGTCTTTGTACCTTTATTCTCCCCCCTAAAATTCATCACATACTTCTCTCAGGACTATTAATCAATTTACAGGCATTGACCACTATATGCCAAATACTGAATAGGCATTGGAGATCCAAAAACACTACAAAAATGGAATGGGCTCAACGAATTTACATTCTACTATGAAAAACGTGTAAACAATATATACAAGATAAATAGAAGATAATGGGGAGGGGGGGGAACTAATACATAAGGCAATAGTTCTTCCACGAACTCTCTAGCACTCTGAAAGGTGATACCTGCCATTTCCTTCAAATTTCACAAGTCTTACTCTCCTAATCTAGTAATAAGAATCTCATTCTAAATCTTAAAATTCTATAAGAAGAAGATATATGACTAAGACCTTATAATTGTCATTAGGTCGTAACTAGAGCTCAATGACAATTGGCAGAAGACCAAAATCATAGATAGATAGATAGATAGATAGATAGATAGAAAAATAGATAACCCCAGAAAGAGAATGTAATAATAGCCAGAGAATTCTCTGTACTCAAATAGCAGTCCTTTTCATCCAATCCATTTAGCTGTTACCTGAACATCTCCAGATAGGGAACTCACCACCCCCTGAAGCAAACTATTCCATTTTTTTTGTAGAGCTTTAATTTTTCAGACAATTTTCCCTTACATTAAACTTAAATTTCCTTCTCTTCAATTTATCTATGCCCTCAATTTCTCCTACTGGGACTGTCCTGACAATTCTTCAAATATTTAAGACTGCTCTCACCTTAAATCTTCTTTTCTACACTTTCATCATCCCTAGTTCTTTCAATAAATCCCTGAATGGGCTGATTCAGGCCCCTCCCCATCCTGGTTTTCCTTCTCTGGATGCATTCCAGTTTGTCAGTATCCTTTAAAAAGCATGGCACCTAACACTGAACAATTGTTCTAGATCTATCTCAATAAAGCAGAATATAAAGAGATAATCACTTTTCTTATTCTAAAGATTATATCTATGATGAGATTATCTATGATCAAAATATCTTCTTTGGACTGTTTATTCACCTTGAATTTAGAGTCAACTAAAACTGTTATTTTTTTTCTCTCAAACAGGTTTTTAGGACTGTTCTGCCATGCTTCCATCCTATTCACTTGCAGTTAAATTTCTTAGCCCAAGTTGGAGAATTATTTACCTATTTTTAAAGTCCATTTTATTAGATTTGGTCCTATGTTCCAGTCTGTCATAATACTTTTAAATCTATATTCTGCAACCCAAGATGTTCAACTCAATTCTTCTTCGCTACTAAAGAAGCCCAAATAATCAAAGAGGTATTATTAAAAAGCCCCAAATATTGGTTTGAACAATTGATTGATTTGGACAATTCAAAAAAACCCACAATTTTTTAAAAAGTAAAGGACAGTCACAGGAAATGTGTTCTCCAACAATGAAACTACATTTTCCTGCCATGAAACCAGACATCCAAGCCCACTATAGCAAAAACAGTTCTCTCTAATGGACCTTTTCCATTAAAACTATTCACAAGCTTTGGAAGAAGCATCTCTATTTGTAAAAGCATAGACAACCTATCATTGCAAATGTAACATTTCTCAAATAAAACTCATAACCTGCCTTACTTTTCCTACAAATTTCACTGTTTCTCCTCAGAATTCTTCAAGCCAAATAGATTTTTCAACCCGAGTTTTATCTCTACTTTTTCCCTCTTCCTCTTTCCAACTCCTGCCATATTTAATTAGTTTCCCAGCCTTGTGAATTTTATCTCCACAACAATTTCACATCGTTCCCCTTGTCTCTATTTATATGGCAATCTATTTTAAGCCTGAATGACCTCTAACTATTAATACTCTTCTGCTTCTCCCTTCTTCAGTCCACTGCAGTTAGTAAAACTATCTTTCTAAGGCAAAGAGAGGACTGATCACATGTCTCCAGCACCAATACTTGCTCCTGAATACCTATAGAATAAAATACAAACCCCTCAATCTGGAACATAAGTGTATAGCACAAAGTAAGCATTTAACTATGCTTTTCTCCCTTCTACCCTTCCTCTCTCCCTCCTTCCTTCCTTTATTTTTTTCTATTAAAAATCATTTCCCCAAGTAGACATCAAGCCAATAAGGAAAAATTCCCTAGATATAATAATTCAATATATTCTGAATCCATCACCCAATCCACATCTTTCCAGTATGAGAGTTTTTTAAATGTTCTGCTAAAATTGAAATTAACTATATTTACAGGATTCCCCAATCTTCCCTACAACAAATAATATTAGTCTTCCACAATCTTTGTGATCATTTATTTTCTTGATGGTCATTAATTATCCCTCTTATAATGTTCTAGTATTTTGACAAGAATTGTAATCAAGTCAATTGGCTTATAGTTTTCAGACTTCATTCTCTTTTCTTTTTTAAATCAAGACATTTGTCCTTCTCTAGTCTGGCAGCATCTCTCTATTTGCAAAGTTCTTTCAAAGATGACCAATAAGCACATCTGAAACTTGTTTCAGAGTCCCAGGAAACATTTCATTCTAGCTCTCAAAGGCAACTTGGTATTTTCTTATTTCCTTGCTATTATTGGGTGTGGACTTCTTTACTAATTTTTTTGTTCTGATCTTTCCAGCAAATTCTTAGTGGAGAAAATTGCAAAAATATCAGTTGTTCATGGGTGGAACAAACTAATAATATGAAAAAGAGCAATGGATAGTTTACCTATCAGATCTTTGAAGAAGGGAAGTGTGTATGACCAAAGAAGAAATAGAGTACATTATGAAATGCAAAATGAATAATTTTTGATCATATTAAATTAAAAAATTTTTCCACAAAATTAATACAACCAAGATTAGAAGGAAAGCAGAAAGCTGGGGAACAATTTTTATAACTATTGTTTCTGACAAAGGCCTCATTTCTAAATATAGAGAGAACTGAATAAGAATAAAAGTCATTCTTCAATTGATAAATGATCAAAGTATATAATTTGACAATTTTCGGATGGAGAAAATATAGCCATCTCTAGTCATATGAAAAAAATGCTCTAAATCACTATTGAGTAGAGAAATGCAAATTATATCATCTCACACCTATTTAATTGATTAAGATGACAAGAAAAGACAATGATAAATGTTGGAAGAGATGTGGGAAAACTGGACTATTAATGCACTGTTAGTGGAATTGTGAACTGATCCAACCATTCCAGAGAGCAATTGGGAACTATGCCCAAAAGACTATAAGATGGTGCATATTCTTTGAACAAGCAGTGTCACTACTGGTTTTGCATCCTAAAGAAATCATAAAAGAAGGGAAATGACCCACATGTGTAAAAATATTTGTAACAGTTCTTTTTGTGGTGGCAGAGCATAGGAAATTGAGTGAATAACAGTCGGGCAATTGCTGAATAAGTTATGGGATATGAAAGTAATGAAATGTTATTGTTCTATAAGGAATGATGAGCAGGCTGATGTCAGAAAGCCTGGAAATGCTTGTGTGAACTGATGCTGAGTGAAGTAAGCAGAACCAGACAAAGACACACAACAATAGCAGGACTATGTGATGATCAACTATGATAGACATAGCTCCTCTCAGCAATGCTGTGTGATAGAAATAGATAGGGGATAGAAAATACCCTTTGCATCTAGAGAGAGCACTATGGAGGCTGAATTGAATCAAAACATGCTATTTTCATCTTTTTTGTTATTTTTTTCCTCATGTTTGTTTCCTTTTGTTCTGATTTTTCTTTCACGATATGACTATATGGGAATATGTTTAAAATGATTGTACATGTGTAACCCATATCAGATTGCTTGTTTTCTTTGGAAGGGGGGGAGTAAGGAAGAAAGAGAGAGAAAAAAATAAAATTAAAAATGTTACAAAAATGAATGTTAAAACTATCTTTCCATGTAATTGGAAAAATAAAATACTATTGAATTTAAAAAAGAAAAAGAAGAAGACAATTTTGCTATGGGTAGTCAGAATATTGATGTATGGAGCCAAAGAAACAAATGAATATAATTGAATAAAAAAGCATTTTGTACTGCCTTCTAAGTATATAAATAGTAAAAACAAAAGCATTTCCTATTATATAAGGAATTTATATTTTAATAAGAATGTACAATACATATTGGGGTGTTAGTGGAAAAGAGGAATTAGATGGCAAAGTAGCCATGCAAGATAGACTCTGGGATCCTGGTAGATAGCTGAATGGAACAAGAAGCATTATTTTGGCTTTAATGGTATTTTGAGAAGTATTTTCATGTAGCTACTGATAGGAACCAATTAGCTCCAAGGCAGAGTCCCAATACTGAGAGGACATATTTGGGTGTGGGAGGGTTAATACAGAAAAGGGTGGTTGGACAGCGAGGTGGCAAAGTGGATAGAACACCAGCCCTGAAGTCAGGAGGACCTGAGTTCAAATCTGGTCTCAGATACTTAATACTTTTTAGCTGTGTGACCCTGGGCACATCACTTAACCCAAATTGCCCCAGCAAAAAGCAAAAATAACCCCCTCCCGCCCCACCTCAAAAAACAACAACAACAACAGATGAGTGTGGTCTCCAAATCTTCAGATTTAAGGAACATTGTTCATGGTAGGGAGAACTAGGTGCAGGGAAATGTTGATAGATTTAGAAATCTCAATATCATTCTTACAAGAATAACAAAACAGATTTTATATTCATCTGACCTTCTCTGTTTTTCCTTCCTATCCTTTCTTTATATATTTAAAATGATAGTTGTTAAATTTTCTGTGAATCCACATAATTGCCTTTAAGCCAACATTCTCTTTTCTCCTTATTGATACTCTTTTTGTCTTTGGAATTTCATTTTTGAAAACATCTATCCTATTCCCCTTAATTTTCCTTAAAGAATTTATGACATAGAATCTACCTTCTCCTTTCCCTAAACTTTTTAAAATCTGCTCTTTCAAAAATGAGGGACATGTCAGAATATTTCCAATTTTTCTCTCCTTCAGTATCACAAGTTGTAAGAAGCAATCACTTCCCTACACGTTTTTCATCACTTCCACTATGACAACTAAATCTTATCTTGGTAAGAATAAAATTTAGAAGTGAATTTTACTCCATCCAAATAATTCCTCCATCATTTGAAATTTGAAATTAACATTAAAGCAAGTCAATAAATTATTAACTTTCCTGTTCTTTCCCAGAGGGACACATCTAATTATCATGCTTCTGTCTCAAGATTGTGATCTGTTTCCTGAGCTCTTCATATATTTCCATTCTTATTTTTTTAACTGGTGGTCCATAATATACTCTAATTACAATGTAATCTAGATCTGTACCCATTTATCTTTAACCAAATGCTCTCCATCATGCTGGTGCTTTTCCTCTGGTTGCTGGATTACCTCATCTAAGTTTGTCTTCTTAATATATAATGCTACTTATTTTTCTCCTCCCTTTACTTACCCTGTTCATTTGAAACAAAACATACCCTTCCAATATATTCCAGGAATGGGGGCTTCATCTTTCCAATTCTCAATGATATTTATGAGGTTATTTTCCTGTTAGCATTGTGTTCTGTAGCTCATCTTACCTATAAAATGCTTCTAGAATTTGTGTGTTCTAATACTTACACGACATGCCTAAAGTGATTCAGCCTGAAATCATTAACTTTTTATACATAAATGTGAAACTCCACTAATCTAGCAACTCACTTCTGAAGAATGGAGGAAGCAAAGTGAAAGCTAGCCAGCTAGGCAGTTGATAATGAATTCAGCAGGGAGTTCTATGTCTGTATCAAAATGCTGTGCCAGTATATTCAAGCATTTGGGGAAATGGTTGCTGAAATCACACAAAGGACTTCTAAAATTCAAAAACAACAGATGAAAGAAAAGTCAGACAGAAAGCAGGCAAGATCTTCAAAGCTTAATAAAGACAGTCTCTATTCACTATGTCACTTTGGTTTGCAAGCAGAGAAAAAAACTAGAATGGAATAAGTAGAAAGAAATTTTTGGAATGGAATCCCCAATTCTGCCAAACAGCTGAGCTAAGGGAAGAACTACAGCTATGGCACAAAGACTGGGTCAGCATAAAGCAGAGGTGTGAGCATGTTTGCGGTTTTAAGATGAGCACATTTAAAATTTGTTCTGAGGTGACCAATACCCTGTGAAGATATTGGAGGTGCCCTGTAGTGTTTACTAAGAAATGGGAATCTTGGCTGTAGAGAATATTAACAGAGTGTTTCTGGTTCTATGTGGATGTCTTATGAATTATCAGCTGTTCCAATTAGCTTGTGGCTGAAATGGCACCTAATGTTAAAGCACTCACAGCATCTTGAAATCCATCAGGGT
Organism: Sarcophilus harrisii; assembly: GCF_902635505.1. Lineage (NCBI taxonomy): Eukaryota > Metazoa > Chordata > Mammalia > Dasyuromorphia > Dasyuridae > Sarcophilus > Sarcophilus harrisii. Next base: position 120,103,938 of record NC_045428.1, on the reverse strand, counting down.
CTCAGGATTCTGCTGGACTACCCAAGAGAATGGACCCATAGGGTGACTTTCTCCAGGTCACAATTATCTCTGGATCCTTTAAGATCACTTTAGTGGGGAGTGGGGAGTGACTTTTATAGTCATAGCAAAGAATACTGATTTCTGATAAAGGGGACATCAGTTCAGATGTTTCCTATGATGCTTACTACCTGTTCTTGGAAAACCCATATAAGCTCCTTAGATCTTATATTCTTTCTCTGTGAAATGAGGAAGGGATATGCTCAAATGCTCTCTAAGGTCCCTTCTACCACATTAATAGATTACAAGCTTATAATTTCTCACTTATCAGACATTTTTCTAAGACTAGAAACAAATCAAAAGCATTTATTAAGCATCAAATATGTGCAAGATATTGAAGATTCAAGTACAAAGTAGGAAACAAACTCTTCATATCTCATTTTAACCTTGCAATAACTCTTTGATGCCAATTAGTATGCTTATAGATGGGGAAATTGAGGTTCTAAGAAGCTAAGTGATCTTCTAGTGGTCAAAGAGCTAATCTTTTCAAGGTAGAATGAAAGGTATAACAAAATAAATCACCAATGATAAGGCGTGCAATTCCCAAATTAGCTGAGAGTTCATTATAGTGTCAAATGTTCTAGATGTTTCAGAAACAAGAGGCAATTCTGACTATTATAATATTTCTTACTGATTATTTTTCAATCGAAAGATTTGTGTACACATAAATACATATGTGCATGAATATGACATCTGTGTTTATATATACAGGCATGTATTATATAAATCATTTATGCATTCATATATGAATTATCTATCTTGATGTCAATATTAATATGGATCTATACACACACATACAGTGGAGTAGATTGAAAATTAGGTTTAAATTAGGTACATTATAAGATGTTAGACTGAGTAGTTTTATTGGGAATTTGATGGAGTCATTGTCCAAAAGATTAAATGGTTAAAGGCTAAAAAAAAAGGTAGTTTCCCCCCCAAAAAAAAGAAATTTAGGTTATTAATAGCCATATGAAAAATTGCTTAATTTCAAGTAATAATTTAAAAAATGTAGATGAAACAACCATGAAGTTTCAGCTGATGCCCATTGCTTAACAAAAAAAGGAAATAACAATTGTCGGAAAGGCTAAGGGAAGATAAGTACATTAGGGCATGATGGTAAATTGGTTAGTCCCAATGGAAAAGACTTGGGATTTATTATAAATACTGCTACTAGCTTTATATACAAAAGAGATCTATGAAGGAAAGAACAGACCCATAGGTACACAAATATTTTACAACAGCTCTTCTTACTGAAGCAAAGAGCTAAAAACAAAAGGAATGTCACTAATGATGGAATGTCTGAATAAATTGTAGCATGTGGATGTAATACAATACTATTATGGCACATATTGTGAAATTATGAAAAAAAATTATTTCAAGAAAACTTGGGAAGATTTGTATAAATAATACAAAGTAAATGGAGAAGATTCAAGGGTTTTATACATCAACAATACCGTAAAGAAAAATAATTTTGAAAGACTAAAGAAAATTATTCATTGATAAAATGTTCTACACACTTCCTAAGAGATCCTGAATGAGAAATATAGAATGAATGTGTCCAATGTAATTTGTTGCTCAACTATATATATTGGTTATAAAGGTTTTATCCTTACTTTTTTTCATTGGAGGGAGTAGTGCAGAAATAATATTATTAAGAAAAGAAAAGAAAAAAGAAAAGAAGATAAAGGCACAGAAGCAAACAAGGAAGTCAAGAAGGTATCAGATGAGCAGGATAGATGTGAAAGTGAGATTTATAGGGAGGAGAGGGAGGACTTATTAAACATTTACTATGTGTCAGGCACAGTGCCTTTAAGTATTTTACAAATATTTCATTTCATCCTATAATAATCTTGCAAGATAGATGTTGTTATTCTCTGCATTGTACAGGTGAGGAAACTGGAGTAGACAAAAGTTAAGGGACTTGCTCAGGGTCACATAGCTAGTGTCTGAGGTTGGATTTGAACTCAGATCTTCCTGATTCCAGATCTAATGCTCTAAATACTGTGCTACCTAGCTACAGTCAGATGTTTAAGTATTACATAATATGGATATATAAAGAAAGAATATGGCATATAAGAGTGAGTCTTACAGTCAGAAAGACCTGACTCTGACCTACCCCTGACACATTCTAGCTGTGTGACCACAGGCAAGTCATTTAATTGCTCAGTATCTAGCCACTCTTTAATATTAAAAATTATAGTCAAGTTATCAGTAGGTATCAGTGAACAGAGTTTTCACAGCAGGGAACTCCCATGCTGATGAAATACCCCTTGAAGAACACTGGATCTGGAGTCAGATTTGGGTTCAAATTCTACCCTGCTACAGTCGTATAATTTTAGAAAGCTTCTTTATCTTTAATCCTTGGTTTTCCTAACAATAAATAATATATAGGACCTGATGATGTCTAGGTATAGTCATGCTCTAATCCTATGAGTCTAAAAGTATAAATATTAGTAATCACTGTCATGTCAGGGCTTGGTTCATCATTGCCTTTCACATCATGATTTAATGTTTCTATTCTATTATCTTCCTGAATGCCCCTCTCCTAAAAGTGAACTAACAGTATACAAAGATGGGTTGACATTCAAAAGGGGAATGGCTAGCTCTTCTTCAAAGGGTAGCAAAGAAACAAAGTATTACTAGAGATGTTTTGAGGGATTTTTGAGGAAGCATGGAATTTGAGTCAGGAAGACCTGAATTCAAATTCTACTTTTAACAATTTTTAACTGTGTATCCCTAGAGAAATCATTTCACTTCTAGATGTCTTCATTTCATTTTCTGTAAAATAAGTTGTACATCTTGATTTTTAAGCTCCTTTCCAGCTCCAAATACATGTTTTTATCCTTTAAACAATGGAGAGGAATGAGCTCAAGAAGGATTTGTGTCTTGATTGTCTTGATGAAGGAGGAAGTGAGATTATTCCTTAAGAAAGCGGGAATTAATGTAACAAAGCTGAAGAGAGAAGAGGAACTATGAAAACAATCACAGTAAAAAAAAAAAAAATCGTATAAGATTCCAGGAAATACCAAAAAAAATTACACTGTAGCAATGTAAACTTAGTTAAGACTATAAAATATCCATTTTCTCTTTTCTTACAAACTGTGATGTTTATGAAATCAATGAGCATCTTGACAGGCAGATGGCAGAATGAAAATATTAAACCGAGAAATGAATGGCAACAAAGATCAAAGTACAGACATAACTTGGAGATATTTCAGGTTTGGCTCCAGACTACTACAATAAAATGATTATCACAGTAAAATGATCACATGAATATTTTTGGTTTCCCAGTGCATATAAAAGCTATGTTTATACTATACTACAGTCTATTCGTTGTGCAATAAAAATTGAAAAAAAAAACAAATATATGCCTTAATTTTAAAAATATTTTATTGCTTTAAAAAAAAAGATAATGAGTGTAATTTTTTTTTGTTTGTGGAGTGCCTTACCTTGATTTTGATGGCTGCTGATTGATCAACATGGTGGGTGCTAAAGGGTGGAGGTGGCTGTGGCAATTTCTTAAAATAAGACAACACTGAAGTTTTCTGTGTCAATTGACTCTTCCTTTCACTTGAACATTTAGAGGCCATGTAGAGTTAATAATTGGCCTGATTTCAATATTGGAGGGAGAGAGGTAAGATAATTTGGATTAAGTGATTTGTCCAGGGTCATACAGCTAGTAAGTGTTAAGTGTCTAAGGTCAGATTTGAACGCAGGCCCTCCTGACTTCAGGGCTGATGCTCTATCAAATGTTCCATCTAGCTGCCCTAATGCCTAATTTCAATATTGCTATGTCTCAGGGAATAGGGAGGCAGATGAAGGAGCAATTGGAACACACACAGCATTGACCAATTAAATTCACCCTACTATTGGGCATGGTTCATACTGCTCTTAAACAATCACAATAGAAATTGTAAAAGACCATTGATTATAGATTGCCATAACACATACAATAATAATTAAAAGTATGAAATAGTGTGAGAATTATCAATTTATGACATAGAAACAAGATGTAAGTACATTCTGTTGAAAAAATGGAACTAACAGACTTGTTCAATGCAAAGTTGCCAAAAAACCTTCGATCTGTATCAAAAATTTCATATATATATGCAAAGTCCAGTAAAGCAAGGTATATAGATAGGCAGTAGTATGATACAGATATAACTCCAATACATTTACTTATCAATGAAGAGATGTATAACTGAAAAGTACCTTAGCCTAAAAGGCACTTTACAGATAAGGAAACTGAGACCTGGAATGAAGAAAAAAATTTCTCAAGATCACATGATAAATGACACAGATTAGAAATGAATCAAATTCCTCTGATGCTAAACTCAGTATCTTTAAAATCATAATGTTACAGATCTTCTGCTAGAATGAGTCTTAAAGACTATCACATACAATCTTCTCATTTTAAAGATGAGGAGAGCAAGATTCAGAAAGTTTAAATGACTTGCTGAAGTTATGCAAGTAGTATATGTCAGAGGAGAGATTTGAACTAATTTTTTCTGACTCCAGAACCAGAGGTCTTTCTACTAGTCAGATCTATCTGTCTAACAATAAACTTCTCCTCCAGTTTCTTGAATGGTACTTTATAAAATTAAGAGTCTGTGTAACTATAGCCACAGAAAATAATAATATACTTTAAAATTTTCTAAGATTATGAATGTAGCATATGGGAATTATTATTCAGTCTAACAGAATAAAAATATTTTTCCTTGAGCTAAAGGACTTCAGCAAACATTACTCCCAGGTTAAGAAAACATAAGTTTTAATTGAAGCTGTTGGTCACATGATTTTTCCATACCATGTTGGCAGAGGGCAAAATTTGTCCAACACATGAGATGATAGAAAAAATGAAAAAAGGTCTTGTTCAGAACTGGCAACAACTATGAACCACTATCAATAAGAACCCAGAGTGGTACATTAAAGATTTATTAAGTGATGAAATTAGCCTGTCCTAATTAACTCTATAAATACTAATTTTTTTTTAAAAATGTGAGTAATTCATAGTTTTTGTGACCCATCTCTCCCCTTTTCAATCCATTCTTCACACAACTGCCAAATTGATATTCCTAAAACATAGTTCTGACTATGTTATTCTCCTCCTCCAAAATCTCCAGTGGCTCATTTTCCCCTCATTTTTAAATACAAATTTTTTCTATTTCAAATTTGAAGTCCTTCACAATTACCTCTCACCTACTTTTCCAGACTTATCACATAGTTCTCCTCTTCATGCATTCCATATCCTAACTAAACCAATCTACTTGCTATATTGCTAAACAACATTCCATCTATTTTTTTCTTCCTTACCTCACATCACTCAGATGTCTTTTCCAGTATCTCCTCCTTCACTCTCAGTTCCTCACATATATACTCTTTCCAAAGAGCCAAACTATTGGCCACATCTTGTTTCTATTTTGACTTCTCATTTATGTTTCCTCTTCCCACTTTTAAATCCATCTTTAAATCCATCTTCCACTCAGCTTTCAACCTGATTTTCCTAAAGGACCGTTCTAAAAGTGTCTCTTATACTCAATAAACTTAATGACTCCTTATTTCCTCATAGATTAATTATAAAACTGGTTTTTAAAACCCTTCCTAATTTTCCAGATTTCCCATACTTATTCTCCCTCATATACTATATGATCTAGTGACATAGGTTTCCTGTTTTTCCTGACACAGGACACTCCATCCTGTGCCTTTAGCTGACTGTCCCCGATGCCTTTAATACTTTGACCCTTCACTTCCTCCCATCTTTCCTGGCTTCTTTCAAGACTCAATTTAAATCCTATCTTCTGCAGGAAACTTTTCCCAGTTTGTCAACTGCTGGTGCTTCCCATCTATCTATTGTGACTCTATCTTGTATGCACTTAACTATTTACTTGTCTCCTCCATAAGAATGAGTTTATTTAGGGTGAAGGCCCTGTTTTTTTGTTTTTTGTGTACCCCAAATACTTTAGTACATTCTTTGACCCATATTAAGAACTTATATAAATGCTTATTGACTGATTGACTATGTCTTTGCATACAGGCTGACCCCAGAGTTACCCCAAAAAGCATTCCTCCCTCACTTCTGCTTCTTAGAATCCCTTTCTCCCTCCCAAATTCAGCTCAAGTATCACCTTTTATCTGATGCCCTTCCTGTCTGTCCTTAGCTGCTTATGTCCTCCTTTCCCAGGAAAATATTTTTGTATTTATTGTGTAAATATTTTATTAACATTGTTTATTTGCAATTAAGTAGATTTAAGTATTGAAATATTAAATATTTGTGATGAAGGCATAAGAATTAAGAGGTTGGGATTTTAATTAGGACCTGAATGACTTGATTTGACTTGAATGATTCCATCCTGCTACCATGCTCTCTCTTTAGGCCTCCTACTCTGCTTCCATCCCCTCCTCTTATTCAGCAGATGACTTGATTCACTGCTCTCCTGAGAAAATTGAAGTCCTTCATTGTGAGCTCATTTCTCTGTCTTCTTCCTCACTTCACAATCCTTCCTCCTCATTACCAAGCACTTCATCTTTGCTACAGTGTCTGGGGGAAAATGTGACAATTCTACTTTCCAAAGTCAGCTCTTCTGATGATCATTGTCTCTCTCTCTCTCTCTCTCTCACACACACACACACACACACACACACACACACACACACACACAGATATTTAACTTGTATTGTCAAAATTAGAAATAATTGAATAATTGGCTATACTTCCTTTATCCTTCACTCCTCTCTTGTTTCTTAAACTCTTGCAATCCAGTTTCTGGCCCCACAATTCCATCAGATAGACCTTTTCTGTAGTCAAAATTACCTAACTGCTAACTCCAAAGGTGTCTCCCCCTCCTCTTCATTATTCTTGTCCTTTTCATAGTTTCTGATATAGTTTCCAATATTTCCTCCTGGATATGCTTTCCTCACTTGGTTCTGAGCTACCATACTTTCCTCCTTCTTCTGCTTCTCCATCCCCTCCTTTTAAATCTCCTTTTCCTGGAGAATCATCTTCTATTTTTATATGTGATGCTCCTGAAGGTGATGTCTAGGAGTCTTTTCTATACACATTATTCATGGGGATCTCCAATGAGTCTTATAGAGTACTTAGAGATTAAATTATTTTCCCAGAATAAAATTAGTCTAAAAGAACTTTGTCCACCAGAACCTAGCAGAATTGCTGGGGTGATAGTTTCACTTTTTTTTTTTCCTGAGGCAATTGGTGTTAAGTAACTTGCCCAAGGTCACACAGCCAGGAAGTATTCATTGTCTGAGGTCAGATTTGAACTTAAATCCTCCTGACTTCAAGGCTGGTGCTCTATCCACTCCAACAACTAGCTGCCCCAATAGTTTCTCTGTTTCATCTATTTTTATGAATATTGGCAAAATAAAGCAGTAGAATGAGTCTTAGTTTGTTTGTTTTAATTAGAAATCCAAGGTACAAATCTTTTTTGTATCTTGAATTGTTTATCATCCTGGGCAATTCATTTAACTTCTCAGAAACTCAGTTTCTTCAATAATAAAATGAGCGATAGAACAAGATGATATTAAAGGTTCTCTCCTTTCATCTCTAAATCTCTTATCCTTCTTAGAATTCCTAAATTTATGACCATGATTTTATATACCCAAATAACTGAAACAACTGAATCCTAGTCTAGTCCTTTTCTCATAAAGATGAATCAGGAAATGTTGACTAGGGAAAAGATATTCATGTTTGCATCTTCTAAATCTACACTACAGATGGGAGAGCAAAGTATATTAAGATTCTCACTCACTTGGATGAAATTCAAATTCCTTAAATAAGGAAGCTAAACAAATTCCAAAATCAATTCAAGAAAACATTTATTCTGTGACTGATAGCTACAAGGAACTTTACTAAGGGACGTTTCTTTCAGAACTTTAGGCCCAGGTTTCCAAAAACAACATTCTTTTCCTTCAGGGCCACCCTTATGCAGTGCAATGAATTTAGAATGTGGCTTAAAAATTCTTCATAGCCTTAAAAAATTACCACTAGGTTCTACATGTTCGCCTGTCAGACCCCTACTAATCTTTAAATGTTCAGCTCTTTTTCTAACAGACTTACTGAAGCCAATGGATAGTGGTCCCATTGATTTCAATTTTTAAGTAAAAAGAGAATGGGCTTAATAGTACACTTCCTCTTGCTTTCATTGATGGGCTGTGCTTGCTTTATAAAGTGGAAACACTAGGAGACCTGACAAGTTCAAGCTGTGTAGCAATTTGACCAAATCTGCACTGTGTAGGGAAGGTGTGAAAAGGTGGATGGATGAATAAACTAGATAGGCAATTGTGGGAAGTACTTTGGGGAGACAATTGCCTAAAGACCAAAGTCTGTAGAAATGGTGCTTGTGTAGTATAGGGGGGAAGACTTTGTAATGAATGGAGAAGAATTAAGTATTGTAGATGAGACCACTGGACGAAAATGGTTAACATAGGGAATACACTGAAGTTACCAAAGTGAGGACAACTGTCTTGTTAGCACTTAATTAGGATGATGAGTATATCCCTAGTACCCTATCAGGCCTCTTTCTTACATTTAAATTGTAAGAGTTGGGTTATTAGGTATGGTCTATTTAATTACCTTTATTTTCACTTGTCCAGTAAAACTGATAACAGTCATAGTGTCCTTCAGACTCAAAACATTAACTCTCTCAGCAATGTAAATGAGCTAGAAAGAGAGAACCTTGTTCATCTCTAATAAGGCTTTCAGCCAGTCTACTCCTATACTTCATAGCTTGGCTATTACTGTAAGATAGGCAGATTGGTAACAATTAAGTGAATATGGTAAGCATACATAGATTTTACTTTTTTGCCTCTTGTGCCCAACAAAAAGATACCACCATTTGGTCCAGTCATACATGACTGAATTGCTCAAAAGATTCCCATGACTAGGATCACTAATTGGATTCAGACCTCCAGGGTACAACATATCCAGTCCATTCCATGTAGGTCAACTACAAAACTCACCAGGAGTTCCCTATACCAAAGAATTCTCAAGTCCAATCCAAAAATTTTAAAAACAAAATTAAAATTAAAAAACAAGGACAATAACTTGAATTTCTATAGTACTTTATCATTGTAAAATATATTTTATCCTCAGAATAGTCCTTTTTAGTACGAAATGTAAAAGGGCCACTTTCAAAATATGTAAGTGATTTGCTTATTGTCACATAGCTAATAAAGTCAGAAACCAGACTTCAATTTAGTTCTTATGCCTCTGAATCCAATGCTCTTTCAAAAATACTATGTTGACATGAATTATAATTGTTTAATCTATTGTGTTATACAACTTCTAAATCTAAAGAAAACATTCTCCCTTTCCCAACTCATATAACTTAATTTGATAAATTCCTACTTTGAACAAGACACTTTCTCTTGAAAATTATGATAGTTCATTTTCCTTCATCATGACTTGTTTTTCTTCCATCTGACTGTGCTTTCAAAAAAGAGTTAAAGAAATTGACAGTGGTAAAGTCTTTTTTTTCCTCCACACCTATTAATATGAAACCATATCATGTTAACATGGGAAGATAACAGGACAACTGGGATGACCTACTTGGTGGCTCAAAGGGGAGCTTTGTTTTTCTGGTCAATATGACACTAATATAATATGACATGATAGCGGTTTGAAAGATGAAGGTTAAGACTGATGGAGATGCAAGAAGACTGAAAAAACTGTAGACAGGTTTTCCATAATTTAAGGAATCATTTCCAAAGAAATTGATGAAAGAGTATTCAAAGAAATTTAAAATTTGAATTCAAATTTTATCTCACTAAAATGTCACTACATCAAAACACTTCAACAGATAAAATATGTTGCATTTCCAAACTTGAAGTAAATAAAGAGAAAGTTGAAAAATAGCTTAAATCCTATTAGAGAAGAATTTTAAAGACAAGTTAAAACTTCTCTGTGCAGGTAGACCTCTACAAATTAATTTTTTTCTCTTTTGAAAAGTTAAAAAAAAACTATCTGTTCTCCTTTCTTCTTTTCATATTTACAACTAGTGGTTATAGAGTAGTCAATAGTTCTATTTTCATATAATAAATAGGAAAAAGACCATAAAATTTGGAATCAAAAGACTGACGTTCAAATTCCAGCTTTTGTAACTTTTTAGACCAAGTATTTTTTTCCAGTTTCCTCATATTTAAAATCAAGGGTTGGATCATATGATCTTGATATCTCTTCTGCCTCAAAAAAAATAAACCTATGAAAGCTGCAAAAGCAAAATCCCAGAATGTGTGGGATAATGAGAGACAGAGGCAGAGAGACAGACAGAGAGAGAAAGATGGAGACAGACACAGAGACGGAGACAGACACAGAGACATGGAAAGGGAAGAGACAGAGACATGGAGGGAGGAGAGACAGACAGGGAGAGACAAATACAGCAAGGGAAGTAGGGAAGGAGAGAGGGAAGGAGGAAGGGAGGGAAGAAAGAAGGAAAAGAGATGAGGAAAAAGATAAGAAAAGGAGGAAAGGAGAGATGTAGGGAGGAAAAGAGAGAGACAATGGATATCAAACCCAGAACAAATATTTTTGTTGTCATTTTGTAATAGCTATCTTATATGGCAGAAATTGATGGATTTCTCTGAGGCACTGTTCCTGAATTTCACTGCAGTTTCCTTTGGACAAGTTCTTTTACCTTCTTTTCTTTTAGAAGGTTTGAGTTTTGAAGGCTCTCAACAAAGTAGAGCCTCTAGTGGTACTCTGAACTGGAGGTCTGTGAACAACCTATCTTGAGGCTGAGCTGGAACTTCCTAAATCAAATAGCAGTTGCAGACAGATAAGTTCCTTTCAAGGATGAAAGCAAAGGATCTTGGAGTTAGAGTTTAAAAGGACATTAACGATCATCCATTTTCCAGTATAGTGAAGTAGAGAACGTGCTGAATTGAGAACCAGGAGCTATGGGCTCAAATTCTGCCTTTGCTACTGACTATCTCTGTGACCTTGGGCAAATAAGGTGCTGTGACTTACAAATCTCTTCCACCCAGAAGAAACAAAAGTCCAGAGTCATTAAGGGGTAGATTTTTAACTGAGATTTTCTAATTCCAAATGCATCATCCTTTCCTTTGAACCAGATTGTTTATGTGTATATATATATATATATATATATATATATATATATATATATAAGCTCAGTATATAGCTCAGTAACTCAAGCATGTGTTATTAGTCTCTTTCTAGATGGTACAGGTGAATCTGACTATCAGAGATATGATCATCAGTCCTCCCATCCCTTCTCTTCAACCCAATTAATTTCAAGTGTTTTCAGTCTGATTGATTTTCTGATGCCAATAATCTAATGAGATTAGATTTAATTAGGTAATCTAATTAGATCTAATTTTTCCTTAGGGAAGTCTTTAAGAATGGAGTTTATCACAATTTTTTTGACAAGAGAATTCTTACAGATTCTTGTGACTCAAAATGTCTCCATTTGTGTGAGTCAAATTTTTTCACTGTTATTTTCAAATATTCTCAAATCTCTCCCATACTAAAATGAATAAATCTCCTTTCATTTTCTCTAGTTATCATTTTGTTGTTCAGTTATTTGACTCTTCATGACCCCATGGACTATATTATATGAATACTATCCATTGGGTTTTCTTAATGAAATACTTGAGTGGTTCGAAATTTCCTTCTGTGAATTAAGGGAAACAGAGGTTAAGTGATCTGTCAGGTCATACAGCTTAATCAGTGTCTGAGGCTGGATTTGACCTCAAGGTCTTTATGATTTCAGGCCCAGCACTCTATGCATTGAGTAACCTAGCTGCCTAGTTATCATATGCTTATCTTTTTCCTTGAAAAGAGTCCAGAAAAATTATTTTCATTCATTATGTTTTATAGCTTTATCATGTTTTCATGAAAAAATAGCTCTTTCTTATGGCTTCTCCTCCTTATTTTCCCATTTTCTTTCCCATTTCCTTCCTATTAACAAACTTTCCTATTAACAACAACAAAAAAAAAATTTAAGTCTATAGATGTAGCCACAGCATCTGAAAGTGTATATACTATATTCCCATTTCACATTCCTCACCCCTTTAAGAAAAAGGAGGAATGTATTTCTCTATAAGTTCTCTATGACTGAGTTTATACATTTTAATTCAACTATTAAAATTTCTCTAAAGTGCTTAGTGACATCTTATTTATTAAATAAATTCTCATCCTTTCTGACCTCTCTGTAGCTTGATTCTGCTGACCATATTGTTCTCCTAGCAATTATCTCATCTCTCAAATTCTATTACATTGCTCTCTCCTGGATCTACTCCTTCCTGCCTTACTGTTTCTTTTTTGTTGGAGCACTAAGAGTGGCAGATTGTCTTTGGACTCTTTTAAAGACATCTTCATTCTCTGACATCTGAGTCTTATCTGACTTAGATCTTGCTTCTTTGCTAAAGGCATGGCCCTTATCTCCAGTCTTTCTGTTAAGGCAGCTTTACATTTCTTAATTAATCCCAATTTCTGCATCTGTCATTTCTGTTCCTCTTCCCCCCTCCAAAAAGGGGCCATTGAAGAGTTTTGATCCATTTAAGACATAAGGAAGACTTCTCAATTGACAGATGTGTAAAAGAATGGCTTCTAATAGAAAGAAAGTAGAAGCAGGGAGAGCTTTGGGGGAAGGTTATTCTAATAGTTCAGATGAGTGAGTGGTGGGAGTGAAAATATAGAAAAAGGGGTTGGATTAAATGGATGTTATAGTCATAAGATTGATTCTGTCTGGTAACTGGAAAATTGAAGGTGAGGGAAGAGTAAAAGATAACTCCAATAATATTTATATTACAACAGCTAAAAATCACAGAAATAATGAAAAAAAAAGGAAACACAGAGTTAAATGGGAAGATAAATTCAATTAGGAATATATTGCATTTGAGGTATTGGAGAGACGGTTAAGTGGAAATGTCTTGAAAATAAGTGTGAAACTGGAACTCAGAGAGAAGTTAGGCTTGCAAATGTAAATTTGGAAATAATATGCATAAAGAGGATATAGTTGAGGTCATAAAAGTGAATAGGATTGTCAAGGACAGACTTCTTGAGGAATATCCACCCAGAAAAAAAAAGAAAAGAGGAAGAAATTACAAATATAGAAGAGAACCAGTATAGTTTGGTGATTTTGAAGGCCAAAAAAGAGAGACTATCCAAGAGAAGAAGGTGATCAACACTGTAAAAATTGCAAAGGTCACTGAATTTAATGATTAAATTTTTGGTGATGTTAGAGAGCATAGTTCCAGTGGAATGGGAGGAAGAAAACTGATGGGAAAGAATTGAAGAGAGAATAAATAGATGGAAAGATCCAGTAGTCCTTAGAATGTTTATATTCTCTAATGTCATTTTTACTGCTAAAAGTATGTTAATTTCTGATTTAAAATCATTTAATAATGTCAAGGACTTTGATAATAAGAACCTTATTTTTCTGTTTTCCAGTAACTGTGGCTGCTGAGGAGTTGGGGATTATGGCACCTTAAAAGAGACATGCCATATTGGGTCTCTGTGAAGGTTGCTTCTTAGACAATGGTGGCAGAAAGTGGCATGAGAAGAGGGAAGAAAGAAGGCTATCCCAGCCAACCAATTGTAACTAACTGTAAATCTGACCGATCCAAAATTTGAAGGGATGGATAAAGTACCTGAACTAATAAGATAAAGCTTGCTCTTGACTCTATATTCGGTGTGTCCTTCTTTGGACTATACCCACTTCTCAATAAAATCAAATAAAAGATTCTTCTTTCATTCAAAAAAAGAGAGATAAAGAAAGAAGGCTATCCCAATATAGTAGTTGGTTCTGGGCTATCTCCACCAGCAGTTGAGTTGAGATGGTAACAGAATATTTAATGAAAAAGTAGAGGCTTTGGATGTAAATAATATTTTTCCAAAGTTGTAAGTTATGGAACTGCCCTTTCATATATAGGAATTTCATTTGTTGGAAGAGGCAGGAAAAAGAACATTTACGTAACAAATGTCCACAGACATTTCACACAAAAAGTTCTGACAAAAGCTTCAGACAATTCTTAGGACTTGAGATAAAATTACCTCTCAGATAAATACAAAAGGACCTGTTTGAGAGCAGCTCCAGGACACAAATACTGATGGAATGTGGAGATAACTGCAAGGCATTTTCCATTAGCTCATTTACATACAGCTTTTTTTTTCTGGGTTTCGAAGGATATAACTGAGAAATTAAAAATCAAAGATATGCCATATATATTATTTGTTATTCCTTATTGGTTCCTGATTGGGTTTTTTGGTTTGTTTGTTTTTCTGTTTGTTGTAATTTATTTGTTTGGTTGGTTTAGTTTGGTTTTGCCTCCGTTTATGAGGAGGCCCTGATTTGAGGCACTGGAACCCACAAGCCAAATGAGAATATGAGATGATAAGAAGCCAGAGATCAGAAAGTGAAAAAATGTAGCAACCAACCACTTGAAGAGAGAAGCTCATGGGGAAGATAACCCCCTGTTGCTTGAACTGAGCAGAATAGAAGAAAATCAGAAAATAATTGTGATCCTGAGCTGAGTCAGCTGAGAGAGCTAAAGGAAGCCAGATGGGTTCTGCAGTAACAGAGAGCTCATTAGACATCAGCTAATGGACTAATTGTCTTTTAGCACCATTTACAGTCAAAGAGACAAGAAATCCCTCAGAGGTTTGATTGCCTTCTATAGCCCTCTCTTGAATTGAGATGAAGAAACTCTATGAGAAGCTTTGCTGTCCTCAGGCAAAAACCTCAGTGTGCATGGTTTTTATGGTGAACTACTTGTCACAAAAATAGCTTAACAGACCTTCAGCTTTCCATCAAGGGAGCAGTCCCACAAAAGGACACTCCTTAAGCATTGGACTGGTCTTTTACTGAATGAGTTTAATATTGCTTCTTTACCAAAAAAAGAAATCAAATAACATTTATTAAATAACGATTTATTAAGTACTAGGTTCTTTGTTAAGTGCTGGGAATACCAAAAGAAACAAAAGACAGCCCCTGCCCTCAAGAAGCATATACTTTACTGAGAGTGACGACATATAAGCAAACATATACAAACAAGCTATATATAAGATAAATGTCATAGTTGCCCTTCATTTCCAAAGACAATCAATGACATCACAGGGTGATATTTTAGCTCCCCAGTGATTTGGATTTAAGGATGGCAAAATTGCCTAAAGTCATGACCCTCACCTTCTCTTTCTGAGTCACCTAGATCCAATGTGTTAGAAACACATTTTTGCCACTGAAAGGAATTGCCTTAACATTTCTCACCAGAAACGGACTCTGCTCCTGGAAGAGGGAACTCTGAAGCTTTATGAAGCAGAAGTAGCTTTATTCGTATTACTTTGGTGCAGTCCCTTCGTTCAGAAACTGTATTGATCCATTCCCTTCCAAGTTAACAATTTTTCTGATACGGGCACTATATGTTTCTCCCTAGCTATATATAATTAGCATATTCCCCCTCCCTCATCATAAATTCCATGTGCAAAAATGGCAGAAAACTCCTTTTATGGGATGTGTTTAATATTAAATTAGCCTATCAAGCAGACATAGTAATGATTTAGTCAAGTCAGGTCATTGATCCCAACTAGTTTGGGCTGGATCAGCTATTATCTGAAGTTTGTGCTTTTCCCAAAACTACAATACTCTTTCTGATTGGCTGAATCCAAAGGTACCTTCCTAGCTCCCCAATTCCTTGCTTGTTTCAAAGCTTCTAAGAGATTGAAACTTAAATTTCTGTGGAACCTTAATCTTCTTTAACCTCTCACATTCTGAAAACCTATTGGTCAGTGGTACCCACTATCCTACACTACCTGTAGGGTAAACATTCTGTGGAAACCCAACTTTTCAGTATTTCTCACAAGGGCAAGACAAAAGTCAGGATAACTGACAATGGCCCAGTACAGAGTACATGACCTTGCATCTTTGATGTCTGACCAATCTCTAAGTATTCCACACAACACCTGCTTCAGTTGCTTTCATGACCATTGGAACAAATTGTTCTCAATTGCCCATTCACATTCTTTAGGTAGATACAGCATCCTAACTCACTGACAATTTTGGGGACTCAGTCTGATTTACGTTTAACCTAGTTTAGCCCTGTCTGGTGAGGTGGTTTACTGGAGTATGGCCTTTGCACATGCTACTGTTTCTGGAGAGACAGGCGAAAGCTGGGTGAATCAGGTGTTCAAAAAAGATGGCTGAATAGCCCTGAAAAGCACCAGAGATGCCAGTCCTTCTCAACATCCCAGATCAAGAGATATATATTTCATATATATATATATATATATATACATGTTAGAGAATATATTGAAAGGCTTCAAGCTCATCAGTGAAGTCATAGGCTAAGATCATAAGTGTCAAATTTAAGTCCCAGCATTCCCAAATATGGCCAGGACACATTAAAATTTAATTGGAAAATATTTTACAAAATACATAAAATTATAATTCAACATAGGTATTATTAATGACTTTCTAAGTCAATGTGAAGTTCAAAGGGATCTGGAGTTTCTCTTTGAGTATGAACCTACAGGATTAAATTGCTTGTTGTACTGTAAGAATTGAATTTAGGATTGAAATAAGTAATAGATGTGAAAAGAATTGAATCATTTTGTTCTCCTAAAGTAGGGGTGAAGAACCTCTAGCCCTCAGGCTATATAAGGCCAATGAAATCATTTAGATAATCAACCAAAAGTTTTATGAGCTGAAAGCTAGATATAGCAAACTTATCTTTATAAACACTTAAATTAAGGCTCAGCTTTTCTCAACAATATGGTAATAATATTCAGCTTTTGAAAATTTCCAATGTATATATGAAAAATTGCAGCTTATAGCTATTGTCATTTTTTTTAATTGTGTTAAAATTGACATTTCATGGTGTGAAATAAAATTTTAAACAATGGTCTAAAAAGAAAAAGAAAGAAAGTAGTAAAAAATGTTCAAATAGATGGAATCTCAATCTATAGCAATGACCTATCTATTAATAAAATGATAAACATAACTATCATTTACATGGTGATTTAAGATTTACAATATACTTTATAAATATCATCTCATATTTTTAAAATAATTTGTCGTCAGTAAAATCAGCTCCATTTCTTGATTTTTCTCATCAACATTCAATATTCTTCAAGGTCCAAGGAACTGAGATGGTTAAGGTTACTAAACAATGAGGATTCATAGACTGAAGAAAATAGAAGAAGTGAGGGGACAAAGGATTCTTAGGTAATGATAAATAAAACAAAAAAACTGGTAAAATATGAGGTTAAAGCCACGTAGAGAAACAAGTAAAGCCAGAGCGAAGGAGATGGATTAAAAGCAGAAGAATAATCCAAGGAATCAAAGGTCATGATAAAAGTAAAATATCTTATGCATGAAGTTGCCAGAAGTAGAAAAATGTTATGGTATAATAATAATAAAATATTTATATGGAACCCACTATATTGCTAGGCACTGTGCCAAAAAGACTTTACAAATATTATTTAATCCATACAAAAACCATGAAAGGTAGATAATAATAAAAGTTCAAAGTTCCATTTTTTAAGATGGTAAAATTATAAGAAGATGGTAGGAACTGAGATATTAGTATATTGTTATTTGGATCAATTGAGAAAGAGGAAGAGAATAAGGAATTATATGATTAAGTGTCAGATAAGTTGTTGACATGAAGTGCTACAGCAAGGGTTAGGATAGAAGATTGTAAATCAATTACTAAAGTTATTTTAAAACTTAGGGGGAAAATCCATAATTGACAATTCACCACAATAAAAATAAGGAGAGTGAGACCTAATGGGGTTGAATTAAAATATATTAACTTTTTAAAAATAATAATATTAGTGTTGCCCCTTATCTCTCTCAGTTGGTTGAGATGAATGAAGCATGAGAAGCTACCTTGCCCACCCTCATCTTCCAGGTCTGGGACTAAGCAGAGTCCTTGATAAGAAAATATCATTCACTTAGATGAAAAGTTTGGAGGGATCTTAGAAATCATCTAGACTAGTGATTTCATTTTATAGATGAAGAAAATCACACAGGTATGAAGTTTCACATTTAAGATTCAAATACAAGCTCTTTGACAATAAATCTGGCATATTTTCTAAGACAGCATGATGTCTCCTTTAAAGGAGAAGCATTTATTAAGCACCTATTTTATACTATATACTGTGCTAAGTGATTTATAAATTAGCTGAAACTTGAAAGAGATGAGAGTTCCAGACATGAAGGAAAGGAGTGGAAATGCCTAGAATCAGGAGATAAAATTTTTCATTCAAGAAATAATCATTGGAGCCCAGTGGCACTGGATTATAGAGTATATAATAGTATATACAAAGGGTCTTAAAAACCAAAAAGAGAATTTTATATTTAACTTTAGAAGGGCAATAATAGGTCACTGGATTTGACTGAATTTGATTGATTGCCAAATCTTTCATTTTACATTTGAGGAAAATGAGTCCCAGAAAGGTCACAAAAGGAAACATGAAAGAGTGGATAGAGGACTAGACTTGGAGACAGAAGAACTAGGTTTGAGTCTTCCTCAGGTATTTATCAGATATATGAATAATAGCAGATCATTTAACTTCTTACAGCCTCAGTATCCTCATCTATAAAAAAGGAAGAAGAAAAATGCTAACACCTACCTCATAGAGTTCTTGTGAAGAAAGCTCTCTGTAAAACCTTAAAGAAGCATGTAAATTTTGAGTTACTATTCAAATCAGATAGCAATTAAACCCAGGTCTTCTGTCTCACAGGCAAAAACTTTTTTACTATATTGTTTTAAGCTATACAAAATTGGGCTTTGAACAATGTTAACCAGTCATTTAATTGGGCTTAAGATTTTTCCTATAATAATAATGGTAGATTAGATAAGGCAATTGGTCAACAAGCATTTCTTAAGTCCTATCTGCAGAACGCTATGCTAGGTGCTGGAGGTTCAAAGACAGAGCAAAAAAATAATTAATCCTTGCCCTTGAGAAATTTTTGCAATTGTTCAGTTAATTTAACTATGTCTAACTCTTCATGACTATTTGGGGTTTTCTTGGCAAAGATATCAGAGTGGTTTGCCATTTCTTTCTCCAGCTCATTTTACAGACAAGGAAACTGAGGCAAGCATGGTTAAGTGACTTGCCCAGGCTCACACAGTTAATAAATGTCTGAAGCCAGATTTGAATTCACAAATATGAGTTTACCTGAATCCAGACCCAGCACTTAGTTCTTTCTTGAGAAGCTTGCATTCTAATAGAAAAGACAACATGTACATGTATTAGTATGTAGAAAAAACATACAAAATCAATCAATATAAGGCAGTTGGTAAGGGAATGGTATTAACAGGGGAGGGAAAATCACAAGGTGATGCAGGAGCTGATATTTGAATAAAATGGTGGATTTGAAAACCTGATAGGTTCAAGCAGAGGAAATGTATTCTAGGCATGCAGGACAGCCAATATAAAAGTATACAAATGAAAAGTGAAAAATTATATATATGAAGAACAGCAAGAAATTCAGTTTGGCTAAAAAACATTAACACTAAGGAGAAGCGCCTCTAAATGGAGATAGGAGTAAAATTGTAAAGGTCTTTGAAGTTTGATCCACTTATTAAGATTGACAGTGGATATAACCAGAAACAAATTCAGGAGTTGGTGGTATTTCACCTGTGATGGCAAGGATAGGGTCTACTTGTTGTTTGAACTAAAATTGTCCTTGTCTGTTTTCAGTCTAGAAAACATTTTTTTGCATGGTAAACTATTTCCTCATGCTTAATTTATTCTATTCAAATATTATAGAAAATATTTTTCAATCATTTCCCATTACTAATTATGCTATCTACCCTTCCCAGTTCTAGTTAGAATAATAGTTCACACTTATATGTAACTTCACAAGCCCTTTATTTCCATAATTTCATTTGATCTCTGTAACAGGATTGTCAAATAAGTAAGACATTTTATAGATGAGAGCTAAAAAAGCATTTGATGTCAGGCTCAATTGCTCAAGGACAATTCAATGCTTAGGGCACTTTATACTCTACCATGATGCCTTTTCAAATTGGACCAAAAGTTAGGAATACAAAAAATAAATAAATAAATAAAATAGGGGTCCTGCCTTCTGAGCTAGAACATCTCCCATTCTGTTGGGGGTGACAACACAAAAACAACTGTCCATATGAAAAATGACACAAAATAATCCAAAAGGAGCACATGGAGAGGGGAGTGGAGCAAGGGAGGCCCAAGAATGCCTTCTTACAGATAGTTGGGCTGGAGTTGAATCATCAAAGAAGCAAATAGGCAGATATGAAAAGGGAGAGCATTTTAGACATGAAAATTATCAGTGAAAAGGCGAGGAATACAGAGATATAGTATTGTCTGAGAAGAAGAGAAAGAGAAAATGGCAGGTACTGACCAAAAAGAAGAGTAAAGGGTAAGAAAATTGCAAAAGTAAGAAGGGCCCAGTTTGTGAAGGACTTTAAAAGGCAAACTAAAGTTTTTGTATCTAGTGCCAGAGGCAATAAAGAGCCACCAGAGTTTATTAGCCAGAGACATAATATAGCGTTAGCTCAATGTGTGATATAATAGCTAAAGGTGAGTACATGATAATTACAGATAGTTGAGTAACTTTCTGGATAGCCCATCTAGGCTCAAGATCTGGAAGAGGTATTCAAAGTCACTTACTTAATCTGACATTTTCTCTTTACCAGTAAGTAATCTGACTGTCAGAGAGGTTCAGGGACTTTGCAAAATTATACAAGTTCTAAGTAAGAACATAAAGTTTGTAGTTCAAAACCAAGTGTATATCCCTTTCCTATAATACATTATCCTCACTTTTGTTTGTTTTCAGATAATTAACTTGATTCTCCAAATTATTTCTTTTCTTAAAATACAGGCTTTGAAATGGCTGAAACCCCATATTTTATTTATTACTTTATAAGTGCACAACAAAACTAGTTTGTACTGATACACCTTTATTAATTTATTCAACTTTCCATGGATTAAGTGCCTAATGCATGCCCTATGTTGAGTGCTTGGGACCCCTATAATTTCCTTCTGATCAGTTGTCCTACCTCTTATCATATGTAGGATGAAAGCTCCAGAAGCGGCTGCTGGCACTGTTGATTCAATTACTCCCAAGACCTACTGCTTGTTTGCTGGAATGTGGTCCATGGGAGTAAGCTGTAGTAATACAGCCTGTAATGGACTGCACTCCACTCTTACCCTAGTATAAAAGGCCTTTTCTGCTGACCTTATAAGTGATTTAGGGCTGGAAAATTGTTTCACACTCCAGAATTTGTTTTAAAGTTGTTTGGAAAGAAATTTGGAAGAACTAGAGAATTCTTTTTTCTACCATCTTGGTTCTACCTCTTCTCATTATCTCATTTTCTGTTTTACAGATTGATAAATAAAAGCAAAGAAAAAACTGGTCTCAATCACATTCAGAAAAGACCATAAACTATATTTCTGGTATTTATCTGTTCCATTTCATTATGTATCTTCTCTGGAAATGTCAGAAAGCTTGTCTATATACAATTTCATTTCTAATTCATTGAAATCTCTCTCTGCAAATTGTGCTACTTTTGCTTTAGCTTGGATTTCTAATCCCAAATTTACAAGACTTTTCTACTCCTTGTCTTAAAGATGAAACACCAAAAGCAACAACTTTATATCTCAGACAATTAACTTCACTCCAATTAGTGTGGTGATGACAGAGGAAGTGACTAAAGAATGGGCAGTGTTTCAAAGAAAATAAATGGAGTCACGCTATGAATCATACTCAGATCCTGGTCTTAGTCCCCAGGTCACAGTCCCAGGGCAAAGAAGAGCACATCTGACTACAGAAAATAGTTCCCTGGTAATTGTTCC
This sequence comes from Sarcophilus harrisii, assembly GCF_902635505.1. Classification (NCBI taxonomy): domain Eukaryota; kingdom Metazoa; phylum Chordata; class Mammalia; order Dasyuromorphia; family Dasyuridae; genus Sarcophilus; species Sarcophilus harrisii. The sequence continues at coordinate 120,082,067 of NC_045428.1, read as the reverse complement.
AGAGTAATAAAGAGCACTTGTGGTCCCTCACAGACCAGATCACAAGCCAGAAGAATAGTAAACACAACTCTGCTTAGAACTTAGAAAAAATAAAAACTTACAGACTGCAGAATTAGTGCTGAAAACAATTGTATGAAAAACTAAAGCTTGTCCCTTCCATTCCAGGAGCAGACCACAACTTGTACATAAAGTTAGTCAAGAAATAAGTGGAAAATAGACAAACTAATAAAAAAAAAATCCTAATCATAGAAGGTTACCAACGTGATGGGGAAAATCCAAACAAAAATCAGAAGACAAACACCAAGTCAAAACTGCTACATCCAAAGTCTCAAAGAAAAAAAATGTGAATCGAGGGGCACCTGGGTGACACAGTGGATAGAGCACCAGCCCTGAAGTCAGGAGGACCTATGTTCAAATCTGTTCTCAGACACTTAACACTTCCTTAGCTGTGTGACCCTGGGAAAGCTACTTAACCCCTCAGCAAAAAAAAAAAAAAAGTGAATTTTATGGAAAGAATTTTATGGAAGATCTTGAAATAGATTTTAAAAATCAAATGATAAAGGGAGAGGGAAAATGGAAAAGATTTATGATTTTTAAAAAATGCTATGCATCTCCAGGAAAAAAAAAAAGAATGGAGTCTAAATGCAGATCAAAATATGTTTTGTTTTGTTTTTAACTTTATTGTTCTTGGATTTCTTTTATAACATGACTAATTTGGAAATATGTTTTGCATGACTACAGGTATATAATCTATATCAAATTGTTTCCCACCTCACAGAGGAAAGATGAAAGAGAAAAACTTTAAACTCAATTTTTTAAACAAAAAGAATATTAAAATATTTTTACAAGTAATTGAAAAAATAAAATATTGAATGCTTTTAATTTTTTTTTTAAATAAAAGAGAAAAATGGAAAAAAGTGCTACTATACATATTTTAGTGCATACCTTTCTTATCCATGTCTTATTTGGTATATAGAGCAAGTAGGGGAATGTATCGCTGAATTCAGAGGTGTGGATGTTTTAGTCATTTTATTTGCAAAATTGTAAATTATTTACCAAAATTGTTGCACAGATTCAGAGTTCCACCAAAAAAAGAAAAAAAAATAGTAATGGTTTTCTTATCTTCCTACAACCGTTCTATCATTAACTATTCCTGCCTTTTGCCATCTTTGCAAATTTTTAGGGCATAAGGAAAAATATTGGAATTGTTTTGATTTACATTTTTTAGGGATTTTTGAGTATTCTTTCATATAATTGTTGATAGTTTGCAAGTCTTTTTTTGTTTGAGGGATTGTGGAGACTTTTTAGCGAAAATAGTTTTTGGGTATACAATACAAATATACATGTTATTTGCTATATATATATATATATGTATGTATATATATATGTTAATTACATATGATATCAAACTTCTTTCAAAGACATTTAATATATTTTTTTTGTCATTTAGCCGCCTCCCTTTTTATCCTACACTCCTTTCATTTGTGCAAAAGCTTTCAATTTTATTCAAAATTGTCATTTGTAATTGCTTCAATCCCTTATTTTATTAAGAATGTCTCCTACCACTATACTCAAAGAGTTATAAAACCCTTTCACCCAGCAATACCACTGTTAGATTTGCATCGCAAAGATTTGGAATTTTTTTTATTTTTTAAATTTTCTGTTTATTTAAAATAACAGAATAGAAAAAAGAGAGGAAAAATAAAATAAAACAGAACAGAACATTGTCATGTGCCCATCAGAATATCAGGGAGGATTCAAAATACGTAATAATAAATTTCCACTAAAAGAAAGGATATATAATAGTAGAAGAAATTATATTCATGAGTGTCCATTTCTTTTCTTTGCTTTCTAGTAAATTGTTCTAAGTTGTACACTTTTTTTAAACTTTATTCTTTTTTCCCCTTTTATTCCCCCTACTTCTTCCAAAGAGGCTACTGTTAAGCACAGATATATACATATATAGAAATATACATATATAACTTATACATTCATAGCCATCCATAGACCAACACTCACACACATTTTTTTTAATAATTTTCTTGTTTTTCTTGGATATGTGTATATTTTTATATACACATATACATAAAGCAACATGCAAACATATCTACATATACTCAGACATATATACATATACACACATATATCTAGAACAATATTAATATGGCTAACATATAATGGAAATTTCTCTTTTGGTTAAATCTTTATGTTTGACTGTAGAAAATCAATGATTACTAGCCATCATTTTTTCCCTAATAAATTTTACTCCTAATCCTGTTGTAGTGTTTATGTATGAATCTGTTTTCCTATCACGACAACTCTTCTGTTTTATTTATGATCTATATCTTGCCTTGCTATTACTTAACTTCTCCTCACCCATAGATCTCTCCTTTTGCTGCTCTCTCTCCCCATCCCTCTCCCTTTATTTCTTTACAAATTTTGGAGGATACTATACCCTTCATGGTATGGTACTATAATCCATTTCTGATGTGAGTTGGTTTTCATAAATATAAGTCCTCCTCTCCCCTCTAATGCCTCTGTGTCTATTCTTTCTCTGCACCTTATTTGTATAACATAATTTCTATTTTTACTTTTTCCTATGTAATTTTGCTTTTCAGAGTCAGATTACACTCAACTCTGCTCTAATCTTTCTTTTGAGATATACAATTGCTGATGTCAATCTTAAATATATGGTATGCATGTAAAAAAACACATAAAAAAAAACATAAACAATTTGTCCATGTTGAATTCTTTGAAATTCATCTTTGATATTGGCTGTTACGTGTAAAATTTTCTATTGAGTTCAGGTTTAATTGAAAGAAAGTCCTGAAAACCTGCAAGTTTATTGAATGTCCATTTTTTTTCATTCAATATTATGGATAATTTTGCTGGATACGATATTTTTGACTACAGGGCGAATTCTTTTAATTGTGGTATATATAATTTCAGAACCTCAGGTCTTTTTTTGTGGTTGCTGATAAATCCTGTATAATTCTAATTGTAGTTCCAGTGTATTGGAATTGTTTTTTTTTTTTCCTTGCTTCTCACAAAATTTTCTCTTTGATCTAGAGTTCTGAAATTTGGCAATAATATTTCTATGTGTTTTCCACAAAGGATATCTTTGAGTGATTGATAAAATTTTCCCCCTATTTCTATCTTACCCTCATATTTTATCATGTTTTATCACTCCAGGATAATTTTCTTGGATTATTTCTAGAATTATTGTGTCAAAGTTCTTTTTATGGTCACAGTTTTCAAGTAGTCCAATTATTCTTATATTTTCCTAATCTGTTCTCAAGATCTGGGATTTTTCTCATATGATGTTTCACATTGTGTTCTATTTTTTCATTCTTTATGTTCTATTTTGTTACTTCTTGGTCTTTTTTAGCTTCACTGGCTTCCCCTTACCCAATTCTAATTTTCAAAGAGTTATTTTCCTCTTCAAGACTCTGTATCTTCTTTTCTAGTTGGTTTTTGAATTCACCAATTATTTTACCCAACTATGGACTAGGACTTCTTAGCATCAAGGCTTTTGAGTACTTTAAGGGAAAAAAAACAGTCATGTTCTTTTTTTTCATAATTTTATTGTTTTTCTTTTGTTTTTCCTCAATCTTTCTCATTTGATTTTTTTCATAATCTTGTTTTTCTTGGATTTTTTAGTTTTTCTTCACTCTCCTTTGATTTTTAAATTCTTTTTTGAGTTCTTCTATAAATTCTCTCTAGGCAGGGAGTCATTTAACATTACTGTTTGAAGTAAAAAAAAGCTTTTGTTACTTCACTATCCTCTGAAAATGAGCCCTGGTCTTCTCTATTCCCATAATAAGTTTCTGTGTTTGTGTTCTGCTTTTCTGTTTTTGTTTTTGTTTTTAATGAGAAGTATCAGTGTGTAAGCACCTCTAATTAATGAGGTGGGAGATAGTGCCTCTAATTTCACTTCAGCTCTTCCTTCTGACCTGAAATCCCAAACCGATAGCTCCCCACTCCTGCAGGTGCCTACAGCCAGTACCCTCTACATTCACAGGTATGCTGACTTCATCTCCCCTAGTGCTATATCTTAGTAGGACAGCTGGGCCTTTTTGTTCCTAATGATTTTCCACCAGTCGATGTTCTCCCTGAGGTACAAATTTTTTCTATATATAAAGGAAATCTGGAGAGCTTGAAATGTACTGACCTACTCCACCATCTTCCCAGAATCCTCCCCACAAAGAGATTTTATTTTTTAAAGGAAAAGGACCTATTTGTACAAGAATGTTTGGGCAATTCTTTTGTGGTGACAAAGAACTGGAAATTGAAATTCCCCATAATTTGGGGAATGACTACACATGTTGTGGTATATGATTTAAATGGAATACTATTGTGCTATAAGAAATGGTGAGCAGGATGCTTTCAGGAAAAACCTGGAAAGACTTATATGAATTAATGCCAAGTAAAATGAACAGAACCAGATGAAAATGTACATAGTAACAGCTTATTTATTGTATGATGATCAACTGTGTGTGACTTACTTATTCTCGATAATACAATGATCCAGAACAATCCAAAAGACTCAGGATGAAAAATGCTATCCACCTCCAGAGAGAACAGATGGAATCTGACTGAATATTGAAACATATTATTTTTCACTTTCTTTATTTTTGTGAGGTTTTTAAAAAAAATGTGTTATTCTGTTTTCTTTCACATAATCCATATGGAAATATGTTTTTATATAACCTAAATCAAATTGGTTGCCATCTGGGGTGGAAATTTACAAATTTGTTTTTATATGTAATTGAAAAAATATTTTTAAATAAGATAATAGAGTATTTTGAAGATGGAAATTGTTCTAATGAAATAATGGGCATTTTTATTTCTTATAAACTTTTGTAGCATTATCATTGGGTTTTAGAAACCAAGAATCAGTGACAAAGTACTGTCTGGAAGTTTAGTAGTTAGGCAAAAATCTGGGCTTCTAGTTGAAATGTTAACGTCTGGTTAGAACCAAATCAACTCCAGTTTAACTTGTTTATGCACAGTAAAACCCAGCTGTTCATGGGGGAAAAAAACACAAAATTTTTCAAAACTAATAGGTCAGATTGTGGAGAAAACAGCATTATAATATTACTGGTAATTAATCTAAATACATTTCCATTTTTTTTAAGTTTTTGTACCTTTTAATAAAGTTTAAAGAAATAGCAAAAAGATACAATAGTCTAATAGAAAAAAATGGACATAATTGTTCTTTTCTCTTAAAGTACTCAAAACCTTATGCCAAGAAGAAACCCTAGTACATAGTTGGATAAAAATGGGTGTATTAAAAAACCAGATTTCTATTTATACTTCTATCATCAAGATATATTGTTTACTTGTTTAAGTAATGCACTCTTCTTTTAATAGAAGTGTTAACATGAAAATGTCAGTCTTAACTTACTGATAAACTAGTGTTATTTTAGTTAGCTAATGGCTAAAACACAGCAGAAAATTTTTCTTAACCTGTTAACTTTAGAAGTAGAAGCAGAATTACAAAAACTATGAATGGATTTGTTATTACTATATTAATTTTCCTCCATTTAGTTGTTTAGATTAATTTAGTAGAACACATGTTCTCTGTAAAATAAAATAAATTGATTTATGTCTGTGATCTCAAAAAAAAATTCTCTTTTGATGTCTCCAATAAAAGTTTCAGTTACTTCATAATGTAATTTTCTTGCCCCCAGATATTGTTTAGATGAATGAGAGTTCCTTACAATCTATTCATCATGATGGCATGTGAAGAGAACAAGTTTCCAATAACCTTTTAGGTGTTTATAAAAAAGATAAGTTAAACAAATTAATTTTTTTTCTTTCCCAGTGACTTTCCATATGACTAGATCCTACCCAAACTACTCTAATTCTCTATTATTAGTGTTACTCACTAATTTTATAATCTCCTACCTCTTTACCTTTTCTTGGGCTATACCTACATAATCTGCAATCAAGTCCCCATAGCCATATCTGTTGAAATCCTTCCTTTCCTTCCATCCCCAGTTCAGATATCATTCATCTTTGTTATCACAGATCCTCTTCCCAACACTTAATATCAAGAAAAGATCTCTCTTTTCTTGAATCTTTCATAATACCTTTTAATTTTAGATCTCTTCCATTCAATTGTAGCACTCTAATTGATGTTAGAATTATTTGTGAATATGTCTTGGCTCTGCCTAGTAATTTGTAAAGTCTTTGAGAGCCAGGATTATGTTTGATTTCATCGTTTAACTTGCAGCACTTAAAACAAAACTTTGTATAGTATTTTTAAATTCATATTTTCAGTATGATTTGTGCAATTTTTTTCTATGCATGCTTCAGACACTCCCTAGGTCTCAGTTTCCTCATCTGTAAAATAAGATTATACCAGGTGATTTTCAACTTCCCTTCTAATCCCAACATTCTGGGATCCTACCATCCATAGACTCTGGTCCCAAGTTTCACTTCCTTGACAGTAATAAGTTTGAACATTCAGACCCTAACATTATTTAAAAGTTGTATACTCAGATAAGAGTTGAGGAAGAAGCTTGATTTTCATCAACTATCCTAAGGAAATGGACAGATGTTCCCCAAAGATGACCTGAGGCAAAAAAACCTTTAATGGCTTTTCTATTCTCAAATGAGAAGAAAATATTTAGCCACATGAGATCTACTCTGCTATTTCCTGAGACTAGTTTAGCTTCATAAACAACAAAATGGGAAGAAGCTGTACTTTTTCATTTATGGTTTACTGCAAGGATGTCCGTGGCACTGATATATCCTATCTATATTTAGCATCTGCATTTAAACTATTTTCTACTGAAATGTGGTAATACAGAATTTTACTAACTTTTATTTGTTAGAAGTTGGAGAGTTTCAGTTATGAAATCATTACAAAGTTCTCGTTTATAAAATGAGGGAGTAAAACTAGATGAGCTCTTGGCCTGATATTATGACTATCAAACTCTATTATTTAACTAAACAATTTTTTTCCAAGAAATAAAAGTTATCCTAATTGATTCTATGTTTTAAAAGGCCATTTTCAAAATTTTCAATGTGGTGAACTATCACAAACCATTTCCTATAACTGGAAGACTCCTGAGTGAGAACTGATACAGAATTAAATAAAACAAGAGCATAATTTACACAATAAAATACAAAATTTGCCCCCAAAATGATGGTTACATAAATAAAAATAACATTGAAAGATATCAGAAATCTGATCAGTTAAATGCTATATGTATATGTGCGTGATGTATACAATAAATATACATTGTGTCTACATATGTATATATAGAAACATTCTATAGAAAACAAAGCAGCACTAAGACTTATGGAACAATGTTATATATCTGTCTACATATATGTATTTATTCATATATATATATGTGTGTGTGTGTGTGTGTGTGTGTATGTAAATACATAGTTAATGCAGGATTGGATGATAATTCCAAATGAGTTCATGTTTGTCTATGGCAAAAATTCCCTCATTTTTGCTGCCATTATGACACCACAGAATTTGTTGATTTTCATGATTAGGGAGAACTGCTCGTGTGCAACAAAGGCCTGGCCATTCCCAGCCGAAAGCCAAAGCTGACAGCTGAAACAGCATTTAAAGCACATCTTGGATAAATGTTCAAAAGCATGCCCTTAGGGCAATTTCCTGTTTTACTGGAAAATCTACTTTCCTAGTGTTTGATAAAATAGTATGAACAGTGGAAGCTTAATACTGGAAGGCATGTTCTATGAACCATTTGACAGATTATCTGATGAAATCCACTCTATTCCTAGTTTAAATAGACCACATTTCCCCCACTGAGGAAGCCCAGTCTGAATGGCTCAGTAGCCTTGAGGCTGATCTTGTTCAGGTCTTATATTAACTGATGTTTCATTGACATTTCCCAGCAGTTGAACCCCAAAATATACACTAAGATTACCCCTTCTTATATAATTCATTCGTTTTTAAATGGTGGTTGTTTCTCTAGAGAAATGTTTTAGTTAAACTATTAATACATTCAGTGGCCCAAAAAAGGTTGCAGTGACCTCATTTCTTTTTTTTTTTTATTTTTTTTTTTTATTTAATAGCTTTTTATTTACAGGATATATACATGGGTAACTTTACAGCATTAACAATTGCCAAACCTCTTGTTCCAATTTTTCACCTCTTACCCCACCCACCCCCTCCCCTAGATGGCAGGATGACCAGTAGATGTTAAATATATTAAAATATAACTTAGATACACAATAAGTAAACATGACCAAAACATTATTTTGCTGTACAAAAAGAATCAGACTCTGAATTATTGTACAATTAGCTTGTGAAGGAAATCAAAAATGCATGTGTGCATAAATATAGGGATTGGGAATTCAATGTAATGGTTTTTAGTCATCTCCCAGAGTTCTTTTCTGGGCATAGCTAGTTCAGTTCATTACTGCTCCATTAGAAATGATTTGGTTGATCTCGTTGCTGAGGATGGCCTGATCCATCAGAACTGGTCATCATCTAGTATTGTTGTTGAAGTATATAATGATCTCCTGGTCCTGCTCATTTCACTCAGCATCAGTTCGTGTAAGTCTCTCCAGGCCTTTCTGAAATCATCCTGTTGGTCATTTCTTACAGAACAGTAATATTCCATAATTTTCATATACCACAATTTATTCAGCCATTCTCCAACTGATGGACATCCATTCAGTTTCCAGTTTCTAGCCACTACAAAAGGGCTGCCACAAACATTCGTGACATACAGGTCCCTTTCCCTTCTTTATAATCTCTTTGGGATATAATCCCAGTAGTAACACTGCTGGATCAAAGGGTATGCACAGTTTGATAACTTTTGAGCATAGTTCCAAACTACTCTCCAAAATGGTTGGATTGTTCACAACTCCACCAACAATGCATCAATGTCCCAGTTTTCCCACATCCCTCCAACAATCATCATTATTTTTCCTGTCATCTTAGCCAATCTGACAGGTGTGTAGTGGTATCTTAGAGTTGTCTTAATTTGCATTTCTCTGATTAATAATGACTTGGAGCATCTTTTCATATGACTAGAAATAGTTTCAATTTCTTCATCTGAGAATTGTCTGTTCATATCCTTTGACCATTTTTCAATTGGAGAATGGCTTGATTTTTTATAAATTAGAGTTAATTCTCTATATATTTTGGAAATGAGGCCTTTATCAGAACCTTTGACTGTAAAAATATTTTCCCAGTTTATTGCTTCCCTTCTAATCTTGTCTGCATTAGTTTTGTTTGTACAAAAACTTTTCAGTTTGGTATAATCGAAATTTTCTATTTTGTGATCAGTAATGATCTCTAGTTCTGCTTTGGTCATAAAGACCTTCCCCTTCCACAGGTCTGAGAGGTAAACTATCCTATGTTCCTCTAATTTATTAATAATTTCATTCTTTATGTCTAGGTCATGAATCCATTTTGACCTTATCTTGGTGTACGGCGTTAAGTATGGATCAATGCCTAGTTTCTGTCATATTAGTTTCCAATTTTCCCAGCAATTTTTATCAAACAGTAAGTTCTTATCCCAAAAGCTGGGATCTTTGGGTTTGTCAAAGACTAGGTTGCTATATTTGTTGACTGTTTTATCCCTTGAACCTAATCTATTCCACTGATCAACTAATCTATTCCTTAGCCAATACCAAATAGTTTTGGTAACTGCTGCTCTATAATATAATTTTAGATCTGATACAGCTAAGCCACCATCATTTGATTTTTTTTTTCATTAATTCCCTTGAAATTCTTGACCTTTTGTTTTTCCATATGAACTTTGTTGTTATTTTTTCTAGGTCAGTGACCTCATTTCTTAACCTGATTGAAGTACACTGAGCATTTTCTAAATGACTACTCCACCAAGCTCATTATTAGGATAGCTTCATCATCTTATAAAATTTTACCAAATTTAGAAGGCTACCTAATCATTACCTTCTGTCTCTATGACTTTTTTTTATTTTTTAAGAAAAAGAAAGTTTATTATAAAATGTGATGAAGCAATAATGACTTCTGCTGAATTTCTGCTTCATGGTGCTATATAGAGGATAATGTGACTGAATAAACTTATAAACAACAAAATAAAACAATGATCCAATTAGACAGACTTCACCATCTTAAAATCTTTTCTTGATCATTTCTGGTTTCCAACTGACTGAATAAATTTCTTCATCCCTGAGCTGATCTGAATCATTTTCTCTGTCTACTTTAACAGTTTTACCAACTTCTGCAGTGAGTAATAGACTTCCAGATTGGTCAAAAACACAAGCAAATATTCCTAATTCACTATCAAAGATCCAGATTGCACAGTTGCATGTACTCTTTGGAAATTAAATCTAGTTCTCCAGTCCCAAAGATGAATAGTACCATTATCTCCTCCAGATATCAGCACTCCATCTGAATTCACAGCTAATGTATTCATCATAGCATTATATCCAGAGAGGTTTTGAAAGAAGTTTCCATCAAGAAATTTCCTCTGTTTCATTTATCTGAAGAACCAGATGCAAATATATCATGTCTTGGATGTAAAATCACTGCTCTCATAGATTTGTATGTGTGTGTGATTTCTTAATATGACTCGTGTTTTTCCAGATATTAAGTCCCATAATTTTATGAGTGTAGCTTGACACTTCACTACAGTCATTGCATTTGTATGTCCCAACAACATGTGTATATTGATTTGAGTTTTCAGATGCTATATCCTAGCAGTTGAAGCCCTAGTATAAGTAACAAGAACATCAATTGTTAGGTACAAATCTAAACCATATACTGCACTTAGATATCCATGATAACATCTGTTTACCTTATTGGACTGGAGATCCCAGTATTCTCCCTACTTATCTTCCCCATAGGAGGAGGGGTATGAACTTATTGCACTATTAATTCTCTTATACTAGTTATATACAGTCAATAATAGCTTTAATTTGTCACTAGCCAGGTTCCAGATCTTTATTGTCCTAGCAGCAGAATTTATAATAAATCTCAGGTTCTACTGTAAGACTTAAGACCCAACCTGTATGCCCACTAATGATGGTATATTTTTGGGCTAGGTTTCAAATTCTCTTTTTCACCTCTATGGTGCACCAAGAGGAGATAATGATGTTAGCATCTCCCCAGGTAAGATCTAATTGGAGGAAGATGGCTTTAAAGCCCTCAACATATCTAGTGTGGTCTTCAGAGTGAGGGCCTACTTTTTCCTTAATCTGGGAAAGGTCTGACATTGAAAAAGGCACATGCAACCTGACTATTCCATTCTGAGACCCTGTTAACAACAATGACAACAACAAAAAGAAGGCTAATTCTCTCTGTGGTCAGAGTTTAGAAGGGGTGGTTGAATCAGGATCCTTAGGAAGAGAAAGAGGGATACCACTCCTAGTATGGGAGGGACTGACAAGCCTGCACCAGGAGATTTCAAACTCCATGTCACTGTGGTTTAAGCATTGTAGGGTCATTTTTGGCCATCACTGCAGCATTCTTAATGCTACCAGTTTCAATCATAGCCATAATCTATCCAGATACTTGTGAATATACAGGAAACCCAGCTTGTTGATAAATATCACACTAGCTAAAAAGTAGGGTTTGTCTCTAGCTTGGATTCTACAAGAGATAGGGCTACAGTCAAGGACTGTGCAGCAGATTCACTTGCCAGTGTTTGAATCTGAGTATCTGCACTGAAAACCATGATACGACCTGGTGGGATGGATGTAGACCAGTCACTAAATATTCAAGTATTTCTCCCTAATTGACTGGATACTGATTGTGTCCACCTGTATCTATGGCACCCCAAAAGTTTTTCTCTCTAAGATTTTCTTTCACAAGAACATGTGCAACACAGGACCAGACCCTATATAAAATTTGGCCAACATCTTTAGCTTCATCCAACTCTACTGGCTTTGCCTGATCAGATACAACCATGTCATGGGTCCTCTTCAATGATATGAACCCAAATGAATAATGAAACAACATGTTTCAGTACCTCCTCCACCATGATGTAATAAATAAGTTCATTAGCTGCAATAAATTCCTTTTTTGCCTTTGACAAATCTCTGAGGAAGATGTGGAACAGTGACTCTTACCACACACTCATTTATTAATTCTTATTTTTCTTCTGCTGTCTTTTTCCTCTTCAGTCTCTCTGTCTTTTTATCTTTTCTCTAACCTTCATTTTTCCCCCTTTCCTTTCCATTTTTTTCTTAATCAGTGATAAAACAGAACTGAAATATATTTTATTATTGTTCAATTTATTGATTATTGCATTTATTCAATAGTGGTTTGCATATTGCATTTAAAAAAATAATCAAAATGATGTATATTTATTTTGAAAATGTAATTTATTTTTTGATTGTGTAGTCCTTGTTTGATTTTTTCCCATACTCACCACTCCTATGGTTCAATTGCCCTTAATAATGAGATGTGAGAAAATTGCATTGAATGAGAAACACTAAGGCTACCTGACCTTTGAAGCACAATAAATAATGCTGGCCAACAAAGTTATCTTGTTCAGTAATTTTAGAACTCAAAGATGGGAACTACCCCCCAACTACCACTCTTCAGTTGTACCTCTAAGCCATAATATTAACATATTTACCTAATCTTTGTTCCTCTTTTCTATAAAATTATCTCCTTGATTTTGACTCTGCTAAATGCACTAAGAAATTAGTCCATTGTCAAGCAACATAATTTCTTCTTGCTTTTAGCTTTTTGCTAGGTTCCCTTGGAACTTAAGTCCACTTCAGTTGGCATCACAATTATAATCTTTGCCCCTTAACTTGGAGACTGTGCAATTTTTTTCACCAAACCCATGACACCGACTAAGGGAACCTAATCTTGTTGGGTTGTCTTTCCCTTGAACATTTTTAGTGCTCAAATGTGGATCCCCCAAATTTTTTGACCTCCTTGTTAAGATAAGCCTATGTCATCCTATAGCTGGGGGGGAGTACCCCAAGCTCCTAAGAAAGCTTGTCTGGATCATCTGAGCTCCTCACTGCATATTTTCTTTGACTGGGGACAACTGGACTTGGAATCTCTTGTCATTTTTTGACAAAGTTCCTTCTTGACTAAGGAACATTTGCCAATTTTTCACCTTTCCTGGGATGCCAAAGGATTCAAGGTACTGGAGGACTAGGAATTCTAAGGCTTGAGCAAGGACGGGACAGTTCTCCCTAAATCTATTGGAGGGGATCCTTCCTACAGATCCTTGGATCTCTTCTCTTAAACTGGAGTTTGAAATCTCCTGGTGCAGGCTTGTCAGTCCCTCCCATACTAGGAGTGGTATCCCTCTTTCTCTTCCTAAGGATCCTGATTCAACCACCCCTTCTAAACTCTGACCACAGAGAGAATTAGCCTTCTTTTTGTTGTTGTCATTGTTGTTAACAGGGTCTCAGAATGGAATAGTCAGGTTGCATGTGCCTTTTTCAATGTCAGACCTTTCCCAGATTAAGGAAAAAGTAGGCCCTCACTCTGAAGACCACACTAGATATGCTGAGGGCTTTAAAGCCATCTTCCTCCAATTAGATCTTACCTGGGGAGATGCTAACATCATTATCTCCTCTTGGTGCACCATAGAGGTGAAAAAGAGAATTTGAAACCTAGCCCAAAAGTTTGGGGATGATATGGCTAAATCCTCCTCTCCAGAGGCTATTGCTGTTCCAGTCTTAGACTCTGGGTAGGATTATCAGGAAGGAAGCAGGGAGAGAGAGAATGGATCATTTTCTAATTTGCCTCATTGAAGGAATCAAGAAAAAAGCAGGTTAAGTAAGAAAAACTTAAGAAAGTTACCCAAGGAACTGAGGAAAATCCTGTCCTTTTTTGGGGACACATGGTAGAGGCTCTAAAGAAATACACTAACTCCTCCCCACTTCTCCAAAGGGGACCACTTTCCTTAGCATGTATTTCATTAATAAGTCTGTCCCAAACATTCAAAGAAGCTGCAGAAGTTAGCCATGGTCCTCAAACTCCTTAGACACAGGCTTTAGAATTTTCAATAATAAGATACAAACTGCAGCAGAGGAAGAAGATTGAAGAGCCAGGAGGATCAGAGAAAAGGCTCAAATTTTAGCTGTTGAGAGAACCATGTGGGTTCATGCCTCAGATGCCATGGCCTGGGCCATTTGTGTCACAACTGTCCTCAGAAGAAATTCCCACACAGAAAGAGAGACTGTCCACAGGGAGGTTGAGCCATCTCTACCCAATGCCCTATCCTCTGATCCCCTCAGGGCCAAGAGCAATGGTACCCAGGATTTGGCCAGGCTCTCCCTTGCTCCACCACAATGGCCAAATCCATGGATGTGGCAGATAAAGCCATTGGATTTCCACTTGACTTTATGGGAGTCTTGTGTTCTGTCCTGCCTGGAGTTCCACCCACCCTTCCCTCCTAGGTTGAGGGGAATTAAAGGAAAACTTATAAACTGTTTTGAGACCTCTATCTTGTCAGTTTGGTGACCTGTTATTCAAACATTTATTTTTTATCATTACTTCCTGCCCTACTTCTTTGTTGGGATGTGACTTAATGGTGACACTGACAGTGGGGACCCAAGTGTCTTTTCTTAGACTTCTGGGTGCACTTTTTGTGCTTCTCTCAAAACCTTCCCATCTTCCATCTGAAATCTGGGAGGAAGTGGATTCCTCTGTCTGAGACCCAGGAACCCTTGGGCAGGCTACTCAGGCCACCCTCACTTTAATGCACCTCTGGGACCCCAGCATGTTTCCTCACATGTGCCAGTACCCCATGAAGCCAGAGATCAGAGAGGGATTGCAGCCCCTGAATGAAAAATTTCCTAAGCACAAGCTTTTAATTCTTTATAGATCCTTTAAAGGATCCTTTAGATTTTAAGAAGACTTTCTTTTGCATAACAGTGCATAACTTTCTAGACTTCAAAGATATAAAGTTTCTTTGTCTAAGGCCCACGTTGCCTATCAGTCTACTAAGTATTTGGGTCATGAGTTAACTCCCACCTCCTATTCACTCCCAAAGGAGAAGAAGCAGGTGATCCTGTCACTCCCTGAACCTGCCTCAAAGAAAGCTAAACTGACCTCTGCCCCATTGTTAACACTGCCTGATTTAAATGGGGAAAGGAAGGCAGATTCTCTGTGGTGAGCTTCAGTAGCACCTTGGTGGCTAAGTCACACACCCGGACCTCTGCCCAGCAGACCAAATTCATTGCCCTGACCAGGCCTTTAGAATTGGAGAGAGGAATTAAAGTGAATTTCTATACTCCAAATATACTTTTAAATCTTGTATGCTCTTGAGGCTATATGGGGAAAAGAGGGATTTTTGACAAACATTCCTCCATTAAGTAGTGGAAAACCTACAATTACTGCAAGCTATCCCTGGATCTAGAGAGGTTTCTGTTATGTTTTGTAAAGGACACCAGAAGGGGACTCACTTCAGGCCAAGAGGATAGGCTTGCAGGTTGAGCTGACCAATAAAACTACTATATCAACTTCAGACATCAGCCCTATTCAGTCTTTTGAACTGGCTACATCGAATGATCAAAAAAAAAAAAAAAATGGTAAAATAACAAGAAAATGTGAGCCAAGAAATATTTGGAAATTTTGAAACCTCAAAGGATAATTCAAAATATCTGAAATCAGCCAGAGTAGGAAAAAAAAAAATGGAGCCAGTCTCATCTCTAAATCACTCTCACTAGAATACAAGTCGGGCAACACATGTAAGCAAAAAGTTATACAAGATATATTGAGTCTTAATCAGCTTTTGAAAGCTTTCCTTCAACTAGATTAAAAAGAACAGCATTTATTTAGCAAAATAACAATAACAACAAAACAAAATAACAAAAAAAAAAAAAAAAAAGAACAGCAAAAATTTAGAGTTGATCAATATCTAGCACCTAAGAAAACTATATTTTTACAAAGGAGGAAGTAAGACAGTAAGACAGATTGATTGGGAAAATCAAAGGTTGTTAAAAGAATTGTCCAAGCAGGCTGAAAAACTAAGAACTAACAGTACCATTCTTAGGGAATCTGTTGTTCTATTACCAAAGTTGTACCACAGTGCTCTCGACAGAATGAAAGACAAAGGATTGGGAAAGAGAACTTGACTTTATTAAAGACTTGAAGCCATGAAACCAATGGTTGATATGAAAGGCACAGAACAATTGTTGGTCTATCACCATCATTTGGGCTACCAAAATGCATCACCAGTCTCCAGATGATTGAGGTCTATGCTTAGTCAATTTAATTGACTAAAAGGAGCTTTCAGGGTACACTCAGCTGAAAAAATGAGAGATTATTTTCTGATGCATCCAGTGCCCCTCTACTGAAAACTAACCCCACCAATGTTTGGTCTGCTTGGTTCTAGAACAAGCAAACAAAACAACAACAACAAAAACGTTTTATTGTGAACATTGTGAATCTTATAGATTAATGTAATTCTCTGTGTGAAAATCTGTAATCCTATTTTAAGTGATTGAATATACAGCATGTGTTTTAGTTTACTGGGAAAAAGAAATTACTATATATTATTTCTTTCTGCTTCATGAAATGATACTACTCATAATGATCTAAAATCTTTTTAATACGATTCTTCAAAATAAATTATATTCCAGTACTGCATTTGCAGTCATGACTCACTATTTGACATATAAGTTAATTGTTTGTTGTCTTAATATGCCCTGGGTTATTTTGGTTTCTTTGTTGTATCAATTGATTAGTTCTCACTGTTTCCCCACACTCATGTTACAAAAAAAGACACTAGGCAACTTAAAGACAAGATCAGTCACAGGTATTTATAAAATACAATATTAAAAGTCCAGCAAATGTAATCTTTAACTTAAAAAAAACCACCCAGTTAAGTAGAAGTAAATCAGGTAAGGGACACCATTTCTGACTTTTAGCTTTTCTTTTGCATTTATTTCAGTTACTGGAAGTACTCCTCTCCAGGCAGAAATCTCTCTGCTTGATCATGAAGAGGTCACCTCTCAAAATCCTGGGAGAGGGGAGGAAATATGGAAAGTAATTCCTGACTTTCAAGTTTCCAAAAGAAGAACCTAAAAATCCCAGAGGGTTTTGTGGTCTACTCATCTCTTACCTTCTGATTGAAATTATTATAATTGAGATCAGTCATTTATGTTGCCCATTTCCTCTTTTTAAAAATTTCCAATTACTTGCTTAAATTGTTCAATTAGATTGTTTCCATTGTACACACCATATTGTTTCCTCAGTATTATGCTATCTACTTTTATTGTCCTATTTTTATCTTTAGGGTTATCTTGATGGTTTAACTGTACACAGAAATATTACTCTAGAATTGTTTGTTATTTTTCCTTTGTTTTAGAAGAAGACCAATGATATCACAAAATTGGAGTAAAATGGAGCTTGATGGATGATATTTTGACTTGCATGTGGAGTAGATTTAAAGTACACAGAGTTGCTGAAACTTATCAGCCTTACTCTTTTTTCCTTAGTCATCAGAGTCCAGTGGTAAGACAAAAGTCAGCATGATTGTCCGTGAACTGGGATGCAGTGGATAACCTTGGAATCTTTGATGTCTGATCAAGTTCTAAGTCCTTCATGGCATCTGTTTCAACTGTCTTTAAATTGTTCTCACCCATCCATTCTGCCAGGAGAGCTCTTCACATACTTGAGGTAGACATCCCCCGACTCACTACATGCTCGTTAGATTATTACCTAACTCTAGAATAACTTTTCTATCAATAACAAGCCTTCTCTTTATTATAAAATTCCAAAATCTCTCATTCTTTATGATGTTGTTGAAGGATCATTATGTTTATTATCTATCCATCCTCTTTTTAAAAAAATATTCATGGTAATAAAAGAAAAGGAAATTGCATCTCAAATACATATAAAAAGCATAAATATCTCAACATCAACCTACTAACATAAAGCTTCTTAAACCATTGGTCATGACTCCACATGTGATCATGTAACTGAAGATGAGGGCTGTGAAATTATGACTTGTTATCCATAAATGTTTGGTTTTCATATCTATTTTATATATCTATATGCCCAGGGTTGCAGAAAAAATTCTTGGGCAAAAAAGGATGGTAAGTGGAAAAATTTTTCTTGTATAAATTTAATTAAGAGTTCCTTAAAAAAATAAAGAACAACTTAAATAGCTGGAGAAGTATTCAGTGCTCATGGCCAGACCTTATGAATATAGCAAAAATGATAATACTTTCAAAAGTTGATTACATTTTTAAGGTTATACCAGTCAAATTACCAAGGGGATACTTTATAATTATATAATTATAATTATACAATTATAAAATTCATTTGGAAAAACAAAAGTTTTGGAATATTAAGGGAAATGATGAAAAGAAGAAGGAATAAAAAAGAAATAATACTTTATGACCTTAAACTATATTATAAAGCAGAAATCATCAAAACCATATGATATACTGGTTTTTAAAAATGAAGAAATCAATAGAATTGGTTAAATGAAGGAGACAGAGGAACAATAGAAATCAATCATATAGTGTTTGAAAGAGTTAAATTATCTAACAAAAATGTAGAGGACCACAGATATTGGGCAACTCTGAGAAAAGTATACTTGAAGCAAGAATACTTACAACAAGGTGTTAACTCAGTGGAATTGAGATGATGGTACTAAAGTACCACTAATTATATGTGTGTGTATATATATATATATATATATATATATATATATATATATACACATATAATTAGTGCTTAGAATAATGATGTAATGGTTCTCTAGTTCACATATACAATAGTGTGCTGAAATAATGTAATCATGCCAAGGTATTTAAGGGCTGAGAAAGACTGGAAAAAAGACATTCCATTTTTGGCCATCCTTCTGATGGCTCTCCTGCCTCCTGCACTCCTCCACTAAGATCAAGATTGGGTCAGACTGTGACAGACTGTAAAGGAGAGAGACTGTGAAGGAGACAATAAAGACTGTAGACTCTCTTCCTGACTATTCTCGTGGTGTCTATCTTGCTAAGATCGAAGCCCGTCCGAAGGACCTCTAGAAAGCTAGCTCAAACATTACAGGAAAAGATTCATTTTTATTTAAAAAAAAGTTAGTGGGAAAAGTGGAAAGCAGTTTGGCAGAAATTAGGTTTAGACTACACCTTATACCATATTTCACAATGCATTGTAAGTGGATATATGATCTTAATGTTAAAGGTTATATATAAAACAATTAGAAGAGAAGCAGATCATATACCTCTCATACATATGGATAGGGAGTGCATCCTTAACCAAACAAGAGATAAGGCAATTATGAGCAACTTTGATTAACTGAAATCAAGAAGCTTCTGCACAGATAAAATTAATAAACCCAATGTAAGAAGGAAAGTGGTTGAAAAGGGGGGAAAAAGTTGTGTCAAATATCTTTGTTATCCAAGATACATAAACTATGTGTCTGTCTATCTTTCTGTTTGTGTGTATGTCTGTGTGTGTGTGTGTGTGTGTGTGTGTGTACTCATCTGTTCCCCAATAGATAAGTGGTCAAATTATATGAACAGTTCTCAAAAGAAGAATTGCAAAGTATTCACAACTATGTGAAAGGATGTTCCAAATCACTAAATGCAAAATCAAAGCAACCCTGAAATTTCACCTTACACCTATAATTGGCAAAAAATGAATTTTAAAAAAAGGCAAAAAGGCAATTTTGGAAAGGTTGAGAATGATAGGTATACTTACACATTGTTGGTGAAGGTGTGAAATAACACAATTATTGGGGAAAGCATTTTGGAACAATGCAAATAAAGTAACTAAAATATCAATTACCTTTGAACCAAACACTTTTTTACTGGACTTTTATCACAAAGAAGCCATTGATAAGAAAGTCCCCAAATCTTTCAAAATATTTATTATAGCACTTTTTTGTGATTGCTAAGTACTGAAAACAAAGTAGATATCCATCATTTGGGGAATGGCTAAACAAATTGTGGTACATGAATATAACTGTACTGTAAAGAAATGATGTGAGTGATAAATACATGGAAAGATCTATGTGGACAGATGCAGAGTAAAGTAAGCAGAGTGAAGAAAGAATGTAATTGGAAAGAACTACCCACCAAAAAAAAAATCAAAAGTTAATGTAATAAAGTTACAAACATCCAACAGGGTTCAAATGAAGAAATATGAGAGGACACCCTAATGTTCCTCCCACCTTTATGGAGGTTAGAATTCCACCAATGTTAACATTAGCATATATTTTTGGACTTTTTCAAAATATTTATCACTTTTCTGATTTTTCCCATCTTTAAAAAATTCTGCTTTTCATATAGGATGACTCTCTGGGTGAAAGAGAGGGAGAATTGGTATAACTATGATGATGTGGTAAATGGAATATATCATTGAAAATGTATTTTTAAATGTTTGAGAAATAGGGGTTTGTATAATTTGTAAGTTTTTAGCATCAATTATTTATTCTTCCTAAACTTTGTTTTCCAATATATTTCTCTGTCACTCTTTCTTATCATTGTGTCAGAGAGACTTTTAAATATATGTTGATTTGATTTGGAGGGTCTTCTTACTAATTTTTCTTAGAATTTTTTTTACCACTTTCATCTCCAACAGCTGATGTCATACATGTGATTTCCATGAAAAACATTTTTTTTGCAAATACTTATCAGAACTTTAATGCTTGATGACAAATATTTCATTAAATAATTTTTTCCTGTTACCTCTGGACATATTATAAAAGTCACTTTCTACCTCCTTTTTTTTCCTCTCCAAGGGCTATCTAAGAGCCATCTGTCCCCTGAGATGATCTTTCTCTCTTCCCATTTTGTTTATTACAAAAATATTAAGATTTTTAAGATTTTGTTCCACTAACAATGTATCTGTTCATTGATCATGGATTGTGCATTTCAAATTTAAACTATCAAAAGTCAAATAAATATAATTCCCCATGGAATCCTGAGCCTATAGTCCAATTTCTTCTAAGGAAACAACAATTCAAAACTGAAAGACTTGAATATTTTTTTGAGTAAAAACAAAAAAGAGTACTGGCCTCTGAGCAAAAGACAGCTGATTTGGTGGACTTTAGAAAGGGAGATATTATGTGCTCTACACCTTTTCTGTTCCCATGTTTCAAGCAAAGCAGGAATTTTAGAAACTGTCTTTGGAGTAGTGAAAGGCCAGGACATATCACTAGTATTGCTCTGAATTATAGTCAGCTCCTCCCCAGAGAAGGAGGCAGTGTATGACTATCAGAATGGAGCCCATGATGCTGAGTTTATGCAAGTCAACCAATAGGTCAAGGGACAGTTTCTGCAGGTGGGTGACTGCAGTTTATACTATCCTGGCTCCCACAATAGTGTTACAAGGGTTATGGAGCCATTGTAGTGCTCAGGAGGAGAAGCAGTAGCAGCCTTGGATGCCTAGGTGAGTAGCAGGTGGTGATGGTGGCAATGGCAGCGGAGGAGGACTCAGGTCTCCTGACAGCCTGAGCCCTGGGTGGTGGCCAGAACACTGGACAGTGGAAGCGGCAGGATAATAGCAGCTTATTCCTCCCCTCATCCCTGCTCTCCAAGGAAGCTTAGATTGCTTGGAATGGGGCAGGGGGAGAATAAAGGTCACAGTTTCTCTCTAAAAGTGAGAAGGGAGAAGTCTGAATAGGCTGGGCTGGACTGGCTCCACGTCTGGAAACTCAAATGGATGGGGAAGGATAGTTAGGCTGTGGACTAAAAATGCCCTCATGGGAAAAATTATTCATCACTACTTGTCATGCCTTTTGGAACAAATTAATGACAAGTACCAAGATACTACTGTACTTGTAAATCCCCATATCTTGTTTTCAATCTTTTTTTAATTTGAGGAAGTTGTTATTCTCTAAATATTATTTAAAGTTTTCCCCTCCACAACATCTAGGGGTGACCTTAGACATGAAACAAACTTGAGGGTTAAGTCATTTTCCCCCAAGGCTCTAGGGTTAGAATTGGTATTTCTTTTTACATTTTTAATTTTTTTATTTTTAATTTATGGGATAAAATAAGCATTTCCATTACAATACAATTTTTTAAAAGTTGATTGTACATGAAACTTCAAATCTACTATACACAACTTGCTATTCTATTCAAATATACAACAAAATTCTCATGTGAATTTCTTTTTTTCTTCCCTCTCCCATCAGGCAGTTCCCATTAGTTACAAATAGCCATGTATATGTGTGTTTGTGTATGTGTGTATGTAAAAGTTTTCAATACATCTATTTATCAGTTCCTTCTCTGGATGTAGATAGCATTTTTCTTCATATGTAGGTTTTTTTTCTATAATAGTACAATAAAAGATGATTGTAGATGAACCTACAAATCTACAAAACATAACTTGCTATTCCTTTCAAATATATAACAAATATAGGCTTAGAATTTAAAGAGCCAATAAGTATAAGAAAAGGAGCTTAATTCCTTTTATCATAGGCTAAGTTCCTTCAGTTCTGACCCCAATCTCTACATATTGATGTCCGTTCAGAAAGAAGGTATACTTGAAGTCCTGGGCCCAACAGCTATAGAAAGTTCTCCTGTTATATTAAAGATTAATGATGGTCAAAAAAGCAATTCTAAGTACTTTCTGGCCTCTATACTCTCATTTTGCCCCCCACTACTGCAGAAGTGAAAGGGGAACACACAAAGATTGAAGGTTATTTTTAACATTGTTCCTTTATTTTATGGATTACTGGCAAAATAGTAATAATAACCAGGTGGCCAAACTCTGGAAATATGCCTCTCCATAGTTATCTAGGTTGATCTTTGGGGAAAAAAAACAGCTCAATTTTTGGTAATTACATACAATAAAATATTCTTTATAAACCATTAGCATAGCACTTCATGAAAAGTTGTTGGCGGCTATTTTTTTTTTTTTTTACCTACGTACTGCCTATGTTCTCCTCCTATATGCTAGATACTACCTATATAAAACTTATATGCTCCCATAGATTACCTATATAACTTTGGTCAGGTCAGGCTTCCCTTTTTGGCCTTCAGTTTTCAAGGGAGAGGATCTCTAATTTCCCTTCCATATTGAAGTACTTCCTTGTATATACTTCAGATGCTGCAAAAGAAAAAAAAATTATACAGAAAACACCCAAACTCCCAAAGAATCTATCAAAATATAATGCAGCACATAAAAATATTGTGCAACTTGTAAGAAGAAAAGGACAGGGGTAAAGATGTATGCGTGACACTTCCTTTCTCCTCCTATGTTCAAAGCATTGCTTTTCTTTTCTTTTTAAAGGACTTCTTTTCACTTTTTGATTCTCTGCAGAAAGGCTAGACCCCTACACTGTTTCATCTTTAACTTCTGTAGACTAAGAATGTGATTTCTAGAAATAGATTTATTATAACAAAATTCCACAGTAACAAGGCAATTTGGAGAGCCTGTGGATTTTACCTCTCCTGTGCCCTGGCTATTATTTTTCATTTCTTTCAAGCTCTTCAGTTTCTTATTTGGTATTCCAGACTTTCAAAGATGAAAAGCATTTCAAATGACTATTGAAGGGTAAGGTCCCTTCACCTTATTTAAGTGAGCAACAGAGAACAAAAAAGAGATTACCTAAGGTAGATTTTGCCAGCAATGGTGAAAACATGCACCATTTAGTTCTGATGTGTGATAAGAAATATATCAGAAAGAAGGAAACAGGAAGGAAGGTGATAGAGAAAATAATGTGTTAGCATCCCAAAGAGTTATAAAGCTTGTTTTTTCTTTGAAAGGGATATGGCAATATCTCATTATTTCTTATGAATTGCTGCCTACTTCCAAACCCCAAATTTAAAGATGCTCTCTTGAGCCAACCCCCAAAAGAACTTAAAGCTAAGTTTCATTGGCTCAATGCTAGTCAAGCATTGAAATCAAACAGTTTCATTGCTCAATAAGAACTGGTAAGATGTGCTTATATTGTAGAGAAGAAGCCTGATAGAACTTCTTCCCTCCAGGTGTTTGCAGTTTAGCTAGAAAGGTGAGACATAAACAAAAAAATTAAGAAATTATAAGGCAATGGAAATTGTAGATGCAGAAAGCATTATAAGACAGAGAGAGAAGAACTGAGTTCTAATACCAGCTAGGGCTATTTACTTACCTGTATGACCTTGAAAAGATTACTTCATTTTTCCAGATCATTTCAGATGAGGCATTCTATTCCCTATGGTACAACACAATCTTGTCTCTATCTCTTTCTTACAATATTGCATCCTTCTATACTATAATTTTTAAAAAATTAATTTAATAAAGGCACTCTATTTTTATAATATTTTTAACCATGAAAATTTTATTCAATAATTCTCTTAATATAATTGTCCACCGATGCCTAATACATATAGAGTAGAGGAGGTCCTCTGGTCATGTTCACAGAGACTATAATTATGAACTTTATCCTTGGGGAAAACATCTCAGGGGAGGGATGACTGTGGCCCAGAGAATTGTCTAATCATGGATATAGTCATAAAGTGAGATAGAGTGCCCCATTCCCAGATGATCTGCTATTGTGAGAAATGGTAGGGGACATGTATGTCCAGAAACAGGTACCAATGCCCACTGGACCTTGGCAATGTTGGCAAGGAGTCAGTTGAAGGAGTCATACATTGTTAGTTAGTGGAGGATCTCAAGGTTCTGGATATCAGTTTCTGTACTGCTGTTGGGAAGAAGCATACCCACATCCCATTTATTTGTCCCCCATCTATGTTATGGCCCTGGAGCTCACATTTTATGTAGGAACATGCTGTATTTTTTTTTGGTATATTCCAGAAGTGTTCTTTGCTTCCTGCTTGGTAAAGAATCATTTCACCTGGGGTTTGCTCTTCCATAGCAAAGCAGAATATTCCAGACACTAGAAAGACAGAAGTTTTTGACCTCAGCACGGAAAGAACAGACAAAAATCATACTTTTTTTTTAGCCCAATGCCAGTTACAGAACTACAAAGATATAACTTATCTCACTTACCATCACAGGAAAGTTCATAGCAAAGTACAACTCAAATATTTTCCTCAGAAGTATCCTAAAGGCCAAAACAAAACAAAGAGACTATCATCTGATGATATTTTGTACTATTGGATACCTTAGCAATGGAGCTCTTTTCATCAGCTTTCCCATTTTGTATGTTCATGAAAAAAGGTGCTGTTTGCCCTCAATAAATTCTGAAAACAGAGCCTAGTATAGAAGCAATAAGTCTCACTTATTTCCTAATTTAGAGAAAATTGAGAGAGCTCGAGATAAGGAACAATCAAGACAGGAGATCAATTCAAAAGTCAACAGGCCTTAAGACTGCTGTTCCCTCTTGAGAAAGCTTCAGTGAGATGAACATGTCAGCTTCTGGGTCTCAATATTTTATTGTTTTGTTGGTCATTGATTTTCATTGGGAAAAGAGTGGCCGGAGTGACCCTTGGGACAGATACCTTAGCCCTTCATATGCAGAACCTGGGCATTAAACCTCCCCAAAGCTGTCAGCTTAGAGGTTCACTCTCAGTCTATGATCTACTTGGGAAGTTTACTGCATGAAAAAAAAAAAAAATATATATATATATATATAACTGCAACTCTAGAAATTAAAAATATTTCTTTTTGGCCATAATCTGTTATTAAAGTAAAGAGAAAAAATCACGGAAGCATTTCTTTCTTATACGGCTTGCTTTTTTCAGAAAAATCTTCTATGGCACTCTGATTGAAATGAATTAAACTTGTACCTGACAACTGGATAATGTTTGGTCCTGAAAACAGTAATTTTCCACTGCAAGAATGCATTTGGGCTACTGGCATTCCCTCAAATAAATCCAAATGGTTAATGTCAGATATTACTATATGAATAATAGTTGCAGAGGAGGAAGAGACTTTTAAAGCTGGTAGATTTTATCCCTCCCTAAGCATCTTCTTTTCAGGTTCAAGTAAAGTATTCTATCTCTATGCAAATATTCCTAATGCTCCATCCTTATTTCAAACTAAAAAACAAGTGAGACAAGCACACAGAGCTAGATTATTATTTTTTTTTCCAAATGATCTTCTTTAGAAAAGCTCAAAATTTCCTCACAGACTAGATCAACAATTTTTCTTTATAAACTTGGGCAAAGTTCAGACTACAAATCACAGGTGCTTATCAAGTTTATATAATCACCTGAAAACATTCCAAAGCACAAATGGAGATAGAAAACCTGGCTTCAGAAGGCATCCAAAATGCAGAAAATGTTTGGTGGAGTAAGTTTACACTTTGTCCTGCATTCCTTAGTTAAATCTGGATGGATCCCATCTCCAGTGAGCCTTTTTTCTTCACAGAAGGACAACATGCAGTGAAACAAAGGTAGTTTCTGGTGTGGTGGGAAATAAACCTCTTCAGAGGATGACTCCATAAACATCTTGTCTCTATTTCTATTTTCCTCAATGAAACAATAACAAAGCTGTGTACTGTCCAACTCCAAAATCCTCCCAAAGAGTAATTACTTCCACAAGAGCTCTGGGAATCAGTTTCCTGACTTGTCACCATTCGTCACCAGTGACCAAAATCTTTTGGTTTCTTGAGCAATAAGTCACAATACCATTGACCACATGTTGATTGCTGAGAGTCTCAGGGAATGTAGAACGAAGAAAAAGGATGCAGAAGGGGAATAAAAATCAGTGAAAGAACTCTAGATAAATTGTGAAAACCCTCAATTCCTTGGTCACTGATTCAAATGACCCTAGTCAATAAGTCCTATATGAAGGGGGAAAAGAAGGTGAGATAGGGGCAGCTAGATAGCATAATGAACAGAGCACTGGCCCTCAATTCAGGAGAACCTGAATTCAAATCTGGCCTCAGACATCCATTCACTAGTTGTATGATCCTGGGCAAACTGTTTAATCCTACTTGCAAAGAAGAAGAAGGAAGTGGAGGGAAAGAAGGAGGAGGAAGAACAAGAAAAAGAGGAGGAGGAGGAGAAGGAGACGAAAGAAGAAAAAGAAGGAGAAGGACAAGGAAGAGGAGAAAGAAGGAATGGGGTGATTGAAGAGGATAGCATCATTAAGTACTAACTAATGAAATTCAACAACAAAAAATGTCATAGAGTACTTTTAATGTCTGTTTATTCACTGCCTCCTGCTTTCCAGATAATAATACCTGTGGGAAAAAGCAAAAGTTCACTGACAGAAAGACTAAAGGCATTTAGTTGGCATGACATATACAGTTTTTGACTTAGAAAGAGTTGGGCAATCTATATTAACTTGTCAGCCTCAGTTTCCCCATCCATAAAATGGGAATAATAACAGTACCTACTCCTCAAAATTTTTGGGAAATTTAAATGAGATAACATATAAAAATATCTTGCAAACCCTCAAGTACTATATAAATGCTAACTATTATCATAATTATAAAAGAAAGTTGGAGGGAAAAATTATCTACCATTCCCATTAATCAGTTTGTCCTATTTCTTCAAGTTTCTCAACAAGACTTTTCAGGGTAATAATTCTGAATATGCTATCTATTGAAAATGAAAATATTGTATGTGAATTGTTCTCTATTATTCTATCATTTCAGACATTTAAAAAAATGTATAGGTTGAATAATGGCATAATTGGTAGGTTTGTAACTAGTTGAATAACTATAAGCCAACCCCCACCATGAGTTGGTTAATGAGCTAGATGAAATTATCTAGGGTGACTATAAGCCCTTAGTATTGCTAGTGTCTGGAATATCATAGGTGCTTAACAAATTCAGAGTCTAAGCTTGTTATTTTTAAATAAGAGTTTAGATTTCCCCAAAAATATGTAAAGACAAATTTAGCATTCATTTTTCCAAAATTTTGAGTTGCAAATTTTTTGTCTCCTCCCCTTTTTCTAAAATGGTAAACAAATTGATATAGGTTACATATGTACAATTATGTAAAACGTATTTTATGTTAATTAAAATTATGAAAGAAGAAAACCAAAAGGAAGGAAAAAATAAAGAAAATAAAAATAATATGCTTCAGTCTGCATTCAGAATCTGTCAATTCTTTCTCTGAATGTATGTAGCATTTTCCATTATGAGTCCTTCATAATTGTCTTGGATCATTGTACTTCTGAGAAGAGTTAAGTCACTCATAGTTGATCATCACATGATGCTGTTACTGTATATAATATTTTCCTGGTTCTGCTCATTTCTCTTTACATCACTCCCATATAAGTCTTTCCAGGTTTTTCTGAAATCATCCTGATCATCATTTCTTAGGAATCCCTTTAATTTCCAATTTCTTTGCAACCACAAAGAAGGAAGCCCATGATTTCATCAACACAACAGAGAGTATCTATGGATGTGGAGCAGGAAATCAGCTATAAGTTAAACTATTAGGCTGTTGCCCAGGACATTGAATGATTAATTGATTTACTCATGATCATACGAGTAGATAAGAGAGGAAGGAAATGAATAGCAAGTCCTCTTGACTACAAACCAACTCTTTATCAACTACATTCCACTGTCTTTCAATAAGATCTTTTTTTAAAAAAAGCCATTTCCCTACTTGGTGGGTATCCCCTCAGTTTCCACTTCTTTGCTACTACAAAGAGAGATGTTATAAACATTTTTTGTACATGTGGGCCTTTTTCCATTTTTCATGATCTCTGAGCTACAGATGAGTAGTAGTATTCCAGGATCAAAGGGTATGCACAATTTTATAACCTTTTGACCATAATTCAAATTGCTCTTCAAAATACTTGGAGCAGTTCACAATTCCACCAACAATGTCTTAGTATTCCAATTTTTCCACATTCTATTCAACATTTATCACTTTGTTTTTCTGTCACCTTAAACAAGGTGTGAGTTGGTACTTCAGAATTGCTTTAATCTGCATTTCTCTTATCAATAATGATTTATTGCATTTTCTCTTATGACTATAGATGGCTTTAATTTCTTCACCTGAAAACTCTCTGTTCATGTCCCTTGACCATTTATCAATGGGGGATCAATGAGTTCTTAATAGAAACCTTTTTGGAGGTGCAGATTCTAGAAAAAATAAGAGTATACCCTGCACAGGTGAGATTAGAATAGAATACATCCAGATCACTTATATCTCCATTCCTCTCCAGGCTACATTCCTGACTCTCTGGCAGATTTTATCATATCAGAGAACGCTCTTTACCCAAGAAGCACAATCTATTCCTAGGACTACGTTTCACATTAGAAGTATTACCCACCCTTATAGAATCTTCTTCTAACTGGTTCATTCCTCTTAGAATCTCTATTTTAAGAATAATACTCAAACAAATTATACTTTCATTCATCTCCAGGCATTGAAAAAATTTAACATTCTGTCCTACCTCTATGCCCACTTCCCATTCCCATTTTAGCTTCCTTTTATGAATGATCTTTCTCCACTGTAATGTAAACTTCTTAAACAGGAACCAGCTTTCTGTTTCTATTTGTATTTCCAGTATTCAGCATAGTACCTGGCACATAGTAAATAAATTCTTAATAAACGTTTTACATGACTTGACTTGCTGACATAAATATAGTCATCACTCTTCTAAGAGATTATTTATCATTTAAAAATAAAATTTTGATTTAAAAAAAGAGGATATTGACAAGTTGAAATCCATTCAAGGGGAGAAAAATAAAATAGTAAGGGGACTCAAACTGTGTCTTTTGAGGAATCATTGAAGGAACCAGTAATATTTTGCTTGGAAAAGAGGAGTCTAGGACAAATATGATAATTGTCTTAAAGTATTTGAATGTTCTTCATGTGAGAGAGAGAAATTAGAAATATTCTGTATGCAAAATATTTATGACAGCAAAAGGTCAGAGATGTCACAGAAAGGATTTTTGCATCAAGGGTGGGCAAGCTCACTTCTAAAGAACCTCTAAGAGTTGGATGCCAGAAAGGAAATTCAAGAAGAAACCCCAGTAGAGTTCTTTGCCCTGACTTGACCTTCATCTTCCAGTGCTGTGATGGAATTTATATCCATCTTTTTCCAACAGACCATATTGCACACATAGTTAAATAATCTTTCTGATAGGCTTATAATTCATTTTTATGAAATACAGTTTTATGTGACCTAACAAAGACCCTGAAACTGTCACAACATGTTCTATTTTAACTTCTTTTATACATAGCCAGAAGCAAAATGGATATTATTGGATATTAAGAGGAACTCTTTCTGTCTCCAGAACAGTTATGTTTATTTAACTGGCAAATGATTCAACCCTATCTATTCACCTAACTGTGACAATAACATTATGGTGGGATGTTTAAAATAGCTTTGTTAAGCATGTAAAAATGAATATCATATAATGTACCTCTCTTAAGTTCATATCATAGAGGGAAAAGAGCATTCAGCTTAAAATAACAATATTTGGAGACTGACTTTGCCACTTACTAGTATAATCCATGACCCAGTAATCTCCACCCTCTCTTCATGCCCTGTGGTTCACATAGTCCAAGTTCAATTCTCTGGTTCCCCTTAAAAGAAGTTACTTACTTTCTTGGCTCACTGCTCGCACTTGAAATTATTCCAGGAAAATCTCCAAATACAGCTTCCTAAAGTGAGGTACCAAAGTAGATAGTGTTGGACCTAAAGTCATAAAAACCTGAGATTAGACAGCTTGAGACCATTAGTAGCTTTGTGATCCTACTTGTTACCCCATCTGGAGAAATGGAGGTAATATTAGCACCCACCTTATTTGATTATTGTGAGAGGCTTGCAAACTTTAAAACACTATGTAAATGCTAATTTTTATAATGTATAAATATAAATTGTACAAAATTTAAAAATCGTACAAATTTCCTCAAATCCTCTAGAAGGATCCTTCTAACTTGTCCATGAATCCAAGTTACTAGTATGTTTTTTAGATATAAGTTTCATTTAAATCCACAGAAAATGAAGAAGTACAAAACAGGTACAGGAGTCCATAAAGAGATATGGAAAACACAAAAGATCTCACTAAAGAATATATATAAGTAAATATGAAGTCCATTAGCTTCTTAAGTCCTCCTAAGGTTGGCATTGAGGGAGTCCTTTGACATGCTAGTGAAGCACTAATTATCTCAAGGCTCTAAATGCTCCCTCCCAAAATTGTAAGGTCACTCTGATTTGGTTTCCCACCAGAAGGAAAATAAACTTCAGAGCTGCTGAATAAGCTATCCCCTTTTCCCTCAGACCTGTACTATATGAATAACTCAATGATTTTGCTCTTCTATTAGGATCCCACTCAAGATCTGAGAGAACCACTTCTGTTCCCAGGAAGCACCCCATAATAGGAAATTCCTATCTCTGTCTCACATGTCTTATCCATAAAAATCTCGAATTTGAAACTTCCCAGAAAGCAATTTATAAGTTTGACACTGCTGAAAATGACTTCCTTTTCTAGCTAGAAGGCTATATTCTGGGATCATGATACCCTGATAACTGAACACTTTTCATTTCACAGAGAAGTTTGGGTCTCATGAACATTGTCCGCTATCCTGTCAAAATTACTGAGCATTTACATATCCTCATTAGCTATGTGCTTCCACATGAAATCTAACAAGGTCCCAGTTTCTGCCAACTGTTGAAATGAGAAAACTCTCTTTTAGCATCTCCCTTCTCAGGTTACTTGCAAACCTAAGCAGTATCCTTATCTGATGTCAATTCTAACTCTTTGCTCAGAATGGTGCAACAAAAGTATAGCCAATACACAATTAGAATTCACATATGCTAGGGGCAGCTAGTTGGTGTAGTGGACAGAGCACCAGCCCTGAAGTCAGGAGGACCTGAGTTTAATCTGGCCTCAGTCACTTAGCACTTCCTGGCTGTGTGACCTTGGGCAAGTCACTTAACCCCAATTACCTCAGGGGAAAAAAAAGAATTCACATATGCTTTACTAAAGTGCCATAATTTTTGGTTAACAACCCATTAATTTATCTGTTTTCTAAATTCAATCATTATAGTATAGTATAAATAGAAAGGACTTGAACTTAGAAGACATAAGTTCAGATCCCAGGTCTAGTTATTTTTATAGGGGAAAAAAATGGGAAATAGGCCATATTCCTGATGTCTGGGGAATGGCTAAACAAACATCAATAAAGCATGTAATGACCTACTATTACCTCTTAGGAAATGATAAATATGACAAATCATAGAATTTGAGACCTCAGAGGTCACTGTTTGAAGATTTCTGATGAAAGGGAAACTTCTACTTTTTCATAGGTTATGGAAAATAAAAGGGAAAAAAGAAAAAAAAGCAGAGAATCAGAACTACATATATATATATATATATATATATATATATATAAACAACTAATTATTACCATGAAATATTATATATGTATATCTGTATGTATGTATACCCACATATATATATAAAATGTATATATATGTATATTTGTGTGTACAAATATTAACATACACATGTTCAAGTGTGTACATTACCTGTATATATCCATATTGTATATATACATATGTGTATGTATGTATATAAATATATAACATATAGATAGATAGATAGATATACATACATTTGATCAAACCTGCGATTTCTTTAGGGTGGATGATTTGTGTAGAATCTCCCTAAACCAAGACAGATCAGCATTTTGTTTGTAATACATAGACTTAGAATCACTAGGGGCAGTGAGAGGGCAAATGACTTGTCCATCATCATATAGCCATATTAGAGGTAGGATGTGAATCCAGAACTTCTTGACTCCAAGGCTTACCCTCTGTCCACCACACCATTCTCCAACATCAACAAAAACACACACACACACACACACACACACACACACACACACACAAGAATACAAAAGGGAAAGAGAAACAAACAGTTTGGTTTTGTTGCCATCTTCTTTAAGTTACAGTACACATTTTGAACAATCATCAAATAACGGAGTGTATATACAATTTCACATACAATCATTGTAAATTTTTTTCTGTATTTGAATTTTAGGCTGATGTGTACAAATAATCCAAATTTTAAGATGGAAAACATAGCACCCTCTCCAAACCAGCTGGAGTTTGATGGCTATATAAATTGGGGCAAGAGGTTCAATCTTTCTGGTCATAGTTTCATAAGGAGAAATATATTTATAACTTTTATAAGTGTGTAAAACAATGGCAACTGTGAGCTTTGTTAAACAATGAAAAGAGGGAAGAAATTCTTAGATGGAGAAAAATAAGCAGAATAGGTTGTTTCGAATTATCCATTTTCTGAAAATAAAAAAATTACACTCATTAAATTAAAACCTACTTCTAATTTTTAACTTATAAGCATCAAGTTTTTTTCTTGTATTACTTTCCAACTCAAGCAGGTAGAGATGATTATAATAGCAAAGCAGCAGAGGCAGAGTTAGAGAAATGCCGAAAAGAGTGAGTCATCCCATCCTGGGAAAAGATTAGAAGTGCAAAGGATTTCACAAACTTATTTCAAAAGGATATTTTAGAGATTCTTTTAAGGCTTTCTTGTCCCAGGAGAACAATATGAAACTTCCTTGCCCAGAATAAGAATGAAAGTATTTTCTAATCAATAAAAAATTTAAAAAGGACTTTGAAAGCCCATTGGATAAAAGAGATTAAATATCACATTCTTTTGCTCTATATCATAACAGGTGAAAGTCATAGTTCATGGAACTTTAAGATCACTCAAGCGGCAGGTATGTAACTGAAACATTACAAGTAATATGCATATAACATCATTCATAGCAAGGTGGCATTGTGAATATGGTGGGAGACATGAAGTCAGGAAGATTTGTGTTCAAATCCTACCTCAGACACTTAACTTGCAGTGTGACAAGTATTTTTGGCAAATCATAACTTTTCTCAACCTCAATTTCCTCATCTATAAAATAGTAATAAAGTGGTAATATTGACCAGGACTCCCCCCTTCCATTAGTGCTCATTTTTGACTGCTATATTTGCAATGTTGACCCAGACACTATTATTCCCCTTAGGATGTCTCTAGAACATGACATAGTGACACTGCATTGGTAGAAGACTTTCACTAACTCTGGAGCAGAAACATTGAATATTTATTCCCATGATATTTCCTCTGCCCTCCAAACTGTCAGGCAACTAAATAGTATAACCAACCCAGTCTCCTGCATAAGTCTATGTGTCTGAGAAAGAAGAACTATCATCATATCTCCTGTACTTCATCTTCCATTCATCCAAAATCTTTGGAATTCAATGCAAATTGTTGGATGTAGTTTGATTTTGTATCATGTCTATCATAGTGCCCAGTTACAACAACAGTTTCTGATCCATATACATCTTTCTCCTCCAGGTAATTATTCATCATATGCTAGCTCAAACAATATGAAAGTCCTCACAGTTTATATTTTATCAACTGCTACCAATAGGTATAGATGAATCAGTTGACCTTTGAGCTAGAAGACAATGGATCAGCTGAGCAAGTTTCCATTGGGTCTTGTTGGAAGCCTCATCTGAACAAAGAGAAGATCAGTATCATAGAGAAATACACAGGCAAAGTGATAATAACTTTATGGATCAATAACCTGAATGTTTTCATTTCCTCTATATATGATATATAGTTTCTATTGCATAGTGATTTCATTCATTCAAACCAATAAAATTGGTTTACAAATTTTTTGTACATAAAGACAGACTTCAGATTAATATAGAAATAATTAGTGCTGTCCAAAAGTAGAGTTGAATATTCACCCCCATTCATTAGGGTTCTTGATTCCTCTTGAATTTCCCGTAACACTTGTTATGTTTGTTGAAACCCGTTATTCATGTTTGAATTAGAAACTGCTTTTTCAATTTTGAAAAGTAGATAATTTCATTATTGTTCTTAAGAAATGACCAGCACGATGAATACAGAGAGGCTTGGAGAGACTTACATGAACTGATACTAAGTGAAATGAGCAAAACCAGGAGATCATTGTACACAGCAACAACAAGATTAAAAGATAATCAAATCTGATGGACATGGATTTCTTCGACAATGAGAAGATCCAATTCAGTTGTAGTTGATCAATGATGAACAGAACCA
This sequence comes from Sarcophilus harrisii, assembly GCF_902635505.1. Taxonomy (NCBI): domain Eukaryota; kingdom Metazoa; phylum Chordata; class Mammalia; order Dasyuromorphia; family Dasyuridae; genus Sarcophilus; species Sarcophilus harrisii. The sequence goes on along the minus strand of NC_045428.1, from coordinate 120,047,220 downwards.
ACTACACCCAGAGAAAGAACACTGGGAAATGAATGTGGACTACTTGCATGTTTGTTTTTCTTCACAGGTTTTTTTTTACCTTCTGAATCCATTTTTTCTTTACAACAAGAGAACTGTATGTATGTATACACACATATTGTATTTAAGATATATTTTAACATGTTTAACATGAGACTGCCTGCCATCTAGGGGAGAGGGTGAAGGGAGAAAAGGGAACAGAAGTGATTGCAAGGGACAATTACCCATGCATATGCTCTATCAACAAAAAGCTATAATTTAAAAAAAGAAAAATAAAAAGCTTTAATAAAAAAAGAATTGCAAAAAAAGTAAATTCTCAGAAATCTTTAGCAGAAGGTCTGTAGAGACCTCTTTGACTGCAATTTCCCTGCAAATGTTTTACACCTGCAAGTCACATATTGACTTAGAAAACCACAGATTAATATTATCTATGTTGTATTGATTTTTATTTATTTTGCTAAACATTTCCCAATTATATTTAACCTGGTTACATTTTGTGAATATAACTCCTCTATTTTAATTGGTATATAAATTATTTTATTTAATACATTGCACCTAAATATCTCTTTCTTAGCTCTGTATAATAGTCTAGTAAAAGACTTTGGCTCTTTTCTGTCATATTCTGACTCTTACTCCCTCCACAACAACTTTTTATCAATTTTCCCCACCCTACTGCCTTTGTGGACAATTTCTTGGCCAGATCAAGACATAGACTCAAGAAAATCTATTCAATCTCTGGTCAGCAGCAGTGACCAGACATAACAGTGTAACAAATGCTTGCTAAATATTGAGTGAATTCATGAAAAAAAAAATCTACTGCACTTTGCCTTTACAGAGGTCTTGTCCTATAGGGAATGCTGACTAGTGATAAGAGCTTTTCCTTCAGTATATGGATAATGAAATACATTCTACCACCATCCCACCTTCCATTCCTATGATAACACTGTATTGAGTAGTATTTCTGTCATGATTCACAGAGACTTAGTGATTACTCAAGCTTATTCTTGATAGTGAATGACAATGTAGTTCTGTACAAGATTTCATGATAAGGAGTTTTTAATTCATTGGTTTTGATTTTGTGCCAGAGCTTTGAAATGTTATCTGTTTGCAGGAGAACAGAGGGAAGGGGTCACTTCATAATTCCATATATGTTTCTGAGATTTTCAATTGGTCTGTGCTCAGAAAATATCATATTTAATTTCTCTCACATCCTCTATAGCATGCATATACAATCATTTCTGACTCAGCTTTCAGCAAACATTCCTATATCCTAATTCAATATGAAAGAAAATAAATTTTAAAGTTTATCATATATATGTACCTATAAAATAAAATAAATTTCCAAAGAATGACATAGTTATTTGACAACTATTATCCTCCTTTGACAAGTTTCTCATACCCCCAATAAGGATAGTTTAGCCCAGATTGGTAACCCCTGCTCTAGAGAAAATGATTCATCACTAATTCACTGATGATCAGTGATTATATATTTTGAGGGGTCTTAATAATAACATATTTATCCAACACCTTAAAGTCTACCTAAGTATTTTACATCCATTATTTCATTCAACCTTCACAAAGACTGTGGGAAGGAGATAGTGCAAGTGTTTCCTTATTTTGTAGATAAGGAAACCAAATCTCAGAGAAATAGGAGTTACTCATGCAAAGTCTCACAGATAGTCACTAATGGAGCTAATGTTTGAAATCATGCCTTCTATCTCCATTTCTATTTCTATAGGACTGTACTCATTGGTTAGATGTAATAGAATCATATCCTGTCTGGATAAAGTGAAAAGTGGCACATAACTGAAATCCCTGCTATTCAGAAGCTGGAAAATAGTTCTTGACTTGGGCTCAGAAGTACTGAACTAAAGTAGATCTAAACAAAGATAAAGCCCAGAGCCCTTCTGGTTTTAAATCTATGATCCTATGATTCCCATAGAATGTCTGAAAGCACATCCAAAAGAATAAAAAAGAAAAAAAACTTATTTCTTATTTAGACAATGTTTGTCTAAATTATTTTTTAGCAAAATGTTAGTTTTTTTCATGCATATAAAACTCTCTCTCTCACTTCAGAATTATTTGTGAGCCTAGGAGCTTCCTCTCCTGAGCTCTTCTGAACTTAAATTGCTGCATTGTAATTTTAAAAGACTTAAGAAAATTTCTATATAGTGAATACTTGCACCATATTACTCTTATTTTCAACATTTTGGAAGCTATATGGTATAGTGTATAGAGCCAATCCTAAAGTCAGGAAAACCTGATTTTAAATCTGGCCTCACACATTTCCTAGCTATATAATCCTGAACAAGTTTGCCTCAGTTCCTCATCTGTAAAATGAGTTGAAGGAAATAGCAAAATAATTCAGTATCCTTGCCAAGAAAACCTCAAATGGGTCACGAAGAGTTAGTCATGGTTGAAAAACAAATGAACAACAACCAAAAAAATAGTCTCAACTTTGATTGAGTCATCAATGATCCAAGTATAATTTATATACCTTATGTCAATGGGATGGTCTAAGACATTTACCAAAAAGGTAAATCAATTACCATGTTGAAAATGTGCAGTATGCAAGTGCTAATAGGCAAAACGGAGATAAAATGATTAGTCTACCATGATTTCTGTGGAACTCTGAAACTAAAAATGACATTTGTGAAACCGTTTTGAGTTTATCAGAATATATATTATGCACATATATATATGTGTGTATATATACATACGTATGTATATACACACACACACACACATACACACACACACACACACACACACACACACACACATATATATATATATATCCTATATCAAATTGCTTACTGTCTCAGGGAAGGGAGAGGTGAGAGAGAACAAGAGAAATTTGGAACTCAAAATGTTTTCAAATGAATGTCAAAAATTGACTTTACGTGTAATGGGAAAAATAAAAGTCTTTTTAAAGACTTAAAAAAAAAGAATTTAAAAGAATGTTTTAAAAAAGAATATACACTCTTTTCAAAAGGAATACACATTATATGATGTTCAATTATTAATAGATTGTGTTATGTTTATAGCACTTGCATAAGACATGAAGAATCAGACCCTCTAGTGAAGCTAGAGATTAAAAACTGGTGATAGATTAATTTTTTTAGAAATTCTTTTAAAAAATATTCTTTTAAAATTCATTTTAAAAATGTATATTCGTTTTTTAAAAGTCTTTTTAAAGGATTTTTTTCCCTGTTACATGTAAAGTCAATTTTTGACATTTATAAAAAAATTTTGAGTTCCAAGTTTTCTAAAGTATGATTTAGGTCACTCTTGAGCCTATATTTGCTAGATTTCTCCATCACTAAGGTGAACACCTATGATAAGATTATATTTTCCCTGATGGAATATAGATAAAAGCATAGTATTTTCACCTTTTTGTTGTTGTTGTTGTTTGCTTTTTTCTTCTTTTTTTTTCTTTCTTGTGTTTCTTTTCCCTTTTGATCTGATTTTGCTTGTGCAGAATAATGAATATGTAAATATGTTTAAAAGAATTGCACATGTACAACCTATATCAGATTGCTTGCTGTCTTGGGGAGGAAAGGAAAAAGGGAGAGAGAGAGAATATTTGAAACAAAAGGTTTTGGAAAGGTGAATACTGAAAACTATCTTTGCATGTATATAAAAAATAAAATCTCTGCAAAAAAAAGAGATTTTAAGCTTTTCATGCTTCATCTACTTTTATAGAGTTGAACAAAGTTATTTCCTCTTCCAAGGAATCTCAACTTATTTTTATATGAACATAGAAGACACTTCTTTTGTAAAATAGTCTGGAAGATAGCATTTTGTTCTATCAAATCAAGTGATTTTACATAACCAAAAAACAAAACATACACAAAAAAATTAAAAGTGTTTACTGTGAAACTTTTCTTATTTTTTTGGTAAAAAGAAAGATTTTACGATCATAGATAAAGATCTGAAAAAAACTTCATTTTGTTTCACTTTATCACTTTCACTATCATTTTCTTCTGAGGAGCATAGACAACAGAATGTAGAAAATATAAGGAAGAGTCATGGAATTACATGCCACTTTGCACATTTTCTAGATGAGTATCTGTTAATAGATCATTTAACCTATTAGAGATTCAGTTTCCCATCTGAAAATGTTACCAACCTCAAAGGATTATTATGAAGAAAGTACCTTAAAATGCTATGGAAATATGAGTTATACTGTACTGACAATGTAAATTTGGTTTTATTCAAACCAATCTTGGAAAATGAGGTGCCCAGGCCTATGGGAGGGAAAACAAATGGACAAGTAACTAGGGACGAAGGAAGTTTCCATGACTTTTCACTTCAGTCCAGAATCTTTGCTATTATAAGATTTTTTTCCCCTGAGGCAATTGGGGTTAAGTGACTTGCCCAGGGTCACACAACTGGGGAGTGTTAAGTATCTGAGGCTGGATTTGAAATCAGGTCCTCCTGACTTCAGGGCTGGTGCTCTATCCACTGTGTCATCTAGCTGCCCTGTTTATAAATTTGTAATCCGAGTGTATACATGCCTGTATCTTGCTTTTGTATTCTCTGGTTGAAAACTGAATGCTGTCAGCTGTGATGAGAGTATCTCCTCCCTGGAGATGGTGCCTTCACCTCCAGCACCCTTTTCTCCTAGCTTGATATGACACAAATTCCAAGCCCAGAGATAGATTGTTTCACTTCAGGGCTTTATCTGTAAAATTTATCTATTGAATTTCCCTTTGTGAGGCATGTGCCAAGAAAACTCTGTATCTATAATTCTGCAACAGATACTCAGAAGGATTTCAGATTTCTGTTTTTTTATGTCCCAAACTTGTAAATCTATTAGTATCTAGATTAATTATCTATGGTTAATATCTGTGGTTATGTGGAATGTTCAAATTGTTCATCACAACAATTGGTTTATAAATATTTATCCCCCTAGAAATCACTCTGTACTACTATTTTGTAATTATGCAAAGAGTAAGAAGAATTCACAGTTTAATGGAAACTACAACTGTTCTGATATAATGAGAAATAACTTGGTGTAATTGCAAGGGCTTTAGATAGGAACTAAGACCCGAGTTCAAATTTTGCCTTAGGCACTTATTACCTTTGTCATCTTAGACAAATTACATATCCTTTCTTGGATTCAAGTGTCCTCATCTTAAAAAGAAGGCAATTGTACTACTGTCTAAGGTTCTTTCCAACTCTACTTAAAAGTTCACATTTAAGCTTTGCAAAGCTTTTTACAAATATCTCATTTGATTCTCACAATTCTGGGGTCAAGCGTCACTTAATTCTATTTTATAGATGACGATAATAAGGCAAATAGATTAAGGGTCACATAGTGTCTGAGGCCAAATTTGAACTGAGTCCTGATTCATTCACTGGACCACCTATGAGATCCTATGATCTCATAAATGGAAATTTGGCAAAATCCAAAAGCTTAATAGGAATCTGAATCTTCTCTGAACTGCACAAACACTATAAATGCACAAACACAAATTCTATGATTAGAAAGGAAGAGGTATAAATCAACACAGCTATAGCTGAGCTGAGTTGGTTCTGGGAACTCTATTCCTGAACAGCTGTTTAGGATAAGCCACTGACTGGAGCCAAAAGGCAGTAATAGCCTTATAAGGTTAAAAGAGCACCCAGGTTTTGAGGGGCAGGCAGTGCTAAATTATTTCAGTAATGTTTTATGAGCTATTTGGAGCCTTTAGCTTATGACTGAAGGATCATTGTTTTCCAAGAATTGAGCCACCAAAGATATATCCCATATCAGATAATTATTCTTGTTTGCTGATTTAAAACTTCAGTTCTTTTCCATGTAATGGTTTGCTGATACACATTATTTTCTTTATTCCTCATTTACCATTTGGTCTTCTTCCTGCTCAGAAATGTATTTCACAACATATACCAACAAGGTTCCTGAATATTTCTCAGCTATAGGAAAGGAAAAGAGGAAGACATTCAGGAAAGTGCCTTCATGAAGTGGCAACTATGTGCAGGCACTGCATTGCGAATTCAAATATAAAGCAGAAAGAAATAGTCCCTGCCCCCAAGACACTTACATTCTAAAAGGGAAAGTCAAGACACAAAAGTTAACTGAAAAGAAGAGGTGGGCAAATAAAGTTACCTGGCCCAGGCATGCTCCTCCAAAAAATGAAGGATCCAGGAAGAATTCACCCTTAGTAGAAAGGTGGTGAGCCTTGTGGAGAAATATTCCATGATGAATGTATAGGGAAGGGGAGTGGAAGATAGCTGGATGGTCATGAAAAAAAAAAAATGTCTACATTAGCCAACAATAGAGAGGAGCAGGTTTTTGAAGTCTAGAAGAAGCCAGGAACAGAAAAGGGAGGACAAAAGTGCCCCTAAAGCCATGCAGGGAATAGTGGTAACAAAAAACAACATATCTTTTACCCTAATTGATTTGAAGCATGGACTACAGAATAATAAATTTTTCACGATGATAGCCTGGGGTTCAGCTATTATTGTTGTCCTCCTTTGTGGCTGAAATCCCCCAATTTCTCAAAAATGAATTTATAATTCACATTCTGATTTATAATTAGTAGGTTCCTTCTAAAAACTAATTCAAACTTCCCTTTTCTCTGTAAATTGTTAGGTAAAAACATAATTTCCTTCTACTTCTTACCTTTTTTCTTTTCTCCTTCACTGAGTCATTTTTCATCATTAACTCTCAATGTTGCCACTTGTTGCTCCTTCAGTTTCTGCCATTTTTGCAAGTCATGACATTCATTAGATCAAGGCCTTCCACAAAATGGTTCTACCCTCCCTTTCCAGTTTATCTCTTGTTATTTCCCTTTAAATATTTTTCTCCCGCAAAACTAGAGTACCTACAATTCCTCTCTTTTTTTGAACCTCTTTTTATTGTTTTTATACTGTTGTCCTCACTCTTGCTCCCATCTGTCTGTTGTAATCCTTCCCTTCCTTTAAGATCCCTAAAGTAATGGTTTCTCCATGAAGATTATTTTAAAGCTCCTATCTTACAGTAAGCTGTTCCCTTTCCAATTTATCATAACAATTTGTTTAGACCTCTCTTTTTGAACTTTTACATTGTGCATTGTTTTCCATAGAGAGCAGATCTTGAAGTCAAGAATTGGATTTAATTTCCACTGTCTCTGAGACAGACAGACAGACAATAGATAGAGTGAGTGAGTGAGTTTCCAGGAGTTCCCTATCCTATACTAATTAAATCATAGTTACTACCACCAGCACTATAAGAATTTAGCAAGCTCCTGGAAAAAAGAATCTTGTGCCTAACCAACTGGCTAGTTGAGTACATGGAGGAGGTACTTAATACATGTTTATTAAATCAATTGGTGAAGTTTAAGGATGCCTCTTCAATTTATATCCAACAGCAAGTTTGAACATAAAACAGTTATGTCATGTTAGGTGCAGGCCTTTCCACACTGAGCAAACTATTAATAAAATTTTAAAAAACTAATAATAAAAACTATTAATAAAAAAATGAGTAAAGAGTTCTTTCAAAGCCATCATCACAGCAGCATGCTTTGCAAGATATATAGTAGAGGTAAAAGTTGAAGCTATGGCCCAAATTAAGGATGTGCTCTATGAAACTAAAACAGTAGTAAATTACTCTTATTTTTGAATTCTAGAGAGTTCACAACTATCAAGCAAACAAGATAGTGGAAATTATTCACAATCAGCACAACAATCACTGGTGTTTCCCTCATAATGCATAATCTCTACTTGGGACAACCGAAGGAGGAATGAGAAAAAAAAAAAAACTAAAAAGGCAAAGGAAGGAAAGAAAGAACAAAAAAAGGGGGGAGGGGGAAAAAAGAGGGAGGAAGCAAAGAAGGAAAATACATGATGTTTCCAAAAAACCCTCCAATTTATCAGCCCAGAAAAGTACTTTTAAAAGTTTGAGTTTTGACAAGACCAGATATGTAATTATTAACAACTGGTCATATTTTGGTCATAGGAAGTGATATAAATAACAATCAAAGTTTGCTTATGAAAAATTCCCACTACAAAAAAGCTGGTAAAGATTATTTGGTCAAACACAAAGTATATTCAGATCAAATGCTGCCCTCTTGAGTAACAGGGAAATATTGCAGCTTGCCAAATATAAATCTCTGAAAAGTTGTAGGGAATTTTGACAATTTGAATTGTTAATTAATCCATATATTCTTATTTTCTGAAAGAACAAATTAAGAAGCAACTTCACGCTTTTGCATTAAGTATTTATTTCAATTAATGGAAACTAGAAAAAATAGGAAAATAACATCATGGAGAAAATTATGAGAAAAATTATGAAGAATTCTATAGAAATTTTTAAAATCAATTTGTGATTTTTATTGATTGGCCACAACTTTACATTCCTAGATATCACTATACTGTATACACTCAGCATTAGAGATAGCAGATGCCAATATTAAACAAAGCAAACCCCCCAAAAAAAATCAATTCTCATTATCTAGCCCAGTTTAAAATCTTGTGTATGCAGAAACATAAATATAGTTTGAAATCTTTAGTAGCAATAAAGTTACAATCATCCATCAATTTAGCTTAATTTATTAACTCCAAATATTTGAAATATGATGTTCCCTATCACATTTTTTTAATTTCCTATTTAAACCAGCAATTTACTTTTTGTTTTTTTGTTTTTTTTTTTCTGTACATTTTCTTTTAAAATAAGAACTCTTTCTTCTCTAAGAACTGGCTCATATTTTTATCCAGATCAAAAACAAAAAGAGTAGGGATAAGAAGAAGTTACATTTTTAAAGCTTTACACTTTTATAAAGGCAAAATTCATTCTCACAATAATTCACAAGCTGAGCTACTGGTATAAGATTTCTATTTACTAGGCAATTAAATTGGGGCTCATATGCAAATTCCTCTTTATCATCACAAGAATCAGCATTATGCAGAAATAAAGGATTGTTTGGGTTTGTTTTTTGTTTGTTTTTTTAAAAGCAGGCAATAATTTTTCAACCAAATGATTTTGATTTGGAAGTTTAAAATCAATATAAACTATGCTGTACATAAACTCCAGTTCATGTTAATTTCTTTTCAAAGTTATTCTTTTCCATTCTATCCCCTAGGTGTGATGTGGTTCTAGTGGTAGAGAATTGAGGTGTGAGAATTGATGAGAGAATCCCTTTTGGTCTCGGTGCAGGTCCAACGTGAAAGATTCATGAACCCGAAATCTGTTTGTAGCAAAAGGAAGTTTTATTGTTCTCTAAGAGGGCAAATTCTTAATGAAAAGATTTTCAAAAAGGGTGTGAACAGCAACCTATTTTATGAGCAAATCTTGGCTGGGGGGCTGAGGCAGTTTAAGTTGATTATCAGACCAAGATCTCCAACTGAATGAAATCATTTTGAAGGCTTTTTTTTTTTTCCAGAGTCTGGAATTTCCTGAAGAGGATCAGCAACCCCAAAAGATCAGTCGAGGCTGATCTCCAACTGAATGAAGCCACTTATCTTAGAAAAGGTTTGTCTGGAAAGTATAACTCTTTCCAGACTTCTTGGAATCTGAGACCCCGAATCTCCCTTCTTTTACAGATTAAAGGGTGTTGATTTATATTGTTTGCTATTCCGCTACTTGCGTGTAAAATTCATGTTTGTTACACCACATCTAGCCTGCACTGACTGAGGGGAGGGTCTTCCCTAATAGCCTCTGCGTTATTGCTATGTGCTTGTGTAATACCTCCCATGCTGATAGGTTTGTGCATAATAAAACCCTTCAGCCCAGAAACCCACTAGCAACCCCCATTTCCCTTTGGTGCTTTTCATCTCCCTTCCTGAGATGTCAGGTAGGGCGTGATCATTTCCTTTTTAGTGCTTTCACCGCCTTTTCTGAGAAGTCAGGGAGGCTGTGATCACCTCCTTTTCGGTGCTTTCACCTCCTTCTCTGAGAAGTTAGGAAGGCTGTGATCACCTCCTCTTGGGGGCTCTGACCTCCCTGAGGAGTCAGGGATGGCATGACCACCTGTGTTCTAAAATAAAAGAAAGCGGGAGATGTAATGGGCTGAGGTTTGAGCTGATGCACTGAGGTCCCAAGTACATGAGGCTAGATAGTAATTGGGCTATACTCTATTAATATACATGATTGGATAAAGAATGGTCCCTGCCTCCGTGCAAGTCCTGATGTGTTGTATAGGAAATGACGATTTTGGTGGGTGGAGGCAGAGAGAGAGACAGGAAGAGAAGCTGGGGGAGATTGGGCCTGGGTTCGAGACTCCGAGCTGCTGGTTGTGTGGCTGCTGGTCGAGCTAGCTTCTCGACTCAGCTGCACACATTGCTATCGCCGATTCTCTTCCACCTCCGATCCTTCTTCACTAAGAATAAAGACTGACGGTTTTCCACTAACCTGAATTCCTGACTTCTGCTGATTTAAAAATACACAATCTTCACAAAAGGGGACACAGTTTCAGAGTGATTCTGATGAGGGGAGCCCCCAAACTCTCTCTCTCTCTTTCTCTCTCTCTCTCTCTCTCTCTCTGTCTCTCTCTCTGTCTCTCTCTCATTCTGACTTTTTGGGGAAAGCTTGGAAAACTCTCAGAGAAGCTCTCCCCTGAGAGACCTGCCCCAAGGAATCAAATTAAAGTGGTTTCCTTTGTTATCTAGATGAACCTAGATGAGTCCAGGACCACTCCTACTTAACCCAGCTGGAGATCAAGATTTCTATCCAAATCTATTGAGTTGGAAATTAGTCCAGAGACAGGCATTCAATTGGAAGATTCTCTATTCTGATTCCAATTCAAACTGCTCCCAGCCCCAACCAAGAGCTACCCATATAACAAGATTCCTTCAACTCAATTCTTTGAAGAGGGCCAAAAGCAGGAATCATGCCAAGGAACCTCTCTCTCTCTCCTTGGCATAGCTGCGACCCTCTGCCCACTGAAAAGACATTCTCTTTTTAGCATTACTCCCTCTTTATCTCTCTCACCTATTTCCCTAACAGGACCCTACCCTTATTTACCCTCTCTGTCAGGATTTCTCTGCTAGATCTTTACTTCTCTGTTGGGACCCTGCCACTAAGGAAGTCAGCCTGCAAAAGCTGGCTTCTCAGTTCTAATAATAAACTACTTTTGCCAGTTTAAATTTTCAGGTTCATAAATTCATTTATGAAGGACTGTGCCAACCAGAAGGGGGTTTCCTACAACTCCCTGCCCTGCGCCAAACCTCATCATTTTTGGCTCCCTGACAGGGGAATTGAGGAGAGCCGAACCTCATCAATTCTTTTACAGATTAAAGAAGACACAGTTTCAGAGTTCATCCCCATTGCTTCCCTCCAACAGTCAAAAGGGACAGTTTCAGGGTTCACCCCCATCAGCTACAAAGGAGAAATAAAATTTCACTCAATAGGGCCATTAGAGAGAGAAAAAATGTTAATAAGAGATGATATTCTAGAAAGCAGGTATTTTTGCACACAACACAGAGAAAAAGTTTTAGAGCTGGTCAATCAGGGGTTGGTACAGGAAATAGGCTGTGCACACAGCAGCAAGGCTTTACTACCTAATGTTGGTTTATCACTTAGATCATTTATATGTAACCAGCCATCAGACCAATTTGAAAGACTCCTGTAGTATGATGACCACCAGTGTAACATTTCTCTAATGATAAACCACTGCAAAAAGTTGATAGTTTCTGTGGCCTTTAAAATGCTTATTTTTTTATACCTGAAGAAAACAGTTCTCTGCCAATTACCAAGTCCTTTTTTTTTTTTTTTTTTTGAATTCTACACTTAAGAAATAAAACAAATTTATCTGAACATGTTTGTGGGTAATAGGGAAGGTTTGAATCCAACAGGAAAGAGAGATCATGGTGGATAGTTTTTATTTTTCTTCAAAGAAAGAAGATCTATTGAGAGGATAAGTGAAAAGCAATTGGACCCTTGAGAAGTTCTGAGATAGCTACTTAGTGCATTGCATATAGTAGTTGTTTAGTAAATATTGAATTGAAAGAGTAGAATTGTTTGGAGGGTTTTCCCCCTTATGCAATAATGAAAATCCCACTGAGACTTTTTTTAATCTGAATCTGATTTTATTGATGTGATAGAGGGAATTTCCAGTGCAGAAACTCCTTCTGTTGATACAAATTATAACTTTTCAATCACATAGTATCTTAGAGGGTTGCCACAGAGACCTTAAGATATTAAATAGCTTGCCTATGATCACACGGTTGGAATGTTAGAGGGAGAACTTGAACCCAGGTCTTCCTGAGCCAGTCTGCCTCTTCATTCAAATCTAAATTTGTAATGATCCCAAATGGCATGGTTCTATAACCTCCTCCAGTGCTTTTTAGCAGCATGGGAGCCAACAGAGAAGAATGGATGATGGAGGGTGTGATTCAGGGTTGAAAAATGACAAAGAATGAAAATCAATAGGACAGTAGGGTTAGGGAGTGGTAAATAGTATATGTAGTTGTTCTGATGAATTGTAGAGTGAAGATCTTAAAGGAAAGTGAGATAGAAACAGGGTGATAGCCTGGTTAAACAAAGAAGAATAGAGAGATTGATGTTCATGGTAAAGATGAATAGGTTTAGGAGGAGTAAGTCAGAGAGTAAAACAAAAGAACAGGAGATTTTGATTAGACAGAACAATTTCAAAGTTCAAAATAATGGATCTTTTGTGTTGTGGTTTTAGAGCAGGATAAGGTAATGGGAAGAAGTAATTGGAGAACAAACCTAGAGCAAAGAATGGGCCTCCAAAACCTTTTTTTCTGAGCCATAATTCATAGGTCAACAGGAGTTGGAGCTGGATTCCAAGGGCTCCCTTGAAACCAGGGAGAGAAAGCAGAGCTTCCACAAAACAGGTGTTCTTCCTAATAGTTATTACAGCAAATTGATGGTCCTAATCTTCCTCAGTAATATTATGAGACTGTCCTCACTACTTCATGAATCTGTCAGTCTGCTTATGCCCATGCTTAACAGCCCCTAAAATACTGTGCTTTGTGATTTTCTATATCTGCTATTTATGATTCTCTTGATATTTGGATATCATATTTTTGGTTTAATTCTGGTCTCCTATGAAAGCTTGAAATCCTTTTGCTTCCTTGAATAACCATTTTTCTCTCTTTATATATTAAGCTTAATTTCATTGGATATATGATTCACAGTTGTAGTCCTAGCTCCTTTGACTTCCAGAATTTAGTTTCATGACTTCTTTTCTTAAAATGTAGCAGCTTCTAATTACTGTGTAATCCTGATTGTGGCTCTCCCATATTTGAATTGTTTCTTTCTGGTCATTTACAGTATTTACTTTATTGACTGTATAATTCTGAAATTTGGTTATAATGTTTCTTGCAGTTTTTATTTTTGGATCTCTTTCCTGAGGTGATTGGTAGATTCTTTCATTGTCTCTGATTCAAGGATATCAAGATAGTTTTCCTGAATAGTTTTCTGAAAGACGCTATCCAGGTCCTCTTTCCAAAGGCTTTCAAATAATCCAGTGATTCTGATATTATCTTTCCTGGATCTATTTTCCCGGTCAGTTGTTTCTCTCACGAGATATTTTACATTGTCTTCTATTTTTTTCATTATTTTGAATCTATTTGATTGATTCTTTATGTCTCAGAGAGCCATTAGCTTCCACTTGCTCAGTTCTAACTTCTAAGGAGTTTTCCTCAATTAGGTTTTGTACTTTCTTTTCTATTGGCCAATTGTACTTTTTAAAGGATTGTTTTTTCAGTTGGTTTTTTATATATTCTTTTTCATTTGGCCAATTCTACTTTTTAACTAGTTGCTTTCTTTTTCCAAATTGTTGACTTTTTTTTTCACAATTCTTTTGCATCACTCTCATCTCTCTTCCCAATTCTTCTTCTACTTCAATCCTAAAAGAGAAGTTCAAAATTCCTTTTTGAGTTCTTCCATGAGGTTTTTTGCTCTTGAGACCACTTCCCATTTTATTTTGGGGTTTTGCCCACAGGTATTTTGAAACTGTTCTCCTCTTCTGAGTTTGTCTTCATCTTCCTTGTTACCATAATAACTTTTGATAGTCAGATTCTTTTTTGTTGTTTTTTTTCCTCATTATTTTTGGCCTTTTTCTTTTCTTTTAAATTTGAGCACTGCTTCCAGGGTGTAAAGAAGCTTATATCAGGGACTTGTAGGCACTGGTCATTTATCTGGTGTTGGTGCTAGTTGGCACTGCTGGAGGTTGTAGTGCTCTGGCATCTTTACCTGATGCTGAGCCAGGATTTTACTGGTGGTGTCTGGCAAACTTTGAGGCTAATGGGGTGTTTCTGCATTTTCTCTGAGCTACACTAAAGCAAGTGTCAATCTGGCTTCTTGTGGCTGCCTGTTTCCCCAGCGCTACACTGAAACTTGTGGCAAGGCATATCTCTGGAAGCTGCTTGTTTGCTTAGGCACCCATAAGGTTGGCATCTGTTTGCCTAGGGCTCTACTGAAAACATCTGGATGTCTGGCTGCTGGAGGTTGCCTGTTTACCCCCAGGCTATTCTGAAGCATATGGTAGTTCTCAGACTTGGAATCTGCCATTCCCCAGCTATGCTGAGGCAAGTGGGAGTTCTGATGTTAGCCTTTGCCTGCTCTATTAAACTGGGGCTCAGGATCTACTGCTGGTTTTTTGTGGCTTGTTGTTGGCTTCCAAGGATGCTTCCAGTTCTGGACTGTGCTTCATTTTTACCTGCATGAGACAGAATTTTCTTGCCCATCCTCTGAGTTTCTTGGGCTCAAAGATTGTTCATCCCATTTTTTTTTGCTAGTTCTGTGGTTTCAGGATTTGTTTTATAGTGCTATTTTATGGTAGTTTAAAGATGATATCCTGCTCACTCCTCTATCTTGGCTCTTGGAAGTGAATATTTGATATTCTTTTAATTTATTTATTTATTTTTAATACTTGATATTCTTAATAAGGTTTTGACATCTACCAGTTTTTCATCATAAACCATTTAAGGTATAGAAGAAGAATAGGAAGGAGCTTTTCCAGGCTCTCTCTGACTAATCTCAATTTCTTGCTTAATTTTTGTGGTATATCTTTGGACAGACCCTCTTGCCACCAGACCTTCCCATATATCTTAGGCTGTGTAATTTCTCAAACTGGATATCCAATTACAAAGTTAAAAAATGGCATTTTTAAAATTATGCTGGTAAACTACAAATCTTTTATTATTAAAGATTTTTAATTTTTTCAAAACATATGCATAGAAAATTTCCAAATTCACTCTTGCAAAATCTTGTGTTCCAAAATGTTTTCCCTCCCTTCACCTTACCTCTTACCCTAGATGGCAAGTAATCCAATATTTGTTAAACATGTACAATTCTTCTATACATACTTCTACAATTACCATGCTGCATAAAAAAATCAAACAAAAAATGAAAAAGAAAACAAAATGCCAGCAAATAACAAAAAGAGTGAAAATATTATGTTATAATCCACATTCAGTCCCCACAGTCCTCTCTCTGGATGCATATGGCTCTCTTCATCACAAGACCATTGAAACTGGCTGGAATCATCTCATTGGAGTTTTTAAAATCTTTTTTTTAAAAGCTTTTTATTTTCAGAACATATGCATGGATAATTTTTCAACATTGACCCTTGCAAAACTTTGTGTTCCAATTTTCCTCCCCCAGATGGCAAGTAATCCAATCTGTGTTAAACATGGTAAAATATATGTTAAATCCAATATGTGTATACATATTTCAACAATTACCATGCTGCACAAGAAAAATCAGATCAAAAAGAAAAAAATGAGAAAGAAAACAAAATGCAAGCAAACAACAAAAAAAGTGAAAATGTTATGTAGTGATCCACATTCAGTTCCCATAGTCCTTTCTCTAGATGTAGATGGCTCTCTTTGTCACAAGATCATTGGAACTGGACTGAATCATCTCATTGTTGAAAAGACCCAAGTCCATCAGAATTGATTATTGTATAATCTTCTTGTTATCATGTATAATGATCTTCTGGTTCTGCTCATTTCACTTAGCATCAGTTCACGTAAGTCTCTCCAGGCCTCTCTGACATCATCCAGATATTTTTTATAGAACAATCATATTCTATCACATTCATATGCCATAATTTATTCAACCATTCTCTTACTAATGGACATCCACACACCTTCCAAGTTTCTTACCACTACAAAAAGGGCTGCCACAAACATTTTTGCACATGTGGGTCCCTTTCCTTCTACTTAAGATCTTTTAAGATTTAAGATGTAAGCCCAGTAGAAACACTGCTGGATCAAAGGGTATGCACAGTCTGATTGCCTTTTGGGCATAGTTCCAAATTGCTCTCCAGAATGGTTGAATCAGCTCACAACTCCATCAACAATGTATTTCCCACATCCCCACCAACATTTGTCATTATCTTGTCTTGAGTCCTCTTAGTCAATCTGAGAGGTATGTAGTAGTACCTCAGAATTTTCTTAATTTGCATTTCTCTGGTTAATAATGATTTAGAGCACCTTCTTATATGACTAGAAATGATTTTAATTTCTTTATCTGAAAATTATCTGTTCATATCCTTTGACCATTTATCAGTTAAAGAATGGCTTGAACTCATAAATTTAAGTCAATTATCTATATATTTTAGAAATGACACCTTTATCAGAACCTTTGAATGTAAAAATATTTTCCCACTTTTTTTTCTTCCCTTCTAATTTTGTATGCAATAGTTTTGTTTGTGTAAAAACTCTTAACCTTAATATATTCAAAATTATTCATTTTGCATTCCATAATGTACTCCAATTCTTCTTTGGATTGAAATTCCTTCCTTCTCCACAGATCCGAGAGGTAAATTATCCTTTATTCTTCTAATTTGCTATAATATTACTCTTTATGTCTAAATCATTAACCCATTTTGACTTTATCTTAGTATGTGATGTTAGGTGTGCATTAATGCCTAAGTTCTGCCATACTCATTTTCAATTTTCCCAGCAATTTTTGTCAACAGTGAGTTCTTATCTCAGATACTGGGGTCTTTCGGTTTATCAAACACTAGATTACTATAGTCGTTGATTATTTTATCCTGTGAACCTAATCTCTTCAGCTGAAGAAATAAGTTTGTTTCTTAGCCAGTACAAATGGTTTTGATTACTGCTGCTTTATAATATGGTTTTAGGTCTGGCACAACTAGGCCACCTTCATTTACATTTTTAAAAATTAATTCCCTTGAAATTCTTGACCTTTTGTTCTTTCAGGTGAAATTTGTTATTATTTTTTCTAGATCTATAAAATAATTTTTGGGAGTTTGATTGGTATGGCACTGAATAAGTAGATTAATTTAGGTAGTTTTTTCATTTTTATTATATTCACTTGGCCTACCCATGAGCACCTGATATTTTTGCAATTGATTAAATATGACTTTATTTGTATGGAAAGTGTTTTGTGGTTTTGTTCATATAGTTCCTGACTTTGCCTTGGCAGATAGATTCCCAAATATTTTATATTATCAACAGTTATTTTAAATGGAATTTCTCTTTGTATCTCTTGCTGTTGGATTTTGTTGGTGATACATAAAAATGCTGATGATTTATGTGGATTTATTTTGTATCCTACAACTTTGCTAAAGTTGTGAATTGGTTTTAGTAGTTTTTTAATTGATTCTCTGGGGTTCTCTAAATATACCATCATATTATCTGCAAAGAGTGATAATTTGGTTTCTTCATTACCTACCTAATTCCTTTAATCTCTTTTTCTTCTCTTATTGCCAAAGCTAATTTCTAATACAATATTGAATAATAATAGTGATAGTAGGCAACCTTATTTCACCCGTGATCTTTTTGGTAATAGTTCTAGTTTGTCCCCATTACATATGATGCTTGCTGATGGTTTTAAATAGATGCTATTGGTCGTTTTAAGAAAATCTCCATTTATTCCTATACTCTCTAGTGTTTTTGATAGGAATGAGGGTTGGATTTTATCAAATGATTTGGGATAATCATAAGATTTTTTGTTAGTTTGGTTATTGATATAGTCAATTATGCTAATAGTTATACTGAAATTGAACCAGCCCTGCCTTCCTGGTATAAATCTTACTTGGTCATGGTGTATTATCCTGGGGATGACTTGCTGTAATCTCTCTGATTATATTTTATTTAAGGTTTGCGCATCAATATTCATTAGGACAATTGGTTTATAATTTTCTTTCTCTGTTTTTTCCTAATTTGGTTTAGGTATCAGCACCATATCTGTGTCATAAGAGGAACTTGTAGAATTCCTTCTTTCTCTATTTTTTTTCAAATTATTTGCATAGTATTATAATTAATTGTTCTTCAAATGTTTGGAAGAATTCACATCTGGCCCTGGAGATTTTTCTGAGGGAGTTGATTAATAGCTTGTTCTATTTCTTTTTCTAAAATAAGACTATTTAAGTAATTTATTTTTTCTTCTGTTAATCTGGGAAATCTATATTTTTGTAAGTATTCCTCCATTTCACTTAGATTATCATATTTATTGACATATAATTGGCAAAATAATTCCTAATGATTGGTCTAATTTCCTCTTCATTTGGTGGAAAGCTCTCCCTTTTCATTTTTGATACTAACAATTTGATTTTCTTCTTTCCTTTTTCTAATCAAACTAATGAAAGGTTTATCTATTTTGTTGCTTTTTCATAAAACCAAATCTTAGTTTTGTTTATTAATTCAATAGTTTTCTTACTTTCAATTTTATTAATCTCCCCTTTTATTTTCAAAATTTCAAATCTGGTATTTGATTGGGGGTTTTTAATTTGTTCTTTTTCTAGCTTTTTTAGTTGCAAGTCCAATTCATTGATCTTCTCTGAATCATCTCATTGTTAAAAAGAGCCACATCCATCAGAATTGATCATCGTATAATCTTGCTGTTGCTGTGCACAATGATCTCTTGGTTCTACTCACTTTACTTAGAATCAGTTCACATAAGTCTGTCCAGGCCTTCTTGAAATCATCCTGTTGATCATTTTTTTATAGAACAATAATATTCCATAACATTCATATACTATAACAATCAGCCATTCTCCAATTGATGGGCATCCACTCAGTTTCTAGTTTTTTGTCACTACAAAAAGGGTGGCCACAAACATATTTGCACATGGGGTCCTTTCCTTTCTTTATGACCTCTTTGAGATACAGGCCCAAAGGATCAAAGGGTATGCACAGTTTGAAAGCCCTTTGGGCATAATTCCAAATTGCTTTCAGAATGGTTGGATTACTTCACAACTCTAACAACAATGTATTAGTGTCCCAGTTTTCCCATATCCTCTCCAATATTGGTCATTATCTTTTCCTGCCATCTTAGCCAATTTGGGAGAAGTGTAGTGGAATCTCAAAGTTGTCTTAATTTGCGTTTCTCTGATCAATAGTGATTTAGAGCATCTTTTCATATGACTAGAAATGATTTCAATTTCTTCAACTGAAAATTATCTATTCATATCCTTTGACCATTTATCAATTGAAAAATGGCTTGAATTCTTATAAATTTGAGCCACTTCTCTATATATTTTAGAATTGACCCCTTTAACAGAACCTTTGAATGTAAAAATGTTTTCCCATTTTATTGCTTCCCTTCTAATCTTGTCTGCCTTGGTTTTGTTTGTACAAAAACTTTAAAACTTAATATATTCAAAATTATCCATTTTACATTCCATAATGTAATCCAGTTCTTCTTTGACCACAAATTTCTTCCTTATCCTCAGATATGAGAGGTAAATAATATCCTTTGTTCTTCTAATTTGCTTATAATATCACTCTTCATATCTAAATAATGAACCTATTTTGACCTTACCTTAGTATAGGATGTTAGGTGTGGACCAATGCCTAATTTCTGTCACACTAATTTCTAATTTTCCTAGCCATTTTCATCAATAATAAATTCTTATCTCAGAAGCTGGGGTCTTTGGGTTTATCAAACACTTGATTACTATAGTCATTGATTATTGTGTGCTTGTGAACCTAACCTATTCCACTGATCATTTATTCTATTTCTTAGCCAGTACCAAATGATTTTGATAAGCACTACTTTATAATATAGTTTTAGGTCTGATACAGCTAGGCTACCTTCATTTGGATTTTTTCATTAATTCCCTTGAAATTCCTGACCTTTTGTAAACTACAAATCTTAAGTGTCCTCCAAAGATGTGGATAATTGGAGTGTGCCTAGTGATCAATATTTCATTCCAAGAGCTTACTTGCTCTCACTTATACTCATTACCTTCTCTTTGTCTCTGTTCATCCTCAGGTACAGACTGTGCCCATTGAAAAGGGAATTTTTTCATAATTTCATAAGAGAAGTTTCTTTAAGTTCAAAATATCTTCATGTAGTCTGTTTAAAATAAATCCATATTCTTCAGAATCTTCAAGTCATCCCTTTTCAGAGGCTTGACTTGATAATTGTCAGTAGTCTGTCTACCTATATCTATCTCTATCAATATGTCTATTTCTAGATAGATAGAAGCATAGATATATTGATACATAGATGGATGAGTGGATACATACATACATACATAGAGCAGTTTAAAAGGCAGATACCTCTCACTATCTTGCCTCCAAGAACTTGTTTGACTTTTGGAAGTATTGACATCTTGGTGAACTCATTCATTAGTAGAACCAAACTGTTTATCATGGGTGTCAATGTATATGGTTGCTGCATTTTGGAATACATTAGAATTAGATAATACATGGAAGTGGGGCAAGCAGCCAATGTTTGCAGAGTAGCACTTATGTAGCACCAGTTTCCTTTATTGATCAGCCCCAGAGTTGCAAAGATATTGGCTTATGTATTACCATTACTTATTTTAGTAATTATGAAATCTTTATATCTACAGAATCCTCTGAAACTAAAACAAACCATTTTCTGATTCAGTCTGTTTTTCAGGGACCAGAGAAGATGTGGTAGGAGGAAAATATTTAGTTTCAAACATAATCCAGGAGTGTGAAAGCAAAGGGTTTGGAATTATGAAAAAGGTTATCCTGAGATTGAGCAGATTGAAAAACAGAAACTGATCCTCTTACTAGGGTCTGGACTTCAGCAGTAGGTGAAGTATTGTTGTGCTTAGCTGGAACTGAGTCAGTACTTTCTACAGTATGCAATTCCACCCATTGGAGCTAAGCTCTCAACTGAGAATGCATGGTTTTATACATTAACAATTACAAGATTTTCAGTAGTTCCAGTATAAGGCTATACAACAGCTACCCCAGCCTCTGAAGAGACAGTTACTGTTTAAAACTAGAAACATGGCATACTTCAGGGTGCCCTGCAGTCCTAACATTGTCTAGTGCTCTAGGAAAAGAATCCTCACGGTATCACTAGTTTACAGAATTTTTAGAGCTATTACTAGTATAGCTTGATGGTATATTTCTCATAAATTTTGTATCCTCTGTGTGTATATTGTACTGATGAATTTGTGTGACCATTTACAAGGGCTTCTGTAGAGATATAATTACTGCCATCTTTCAAATACCTCTGTTCTTTCCCCTCCCCCTTCATTTTACATTCCATTTATTCCAGATTGTTAGAAAGGCTGTCTTTAGCTTTGGCATTAGAACCAATAACCAAAGCAAACACAGAGCTTGGGAACTGGCAGTTGATGGAGTTCTGGTTGATTTTATTTTGTATATCATCATGGTTCTTTCTGGAAGTTGTGCAACCAGGAATAAATTCTGGGTTCTAAGGATTCAGTGTACCTGAAATACTGTAGTCAGGGTTCAGTAAAGATTCATCTTGCTCAGTAACTTTAATAATAGCAAACTCAATTCATTGATACTCTTCCCCATCATATAGCTCCTCTAGGATTTCAATATCAGACAAAATTGCTTCATTATATGATGAAAGCTCAACAGAAAAACAAGGAGGCATATAAAACTGATTGAACTCATCAGGAATAAAATTTCCAAAAACATATTTAGTATATTCTAGAGAATTTTTAATTATTTTAATTTTAAATTTTAAAATTCCTTTTTTAATGAAATCATTACAATTAAAAAATACCTTAGTCTTCAGGAAAAAAAGGATTCTCTTTCAGAAAATACATGAAAACAGTCAATATCATCTTAGCAGCTCACAGTATTTTTGAAAGTGAATTCTTTATCTTTCTTCACCAGATTTTCTTCCTCTTCCTGATATTTTTATTTCCGTTAATGGCAGGATCATCTTCCCAATCAGTAACACTAAAAAACCGTTGAAGAATCTGTGGCTCCTCTTTATTCCCCCTATTGTATTCAGTCCTCTATATTCTACCTTCAAAGATATTCCATATGTATCAAGTGGCACATTGGATAGTGCATCCACCTTGGAGTCATGAGGAGCTGAGTTCAATTTTGATTTTAGATACTTACTGACAAAATAACCCTAGACAAGTCATTTAACCCTGTTTGCCTCAGTTCCTCATTTGTAAAAATGATCTGGGGAAGGAAATGGCAAACCATTCTAGTATTTTTGCCAAGAAAACCTCAAATAGAGTCAGAGACACTCAGATGCAACTGAAATAACTAAACAGCAATAACTCAAACAAACAAAAAGAAATAAATATGTGCTATACTCTGCACTAGATGCTGGGGATACAAAAATTAAATAATTTCCTGCTTTCAAGGAAGATCTATTTAGGAGAAATAATATATACAAAGTAGTAGATATAAAGTGTATTCAAAGTAAATACAAAGTAATTTCAGCATGAAAAAGGCCTAATAGAGAAGAAAAAAGGTCTACAGAGTAGTAGATATACGATATATTCAAAGTAAATACAAAGTAATTTCAGAGAGAAAGGGGGGAGGGGCATTTGATCTGAATTCTGAGGTAAGCTAAGGCTTCCAAGAAGCAGAAATAATGAAGTAGAGCATTCTAAGCATGAAGAACAGACAGTACAATAGATGCACTTCTTAATTTAGAAGGCATAATTGAGTTTTTTTTCTAATTTCTCTACTTTCATTCCCTGAAAAAGCTTCATTCCCTGAAAAAGTTATTTTTAGCTGGATATGCTGGTAAACAAAGTGTGAAAACACTATACATATATATATATATATATATATATATATAGAGAGAGAGAGAGAGAGAGAGAGAGAGAGAGAGAGAGAGAAATAATATATATATAGAGAGAGACTGACTATGCTGGAAGTGTAATTTTGAGACACTAAGAGATCAATTCTTAAAATTTCTGAAAGAATAGGTGTGTCAAAAATATCCAAAATATGTTCAAAATATCTAATACTTTATTATTAAAAAAACAAAAAGCCAGCCCAGAGAAGTTCAATGATTATTCACTTGTATTTCTACTTTCCTTTTTTATTATGATGATGTTTCACATCTATTGAGGGCATCTTTTAATAGAGTATTAGAAAGGAACAAATAAGCTTTAATAAGCCATACTCCACAGTAAACCAAACTTTGGTTATTGGTTATGTCCAACTCTTTGTGACTCCATTTGGTTTTGGTAGGTTGGTTTTTTTTTTTTTTTTTTTAATACTGGAGTAGAAATAAAAATAAAAATACTGGAGTGGTTTACCATTTCCTTCTCCAGATGATTTTACAAATGAGAAACTGAGGCAAATAGTTAAATGACTTGTTCAGGGTCACACAGTATATTTCTGAGGCTGGATTTGAACTCACAAAGGTAAATTTTCTGATTCCAGGCCTAGCATTCTAATTGACTATGCCACCTAGTGCCCAAATGTGTCTTTACCAAAACAATTGAATAAAGAGACTATAAAATCTCACTCCCCTTTTTGTTTGTTAACTGTAAAATAGCATTTGATCCAGTAGAGCAAAGGTGTCAAATGAATTGCCTTTGGATCTCCTAAATGAAAACTGAATCAAATTAAAATGAAATTGGAATATATTTTTCAAAATAAATAAATATAGATATAATATTACAGTTTAAAACTAAGTCAATGTGTGGTCTGTAGGGATTCTGATATATAGATCAGTGGCTCTCATTTCATTTGTTTGCTGTCACAAACAGGATAGCATAATGGTACATTAAAGTCTCTCCTCCAACAAGATATCTCCTATGTAACTGACAAAATTATACAAAATTCCTTGAAAGATTCAATAGCAGAGATAACTTTGTTAAACAATTTCCTAATCATTAATAATAACCTAGGCATAAAATAGGGGCATAAGCTTTGCCACTATTATGATAGAGATCTAATAAAGATTCTCAAATGAGAAATAGTCCCCACAAATGACAAGGTTTCTGTTTATAAATGACTTCATTTTTTGTGGGAAAACTGGCACATTGATACATTGTTGGTGAAATGTGAACAGATCCAACCATTCTGGAGAGAAATTTGGAACTATGCTGAAAAAGCTATCAAACAGTGCATACCTTTTGATCCAGCAGTGTTTCTACTGGGCTTATATCCCAGAGACATCTTAAAGGAAAGAAAGGGGCCCACATCTGCAAAAATGTTTGTAGCAGCCCTTTTTATAGTGGCAAGAAACTGGAAAATGAATAGATGCCCATCAATTAGAGAATGGCTGAACAAATTATGGTATATGAATGTTATGGAATATTATTGTTCTATAAGAAATGACCAACAGGATGATTTCAGAGAGGCCTGGAGAGACTTACATGAACTGATGTTAAGTGAAATGAGCAGAACCAGATCATAATACACAGCAACAACAAAACTATACAATGATCATCTCTGACGGATATGGTGAGATGATTCAAACCAGTTCCAATTGTTCAGTGATGAAGAAAGCCATATACACCCAGGGAGAGGCCTTGAGTGTGGGTACAACATAGCGTTTTCACACTTTCTGTTGATGTTTGCTTGCATTTTATTTTCCTTCTCAGGTTTTTTTTTCTTTCTAGATCCAATTTTTCTTGTGCAGCAAGATAACTGTATAAATATGATTACAGATATTTGATTTAACATATATTTTAACATATTTAACATGTATTGGACTACCTGCCATCTAGGGAGGGAGTGGAGGGAAGGAGGGAAAAATTTGGAACAGAAAGTTTTGCAACAGTCAATGTTGAAAAATTACCCATGCATGTTTTGTAAATAAAAAGCGTTAATAAAAAAGATATCATTTTAATTACATTGAGCTCTAAAACATTGTAGAGCTTCCTTAAGTAAGCTTCATAACTACTCTAAAGAATTTGACCCAACATTCATATGAGAAAAACCAAGTGGATAAAGAATGCCTATTGTCTAGGTTATGATATACATTTGTACTACATATAAATGATAGAAATTGCAATTAGCAATTTAATTGAGCCCAGAATTCAATAGGAAAAGAAATGGAAAATTTCTCTTTGTGACCTCAAGCTTCTCTTAGAACAAAGAGCCATCATTTTCATATCAACATTCTTCTGATTTTATTTTATAACTATGAGTCACAAAAAACTGCCATTTCAATTAATCAAAACTAAGGTTTTCCCAAAGAGAAATGAAGAGATATAATAGGTATTAGAAAACCACAATACATTACCAGAGAAGGAGGAGGAGGAAAAGGAGGAAAAAGAAAAAGGAGAAGAAAAGGACGAGGGGGAAAAAGAGGAGGAGAATTAAAAAGGAAAATGTTATATAGAATATCATCAAAAAGATTTATAAGCAAAGGGTGGTCATATAAAAGAGTGAGGGATAAATAATGCACAAACTGTGGTAATCCCATGATATTAGAAGAAAATGAGAAAATGGCAAGTACACTTGATAGACACTTGTGGCAAACATAGGGGGGAAAAAGTATCAAAATCCCATAGGAGATGGATAGACATGGGCATTCTGCATCACTGAAGAAAATACCAATATGGATGATATCAAAAGTACATTTGAATTTTGACCTGACCTTGGTTACCATATTCTCTGATAGGAAAAGACAGTAAATGTTTATGGACTGCTAACTCCTGAAATGTTTTGGCCCCTTTTGGTGGCCATTGCTTTTGTTGCTTAGATTCTTAAACTTTTTAAAATATAAATATTTTATTAAGAGCCATCAAATCAAATATTCAAACATAAATAGAACATAAAAGATGATTGTATGCCCAACCATATAGTTTATTTTAAAATGTATATTAAAATTTAAAAAATAGTAACAAAATATTCCTGTCTCCTTTTGAATTTCTTTGTATCCTTTAATGTTTTATGATAATACTTATGCTACTTACCTCACAGAGTTAGTATGAGGAAAGTGCTTTGTAAACCTTAATATACTATATCAATTTGTCATTATTTGAAGGTCTCTAAAATTGAGATATAGAGACATATTTGCATTTTACTATATGTCCTTTTCATGTCAACATTTTAAAGAGAGGTTAGAAACCTGCTGAAAGGATTTTCTAACTCAGTTTCTAATTATCTGGATAATCTCACCTCTTCTAGGTTCAATAATAAAGTGATGAATGTTGTAAATTCCTAAAACTGGGGTTTGAATAAGGTAGAATAAAAATGTGAACACTGACAAATGGAATGTACTTTCTTACATAAAACATTGTGTTTCTCTGTAAAAATATACTTGCTTTTGCCCTTAGGGAACAGTGCAGATCTTTCACTAAAGCTGATGAAGAAACAATTTGAGATGCCCAGCAGCAGCAAGACAGAGTTCTCTGGTTATTGTGTTCCTTCGTCATTGTAGGCAAACAATGATCATCTCTGCTCATTTATCAAGTAAGTGGGTAAAAGAGTGCCCTGCATCACCAAGGCAACATGCCATCCAAACAAAGAGTGAAGTTTATAATCTTGGGTCAAGACTGATTTACGCATGCTGGAAGCATGCCTGAGGTGGAAAACACTTTCTGGTGGTGATTTTACAGAATTCTTTTAAAATAAACAGTCCTGAGTCCCACATTATCTTCACTCAGTATGAAAAATCCTTGTGGCTATATCTTGTCAAAAGAAAGAAAAGCTTTTTATAAATGCTCTCAGCTGTTCATGAGAAAAGAGAAAAAAGCTAAACAAAGCAAACATTTGGATTTTTTTGCTTTTGAAAAAATAGTATAGTGTAACTCTTTTATAAAAGATGATGTTGTAAAGAAAATAATTTGTTTTGAATACTTCAATGGATCTATGATAGACTCTTATTAGGCATGCTATCCAGATACATAAAATACACAAATTTAGAGACAAGCTCCACTCCATATGTTCATGTGTACTATTTATGCCTGATTTGTGGTAGAGCCTTCCAAATTCATGTTGGTCTGACACAGTTGGACACATTGTACCTTGACCTCAACATAATTATGTCATTTTGGTCTTCAAGAATGAAGGGCAACAATTATATATCCTTGCACATTGCAGCTCTTCCCTGCCTTCTCATCCTAGGAAATTATTTTAATATTTCATTAGTATTAGTTTCTATAGTTAGGTACATATATATATCCCAAGGATGACAATATTAATGTCAAGAAGAAAGGCCAAAATATTTATAACAATTAATTAACAAGCGTTTATTAAACACTTACTAGGCTGTTACTAAATCCTGGATATACAAAAGGAAAAAAAAATATATATAGGCCCTACCCTTGAGGAACTCATATTCTAATGGAGAAGAAAACATGCAAATAAATATGTACCTATAAAATAAATAAAATGTAAATGGAAGGCAATCTCGGAGGAAAGATCTGAAGGAACTATAGTGGGAGATAACTTGCAATTGAAAGTGACTCTTGAAGGAAACCAAGGAATCCAAGAATTGGAAGTGAGCAACAAAAATTATAAAGTATGTAGAAGTGTAAGAAGACTGGGACAAAAATGTCCCAGATTATAAAGGGCTTTAAATACCAGTAGGTTTCATATTTAATTTTATAGATGGTAGGATCTCACCTTAAAGAGCTATTATAGTGATACTGACACTTAAGACACAAGGAAGAAGATTATGACTCCAAAACATCCATGAGCAAAGCTTAAAATAAAAAAAAAGTTAAGCAAAAATTCAAGTGGAATCTCTGTAAGAAATAAACCAAGAGGTTTTTTTAAAAAGTCAAATTGATTTTATAAATGAAATTAAAGTACAAAAAGAAACAATTTGACTTTTTACTTTGCTTTATTATTTTTTGTTATCTTATAGACCTAACAACTTCTATTTGGTGAATTCTCAATGTCAAGGATTCTGTTCCTTAGGTATAGTTTTGTGCAAAAATGTTAATTCTCTTTCCAATTCTTTCTTTTATTTGTTGTTGAGTCATTTTATTCATGTCCAATTGTTTGTGACCCCATTTAGAGTTTTCTTAGCAAAAATACTAGAATGATTTGCCAATTCCTTCTCCAACATTTTACAGATGACAAACTGAGGCAAATAGGGTTAAATGACCCTGAGTCACACAACTGGTAAAGGTGCTGAGGCTGAATTTGAATTCATGAGTATGAGCCTTCCTGATTCCAAATCCATTGCTCTATACATTGTGCCAGCTAACTGCTCTTATTTATATTATAAATAGTTCTTATTTATTTTCCAATTTTTTTATCTTAACCCTTCTTTCTAACTTCAGATTTTGTGTTATGGGTCAGACTCACCCAAATCTGACTACTTTGAGAAGACTGATTTCCCTGAGATCCTAAACCAATATGATATGCATAGAAGTGTGCTAAGCTTGGTCACAGGTCAGGCAACAAATTGAACTGAATGTTTCTGAGATAGGGAGCAAAAGCTTTTTTTTATTTTTTTAAGACTCATAATTTTTTCATAAGCTAAATTTATTTTATAAATGAAGTGAGTGCAAAAGGAAACAACTAAAAAAAAACAGCGTTGGGAGAAAAATTGGGGAAAATGACAGGTATGGAAGAAAGAGTTGGGGGAAAAAATTAACAACTTGGCACAAAACTTTAAGAAACACACTCCTTAAAAATTAAAATGGTCCAAATAAAAGTGAATAACTAATAAGAAATATTAAAAAGTAAAAAGTTCAAAAAAATTAAAAGAAAATGCAAGATGTTTTCTATTTTGGGAAAAAAAAAAACAAGAAGACAGATCAAGGAAGATAATTTATAAATCATTGGATAACTGAAAGTCATGACCAAAAAAAAAAAAAAAAAGAACCTAGACATCACATTTCAAGAAATCTGCCCGGATATCTTAGAACCAAAGTAAAAGTAGGAAGACTTTGTCAATCTGTCAGTCACTTCCTGAAAGAAAATCCAAAACAAAATTTCTCAGGAACATCATAACCAAAATCCATAGCATCCAGGTCAAAAGAAAAAAAAAATACTATAAGTCAACAAAGAAAAAACATAAGTACTAAGATATGAACTCAGATCTTGACTTCAGGCCATTTCTGAGAGTCATGGAATATCATAAACTCTAAAGAATTAAAGTTGGATTTATCCAAAGGCGATGAAAAGGCATGGTATTAATAGGTTGTCTCACATTGCCAGTGAGAAGTTGTTCTGAAGAAGAGATGGTATAAAGGATATCATCAAACATAAATGACCAAAAGACCTGGGTCAGTGAAGGAAGTATAACCAAAGGACAATCCAGGCACTATCTGAGCACCAATACAATAGCCAGGAATCTAGAATTTCCATAATATGTTGAATGAATTTCTAGGAGGTCTTGGACAAGTGTCAGTCAATGATTAATACAGTCCCTAGCACATAATAGGTTCTTAACATTGATTGATGGGGGGAAAAGACAAAGAATAGTTGTGATCTATATCACTGAAGGGAGCATTCATATCAATGAGATTATGACTACATCAAGTTTTCGAAGTATCATGAGTCATCATGGCCAATAATTTATTACCTAAACTAGTCACCAGTTTTCTTATGGCTCCATATATAGGCTGGTTCTTGGAAAGACATAATCGATCTCCAGAACCAGACACAAAACATTTCCACTTCAAGATCTAACCAAGTCTGTAACAGCTTTGCACGTTCAGGGTTAAAGCCACACCATGATGTGAATCAGAATAGGATTTTCATGAAGGAAGAAAAAAATATATCATATGTTGCTGGTTTTTTTTTTTAAATAGTATTGTTTTAAGAACCTGATTTGACCTATAGTTTATTTAAATTCAGGTTATAAATTGTCACAATATATTACCATGATGTTTTCACAAATTTATTTTCCTATTTATGTCCTGCTTATAGGATTGTCTTCCCTGTGAACACACTAATCAATGAAGGAAGGAAGGAACAAAGGCATTTATAAATGTTTTTAGGGACATGATGGAGACTGCCACTTTCTTTTGTGTCTTTGCAGTCTTCCTTCAGCAACATGAAGCAGAGTTGCCCTTTTCCATCTTCTTCCTTAAAGCTAAACATCAGAAGTGCCTACAGTGACTTCAAGCTTGAAGAGAACCCAAAGTTGACTTGAAAAAGATGAAAGCTCTCCTCTCTCTGGCTTTCTCCAACTTCTCCCCACCCTTAGACTGGCAGGATATTAATTTTCACCAATAAGGAGAGAGACCATACCAATGGACTTTGGGAATAAACTATAGATCAAATTGACAAGCATTGTGCTTGCTAACTGCTGGAGACAGAAATACAAAACTGAAATACAAAAAAGACGGGTCATACCCTCAAGGAACTAACATTCTAATGGGGGAAGGCAATACAATATATATGAAGTAGGGTAGTGTCCCATGGAAGATATTGTGTGAAAAGTTATAATTACAGTGAATAGAGTTAAAGAGGGGGGAGATTAACATGTCTTTTCCTGACACTGATAAAAGAATTGATTTGATTATGATTCTAGGAACAAAAGGGTCGGGGAAAATGGAACATAGAGGGAACAGATAGATGTCAACTTATGAGTCTGTAGGGGAATGAAATCAAGCATGGCTAGGGCTTATCTGTAATAGATAATTGAGACAACTAACAAGTTAGCAATCATGCCTAAGGATGGGAGTTTGGGGTAATAGATAGCTGTTATCTAAGAGCTTAATTTCTGGTCGGCAAGGCAGTTGATAAAATGGATTATGATATACAGTTCATAAATACACTGGTGATTAAAAAAAATTCAAGTAGCTTTTCTCCTCTGTGGCAGGATGGATTTCTAACAATATTTTCCTCAAACAAAACATGGTGCTGAGTTTTATGAGGATTGTTCATATAGGAGGTGATGAAAGTCAATATAAAAATAGCAAATAATGAATTAATTGTTCAATATGCAAAAGAATTATAACAAAAGGCAAATAAGTGGAATGAGGTATATAGAAAGCAGGATTGAGTAGGGCATCAAAGGAAAGCAAATTAAGCCAGAGAAATATTAAGATCTTAAGAAAAAAATTCATCTATCACTCATCTCTATGAATCCCAAAATTATCAAGTGTATATTTTAATCAAAACTATTTAAACTCAAATCCAAAATTCCATTGATATGGGCCTCATTTCTCATTAATGGAAATGAATATCGTTTGATTTCAAAGAGCATCAGAGGACCATAATGTCAGGGAATGATACCATGACATGCAAGTGAATTAGATTGAAGTAAGGGAAAGATGTGT
This sequence comes from Sarcophilus harrisii, assembly GCF_902635505.1. NCBI lineage: Eukaryota > Metazoa > Chordata > Mammalia > Dasyuromorphia > Dasyuridae > Sarcophilus > Sarcophilus harrisii. The sequence goes on along the minus strand of NC_045428.1, from coordinate 120,015,907 downwards.
CTGCCTCCCTTTCCTCTCCAGAGCTTTCTGGGTCCAGTGGCAAGATTTAGATCAAGATGACTGGAAATGGCCCTGGATGGAATGGGAGACCTTGGCCTTTTTAAGCTAAGGTCTTCAACAGCTCTCAGTTTGATTGAGGCTGCAGCCATTCAGTGATTAAGACTAGGTAGCAATTGAAACAAAGAAAACCAGAGAGAAGAGAGCTCTTCTGTCTTTTTCAAGTCATCTCTGAATTCACTTCAAGCTTCAGGTTCTTTTGTGCTCCTCTGACTTTAAGCTTGGGGGAGGGGGGGGGAAGGAGGAGGAGACTGACGGGAGAGACCAACTCCATTTCAGATGGACTCTGGGAAGATATAAAATAACTGACAATCTCTATCATGTCCCTATCCCCAGCTTACTAGCCTAAAGACTTCATAGAACTTCTCCAAGTGTGGGATCTAGGATTCTCTCTTGGTCAAGCTGTTTATCTCACTCTCTATAAGAAAGAGTTCCTTTTATTGTGTTGCCTGATGTATATTTTCTTATGTATACCTTTTTTGGTTTCTGTTTTGTTATGATTTAGAAAAATAGGTTTCTTTGTTATTCTCTATGTATGTTTATTGTGGAACTAGTATTTGGTGGAAAGAGGGTCAAGCTTTGAATCTAAGGGCTGGATTTTTCCTTCCCTCAAAGAATAATAAAAATCAGAAATTAGATTGAACTAATCACATCATATAGGCTACAGCTTCTTAAATTTTTTCTACTCAATCACTTTTTGCTGGAAAAATTTGTGATACTATATATATATATATATATATAGAAATAGGTATATAAATTAAACATTCACTGATAATAAATCACAATTTCATGATTCCCACATTCAGTTACAAAACTCCTCATGGGGTTGCAACCCACAGTTTATAAGGCAGACATGTTGATAACAGTATTTAGGGGAGCAAATATAATTCTGGTCAATACACCCTTCCTCTGATAGGAACAGAGCGGCCTTCTGCCTCTTTCTGATTCCCTCTCTAGCAGGAATTAATGCATGCCTTAGAGGTTTCAGGGAGAAGAGACTAGAGACTACTTTCTTTTGAGCCACCACAGACACCTCCATGCTACCCGATTTCAAGTGGAAAACTTTTGCTATACATGTGGCCTCACTAACCATGTCAAAAAAATTCTTATAATCTTCAAGGATATTATTTATTTCAGCAATGAGTGATTTTCTAAAATTCACTTTGTTCCTACCACCACCTCCAAGTAATATCAAGTCCTTTGTTGTTAATAATTTATATAACCTGGCCCCTTCTTACCTTTGCAGTCTATTTACATTGTGCTCTTATTTACAAATTATGATTCACTTAAACCAGCCACACAGGATTTTCAATTCTTGTGCATTCCAAATTGCCTATAATATTCTCTCCCCTCTCATTTCCAGCTCTTAAGATTCCCTCCCTTTCTTGGATTCTGCTCAAATACCATTTTTTTTGCAGAAGACCTTTTCCAACCCCGCCCGCTTACCCTCAGCTACTATTGCTTTCCTTTCTGAGACTACATTTCATTTAATTTATATGTATATATTTTGTATGTATCTAATTATTTACAGGTAATTTTCCCCATTAAGAATACAAGTTCCTTGAGGATAAAGGCTGTTTTTATCTTTCCTTATATTCCCAGGGTGAATGTGTATTAGCACATAGTAAACACTTAATAAATGTTCAGTGACAGCTAATAAAAGATGAACCTGGCCCACTGTTTTCAAGAGTAAAAAATTTATAAGCTAAACAAGTCTATTCTATCTCCTAAATATTAGCATATTTTGTTGTTGGATGTGTACTTTATATGAGTATTCTTAAACATTTATGAAATAAACATTAGCAGAGAATGATCTATGAAAGTCTGATATAAAATGACAATTTATATTCTACTGCCAATTCAATATAGAACATTTATGGAAGATAAGGTCAAATCTAATCTCAAACATTCTCTGTGATGCTGGAAAGAAATCACAATCTCTATTTGCCTTAGTTTCCTCAACTGTCAAAAAACTGTTTCAATTTGTCTTGCAGGATTAATGATAAAATGAAACATTTATAAAGCTCTTAATACAGTGCCTGGCATGGTAGTATATCAAGTGTTTATTAACTTTTCCTCCTTTCTGCTCTTTTCCTAATTGAACTGATAATTTATCTGTTTATAGGTATATAATGTGCTTTCTGCTGTATCTCTAATGATTTAAGTATATTTTAAGGTGAGCAACTGATTCCTAAATGAAGACACAGAAAATGAAATTGGATTTTTCCTAACTATAGCAAAGTATTTAAATCTAAACTTGAATACAAATGTCTTCCTAAATTAGCATATTTTGTACTGAAAAGTCTTCCAGAACACTATCTGTTGTGCCAGTTTCCTTTGATTCTTCTACCTCAGTTTCCCTAATTATTCTACCTCAATTTTCCTGAATTGTTCTGCCAGGTTGCAACATCCCCCTTCCTAATCATCATGATCCAGATAAGGAGAAAGACTTTCCCTACTTATCAGAATGTCTGGTGCCTCTTCCCACTCTGTCAGAACCAGATTGATAGTCTGTTCCCACTTTCAGTGCTCCAACTCTGCCCCTGCCTCGGTCTATCCCCTGGTAGCTTTGATAGTCTCATTCAGCACTGGGACCAAACCATGGATCCATTTGATGCCAGTAAATCTCTCCCTTTCAAATAAAATATTAAAAACTCTCTAATTTCTATCTTGCCTCATTTTTTCATGGCATTACATGTCAATTCTGAAACGAGGAGAAAAGATTATTTTTATATTTTTTGATGTCTCAGAAATTAACTGAATTCTATTTGCAAGATGTGCCAACATCTTTGATGAATTTTTATCCTAAGTATGTTGACCCATTTTATTGAAATCCCAAAGTTCCCCACTGGGATAAATATACTTTATATACACAATTTATGGTGAAAATTAAATATAACTTCCTGGTAATGTTCTAAAGCAAAATATTTTTCATATCTCCAATGAACAAAGATTTTAGCCCAAGGAACTCTACAGTAAATATGAAGATGCTCAAGCTATGTAAATCCCTGTCTGAGAAAACAGCAACAATCCAATTGTCTTTAAAATAATAATAAAGCTCATAGGAAAACATCTCTTCACATTATGTTGCACAGTCATGTGTGACTTGATATTGCTGAAATAGATTCTTTATTTCTGAAACATTCCAAAACAGCGGTATACACAGTAACAAATATTAGGTCATATGCCATAAGAAAGCATTCATTAGTGCAATTGGATTCTGTAAAAGGTCTATCAAAAAGATTTATTTGCATTAAAATGCATTCTTTTTTTTTCCAGAAGCAAATGTTAGTAAAACATTACAGTTTCATCCTTTGTAGCAAAGTATTGAAATCCCACAGTTAGTGTAGAGACCATTGCACGTGGTAAATGCAATGTGCATTTCAGCCTCTGAGATTCTGTGATGTGATCCACAAATAACAAACAGGATGTGATAATAAATTAACATTTAAGGAAACAATAACAAGGCAAAAACCACTGGATTCCCTTGCTGTCTTAGCCAACTCCCCTTAACTCTTCAATTTTGTGCTCATCCTACAACAAAAACAAGATTATAGGTCTCTCAAACTATATGGTGTGTTTTTGTTGATCTCTCCCCAGAGCTAAAAAAATAGTACCTTACCACAAAAATACTTTTTATGGCACAAAAATGTAAATTGTTCCCTAGTGGTTCAAATAGGCATAAAAAGAAACAAGTGCAAAAAAGATAGGATTCCTGTAAACTATAAAAATTAAAGTTCAAAGTATGTTATAAGACCCAGTCATAGGCAATGTATTAAAATACAGAACATATAATGGACAAAAGGATTTAGAATGTGTAAGTACATTGAACAGGTAACCTTAAAAAAAAAAAAGGATATGGCAAAGCAGTATTTAATATTGGTACATCTTAATTCTCTCAAAAAGTAGTTCAGGTACATAGCAGTTCTATAAAAAAAAAAAAAAAAATCTAGTTCTAAATGTCACAATACTGCAACTGTGGGTTTGAGAACATTGCAGTATCCCAGGCAAATATTTAAGTGCAAAATTTAGTCTCCGATAATAGGTCCATTGAAAAACAGCATGGTGAATCCATTAAAACGTAAGGAGGGAAAGACACAAACGCCCATTGTACTGTCACCCAGCCAGCTGGGCAACACAACCCTCATTTTCCACTTCTTCCCCAGTCTTCTAAGAGTACAAAATGCCACATCAATAGCAGCCATCTCTCCAATTTCCATCTCTCAGAGTGCTAAGTGAAGACAGAGGCTTTGGGGGCTGAAGAAAACTGGAAAACAAAAGAAAAAGATGACACATGACTAATAAGTAACACAGGAATCATCATTTTTTTTTTTTTTTACTTTTAATCTTAAAAGTTCAACTGCATTGCATCTTTTATACCAAAGTTTTAATCCTTGGTTGGTTGATTGTCTTTCATTGCTGAAGAGGACCAAAATGACACTATGTTGAGATCAATGGTACAATGTGTCCAATTATAGTTTAATTCTTAATTTAAATTTTTAATTAATTAATTAACTTGATTAAAATACTATAATTTACAATAAGAAATCCCACCGTAGTCTCACTTGGCCTTTCTTTGGGTTTTGATGGCTCAGAGTAAGTGTAAATACCAACAGATTCCTTTCTGGCCAGAAACCCTGAAGGTTTTCACCTCCCTGTTGCATTTTTTTCTTTTTCTTTCTTTTCTATTATTGAGTGAAGCAAAGAGATGCCCTTATACAGCTTTCAGTCATAGATATGTTAATATGGGACTACCTGCCATCTAGGGGAGGGGGTGGAGGGAAGGAGGGGAGAAGTTGGAACAGAAATTTTTGCAATGGTCAGTGTTGAAAAATTATCCATGCATATGTTTTAAAGTATGAAAACCACCACCATTCATCTGGAGATTACTTCCTAACCTTACACTAGTGTCACAAAATTAACATATCTATGACTGAAAGCTGTATAAGGGCATCTCTTTGCTTCAGTCTCTTACTGAATTCCCTTACAATTCAGTCCCCTAATAATAGTGTCACATTGCTTTTAATAAATTTCGCCCTTGACTAGGGGATGAGTTCAAGCCTGCAAATTCTTTTGACACCTTGCAATTCTGGTCTGGGACTTTTAGGGTCCCCCTTCTTAATCTCAACACCTTTCTATTGGGTAATTGTGAGTTCTACTAAGGAACTTGTCTTCATATGCTCTCCCAACTCCATTTCATATTTACTATTTCTGGTATCTATTATATCTTTTCAATTTTTCTGTAACCTATTCCCTTTTGCTAAAGAGAAGAGCTTAATTCTTCATATGAACAAACCCCAATTTTTGGTGCTTACCATCATCTGTATCTACATCACCCACATTACCAAGATACCAGAGTTCCCCTAAAAAAATCTACATTTTAGTATAAGATCATTTTGTGATGCTGTCAAGGCACAAAGAACTTGGAGGGAATGTGTTTGTCTAGGAATATACATAGTTTGACCCAGCCAGCTTCTGCTATGGTTTTTACTGCCCCACTTAAAAGTTGTCAAGCCTATTACAAATGAAAGTAGATTAGACTGACCTATAAACTGTCTAGTTTTGCCCATTCTTAACTTTATAAAGAGGAAATATAAGTATTCATTTCTTATATATTAAGATTCTCAAATACTTGAACAGACAATATAATAGGTTTCCTTCCAGGAGCTTCTGCCAGAGCTTATTTTAAGGTTACATAATGACATATATTTTGAAAATTTCTAGCACATTGCTCTCAAAAATAACTGGAGAAGAACTGCCATTTGAAAAATATGGACATGTGGTCTATGTTTGTTTCTGATGGAAGTCACCCAAATACAATCAAAATATCCAGCCCCAATCTTTGACATAAGCTTCAGCACATCGCCAACTTCCTTTCTAGAATGTTGAACTGAATGTTTCATAGGCATCTTGAATTCACTGTGTCCAAAAAAGAACTCATTATCTTTCCTCTGTTCACTCTCTTACCAATTTTCCTATTGCTGAAAGGAACCACCATCCTCATTCTCCCAACTTCAGTGTCATGCTTAACTCCTTACTCACCACTCACCCCACATAGCCACTATGCTGTCTGTCCTCTTATTATTTCTTCATTTCCTCCATCTCCTGTATGTCTTCTTCTCTTTAATAATACAGCACACCTGAACTACTGTAAATCTTCTTATTGGTTGATCTCTCTGCCTCAATTTCTCCCTGCTTCAATCCTTCCTCCACTTAGCTGCCAAAGTGATTTCCCTAAAGCATAGGTCTGTCCACATTACCTCTCCATTCAAACTGTAGAATCAAACAGAAAATCCTATCTGACATTTAAAATCCTTTACAACTGGACCCCTTCTTACTTTTTCAGTCTTCTATCGCTTTACATATACACAAATGCCAATTTTTCACTGGTCTACCTCATGTTCCTTAACCAGACACTCAGATTTCTAACTCCCTTGCCTTTTCCTTGGCCATCAATACATGTAGTTGGAAGGCCCTTTCTTTCCCACCTTGGATTCTTAGGTTCCCTAGCTCCTTTCATGCCTCAGTTTAAATTGTACCATCTGCAGGAGAATTTTCCAGCCTAAGTCCCTGATCCCAATTCCATTCATAGCTAGTGCTTTCCATCTGAGATAATCTTCCATTTCCATTGAATATAACATATATACATACTTATCTATATGTTGTCTCCTCCATTAGAATGTGACTTTCTTGATACCAAGGATCATGTTTTGGCTTTTCTGTTTATACTCAGCACTTAACAGAATGCCTGATATATAGTAAACATTTAATGCTTGTTGAATGACATTTGATATAGAGATGTACTAAGCTGAAGAATGATATTGTATGTCTGCTGCTATCTTTTTCTGCCACAAAAGTTAAGTATCTTGCTCAAGACCACACAATGTAATGGCTGAGCCAAGATTTAATTCATATGCTTTAACTCTAAATCAATGCTTCTTCCATTGAGCTACACTGCTAATGAACACTAATTCCAGTCATCCCGATCTGTACCTTGCCACTGGACCCAGAAGAAAGTGGATAAAAAAGTGAAGCTGGTGACTTTATATACAGTCCACCCTCACTTAAATCCAACTCACTTGCATGTCATGAAATCACTTCTGAGATGTTATGATCCTCTTTGAGAACAAAGAACAAATGACAATTGCCTCCAATAACACTGTTTTCCCTTCAAATTTCTCAAATTAGATTGTCTTTGTACTTTTTTCTCATATACTTTTCAAATCGTCACATGTGAAACCTGAGTTCCCCAAATTCTCAGGATATTGTTCTGTTAGACCCCACTTCTGACACCAGATCTCCTGGCACCTAAAACTTCAGATTAATAGTCATTATAACTTGCCTTTAGCCAGAAATAAATGTCAAAACATTTTTAGCACTCTGAAGAAATTCAATTTAACATTAAATCAAAGACTGTGTAGCTGGGGAGGGGGGTGAGATGGATAACTAAATCATTAAATGCTCTAATGTTTTCCATAATTTTTGGTCTCTAGTTCTATATTCCTTATTGCATGTAAAAGAATATGGTTTTCTTTAAAATGTTGTAACTTTGCAAGTATTCTTCCTAACTCTGAGGAATGCAAATTAATTGATAACATTTATTTATTGTTTACCATAAAATATAAACATTTTTATATACCCAGAGAACTGGATTTGAAGTCTAAAGCCACAGAGTCTAATACCAGTTCTGTTATATTCTAATAGCAGACCTTGAAACATATCATTTAATTTGTCTATGCTTCATTTTCTTCCTAATGAAAAATAATAATAATAATAATAATAATAATAATAATATTTGTATCACCCATACTTCAAAAGCTTATGAAGTAGAAGGAATTTTTTCTTTTAAAATTCAGCTACTATTATCTCTTATAACTTTGTTTTGAGTTTATAACTATGAGTATACCTGATAAAACACTTCTTCTACTGTATAGATAAACAACTGTACTGGAATTTATAGTCAGAGAATTGCCTAGGGCACTAAGAGGTGAAATGCCCCAAAGTTATACATCCCATGCAACAGAGGTGGCACTTGAATTTATGCTTTTTTCCTGTCTCAGAGATCAGCTCTCAAAAAAGCAGGTCACTTTGACTGGTTACATAATATATGCTATATCTAATGTGTAATTATATATCTGATTTGCTAGAATATATTTTTATTTAATTATATACAATTAATGATAAAAATGAGAATAAAAAAGGATAAATATCTAAATAATATCCAATTACATTTTTACTCTGAACAAATTTTTAGTATATACCTTATGATATTGCACGCTGGCTGATACCTTCAAACAGAAAGTAAATTGCTTGAGTTCAGGATCTGTTTTTCATTTTTATCTTTGTATCTTCAGTCCTTAGCATATAACAGGTGTTTAATCAATATAGGTGGAATTGAATTATAATGCAATTACTTTTGTGAATATATTTTCTCCCTTAATAGATGGTAAGTTTCTTTATAGTATTTAATCATTTCTATACTACATCTATTATTATTCTCCAGTGGAGATTGAACTCCTATGGACATGAATAATCCACCTTTTAAACCTCAGCAATTTCTGTTTCCAGGTTCCTAAAGATCTTGAATAGAGGGGCTACCTCGTATATCAAAGACTATCATCTTGGTCTAGTATGTAGCAGGTATCTGGTAAATTAATATTTGTTGAATTTATGAACAAATGACTTTGTTCTTTATGAAACATTAAATTTCATGCAAAGTTGATTGATAATCTCACCTTAATTTCACACACACATAAAAAGCAACAAACAGTAAAGTTCAAGAACTAGTAAAATATAACATAAGTTTTAAAGAAGAAATTTTTTTAAAAGTCTCACCTTCGCACAGGTTGTGCAATTTTGCTCCGGGGCAAGTTACTCCCATTTATTGACAAAGATGGTCTTGGAAGCCCACTTCTCCCTATCATCCCAGGAGTAGTTGTTTTGTTTGGCGCGGGAATTCCTGTGTTGGAATATGCCTGTAAGCTGTTGGATAAAGGAATATTGCTGCTGCCTTGAACAGTTGGACTCACATAGGCTGTAGCTTTAAGAGGTTGCCTTATGGATACTGGAAAATGACCCACACTGTGAACTCGATGTTGAAGCTGTCCTGGTGATGGAACTAGAAGAAAACAAAAATCTTCATGAGAGGAAATTTTAAAGATGGCTCAAAATGAGGAAATCTTATAAATCATATTACATATCAGTCCCAAATAGTAATAATAAATCTGAACCAAGTGAGCACATCATATGGCAAATGACCCACAAACCCACAAATGGCAGCCCATTAAACTGTTAGAAATTTCACTTTTAAGAAGTTTCTCCTTACATCTCATCTAAATCTACCTTACTACAATTGCTTCTGGATCTACTTTTTGGGGTCAAGTAAAACAATTCTAAGCCTTCTTTTACATGTCATCTATTCAAATACTTGAAACATTTATCATCTAAGTCTTTTCTTCCTCACAGCAAACATCTCTATCTTTCTATGTCGTGACTTTGAGATTCTTCACAATCCTTTAAGAGGTTGCCTTCCTCTAGATACCCTTTTTTAAAAAAAAAAATCTTTGATATCTTTTTTAATATCATCTAAATATTTTCCCTCTCCCCCCTTCCTTTCCTCCTCTCCCCCTCTCTTTCCCTCTCCTCCCATCACATACACCACAAAGAACATTTTAAGGGAAAAAAAAAAGTAGGAAAAAACCAGACAAATCTTTTTTTTTTTTCAAAATTGAAAATACATGCAATCTTCCAAATCTATGAAACCTCTACATCTGCAAAAGTAAAACTTATTTGGGACCAAGATTTTGTAATTTTGAAATAGCCATTTTAAATGTTTTATAGATGCTGCTCTTTTCATTTATATTACTGTGCTGATTATTTTCTTGGCTGTGGTTATTTTGCTTTGCATTCAGTTCCTGTAAGTCTTTCCTTGCCTCTCTATATTTGTCATCTCTTAATATTCCATTACACTGATACATCACTTTAAAAAAAAAAAAAAAAAGCTATTTCACAATCACTATGTATTTACTTTGTTTCTAGTGCTTTGTTGCCACAAAGTGCTGCTGTAAAAATTTTGGCGTGCTTTGCGATTTTTTTTTTTAATCAGTGACTTCCTTGAAGTTTATGCTTAGCAATGGTACCCCTGGATCAAAAACTATAGATATATTAACTACTTTTTTTTTTTTTGATAATTCCAAATCATTTTACAGAATGGCTCTAATTCAAAGTGGACACCAACATATTAGTGTGCCTATTTTTTTATTACTCCCTTCAACAATGATTTACTTTGATCATCTTTTCATATTTGCTAAGTCTGTGTATCTCTTATTAATGATCTGGAGTATTCTTTTAGATGGTGTTAAGTTTGTGGTTCTTTTGAGAATTGTTTGTTCATGGTCTTTAACATTTTTTCTTTGGGGAACTCACTTTTGATCTTATGTATTTCTGTCAAATGTCTGTATATCCCAGATATCAGATCTATCTATCAGATAAATCTAATATAAATTTGAGGTTACTTCTGACCTCTTCTTTTCTTATGCTAGATGCATTACTTTTGAGCAGGAGCTTTTCAATTTCATGCAAGATACTTTATGTCACCTCTAAGCATTTTCTCTGGTTGTTTTCCATGTAGAGAAACCTCCATCTCCAACTCATGGCTTCTTTGGCTTCTTTCAAGTTCCAGCTAAAATCCTAAATTCTATAGGAAATCTTTGCAAATCCTCTTATTTTCTAGAGGGTTTCCTTTTTTTGACTATTTCTAATTTATCCCATACATTACTTCATACAATGTTGTTTGCTTTTTGTTGCCCTTTCTCTCATTATCTCAAAAGTAGGAATAGTAGTAGTAGTACCTTTCTTCATATTCCCAGAATTTAGAATAATGCCCATCACATAGTCAATCAGTATAATAATTTATAATCAAAATTATTTATCTTTTGTATCTGCCTTGCTTGGTTAAGAAAATCTCTACCTGTAATTTTGAAAAGTATATTTTCTGCTTTTCTTTTTTATGACAATCTTTAATATTATGCCATATATCCATTTTGAATTATATAGCCAATCTATGTCCTTCCTAAAATGTGGTACCCACATACGATATCCAAGAGGATATAGTATAGCAATATATCAGTTGGACATCACTTTTTAATATATTAGCTTTTCAAGTTGCCCTATCATAATGTCTCATGTGGAGTTTATAAGACCATTAATAAGTTCCCTAAATCTTTTTCATGTGAACTTATATCCAAATACAATTTTCCTGTCTTGTACTTGTAGAGTTGATTTTTTGACGTAAAAACAGAATTTTTTCCTTTACAATATTATACCATAATAATTTATAAAATGTCTTCTTAATGATGAACTCATTATTATTATATGCTGAATCTATTAACTCATTTGTATAGTGCTTTAAGATTTGTCTTTCTGATAATCTTGTGAAGTAAATAATACAATATCAAACCATTTCATACTTAAGAAAACTGAGAAGACCAACCTTGGTAGCATTTCCATAACTACTCAATTTACATTTAGCTATTCAAAAGATAGTTAAAGCTGAATCACATTTAAATGTAATTTCATAAAAGTACTGGAATATTTAAAATCCTTCCATTTCAGGCAAAATTTCTTGAAGCCCTTCATAATGTAGTTTAGTTGTTTTCTGGATCTCATTTAAAAAGCTCTTGGAGGGTTGAATGGATCATTCTGCAGGCAAATGCACTTTTAGACTTCAGATCAAAAAGCAGGAAGATGAGGCAATTGAAAGTTTAAAAGTTAAGTCACACAACTAAGTGTCTAAAGTAGTATAAACCCAGATCTCCTGATTCCCAGGTTAAGTAGTCTATCTGCTACATTATGTTGCCTCTCATTCTAGACTATAGATCACTTTCTAGATCTGGACTCTCAGCAAAGGTGACCTCTATTATTCCTAGCTTTGTATCAAATGAATGCCTTCATTTGAGTCAATCATGCAAAGGGTAAATAGCATGGGGTCAAACATAGATTCCCAAAGCACTCCACTAGAGATTTTCTTTTAAAGTGACATCAAATGATTAGTGATTATTTGATGCTAAGTTATTTAATTTCTACCATGATAGTAAGGGTGGGGGAAGGATACTTAAAATGGTACTATAAAAAGCAGCTTTATCTTCCACTAGAAACCATGATTATTTTTATCAATCCGAGAAAAAGTTTCCAGTCAAATTTCCTGTAATATTTATTTTGTGAAATTAATTCAAGAAGTTTCTGTTTGAGTGTAAAAGACTTATATAGATCATATTGAGCCCTGAATGTCTCTTTTGCTTTCCCCAGGAGGGAAACCATAGCAGTGGGGTGGGGATGATCAGTCAATAGGAAAGTCAGGCTTTCAGATCACAGCTAAGGACTAGAAGCAGTACCCTTGCATCTCTCTACAAAAGAAACAGAAGCACTCTATTTTTATAAATTTTATCACATATTTTAAAAGATTTTCCATATTTAAAGATTTATACACATATAAATATGTGTATAAATATATTGTTTATATTTTACAAATAAAAAACTGACCTCCAATGGATAATGGACAGCTGAGTACAGTGCTAAGAATCAAATCAATGTCTGACCAAAAAACAAGTAGTTTTTCAACAATACTACAGCTTCCTTTAAAAGAAGAAAACTTCCTCACATTTAGAGCAGTCAAAAGATGGAAAGAGCTGCTTCCTGAGATAGAACAGTTCTCCATTAGCAGAGGTTTTCGAGTAAAAGGTAGGTAACAAAGGCTGCTGGGAATTGTATCATTAAGCCGGGGGTTGGGCTAAATAACCTCTGACTTCCTTTCACCTCGCATTCGATGATAAAGCTTAAATTTTTGAGCATCCTAAAATTTTATATATGATATGAAAGTTACATAGATGATCAATTCCCTTCACTTCCTAATTAGTCTTCAAAACTTATTAGTAATTTATTAGTAATGACACAAATGATCCTTTATGGTCTCTTGACAACCCTCTGATCCTTTTTCTAGTCTTTAGATGACTATGGAATTAGATTAACAAAGGCAATCCAACCCAATAGGCATTAAAAAGCTTACTATATGAAAGGTATTGTACTAAGAGTTGGGATACAGAGAAAATACCCTTGCCCTCAAGAAGCTTACATTCTATTAGGCTAGGAGGAAGTTTTGTAGTCCTAAAACTTCAAGTTATAGCAGAAGAAGAGTTCTTAATTTGCTATCAGAAGACCTGGCCTTTAATCCCAACTCGACTAATTACTGCTTGTGTGATCTTGGTCAAATCACTTCATCTCTAGTTTCCTTCAAGATGCCTGGAGGACCACTTTTTACATGAAACCTTTTCTGATCCTCTCTGGTGCTAGTGTCCTCCCCCTCCCAAAATTCTGTTTCCAGAACTTGTCAGCTCCCAGATGATTGGCAGAGGCTAAATAACAGATTTAACCTTAAATTCATTTTTTAAAAAATGACATATACATATTTATATATGTACTTATCTCCCCTCATTAGAATGTAAGCTCCTTGAGGGCAGGAATTATTTCATTTCTGTCTTTGTATCTCCAGTACTTAGCACATTGGCTGACATGGAAATACTTAAGAAATAGTCAAATGATTCCTTTTCAAAGCAGTACCACTAAATAACTGTTCAAAGTTTCTCCTTAGGGTAGAGCTGAAAACTATGCTTCTCCATAGTTTCTATCTATTTTTCCTAGTTTTGCTCTCTTCTTTGAATATATTCTTCGAGTATACATTTCTCAACTCTAGCATGAGAGCCCCAACTTACAGTAGATAATCTCCCACTCCCTGACCCTCATGAGTCTTTCCCTAAGTTTTAAAATGTCAAAGAACTTAAGGAAAATTGCTGGCTATGAACCAAAGTAAGACACATTTATATCTTCTAGCTTTTTAGAGAAAAAGTCCCATCTACTCTCCCTCTACTTAGCATCATCCCCACTCTACCCCCTTCAACAACAAGAAACTGGTCATTAGGTCCCTTTTTCTCACCACTTCACAAAAAAATGCTGGAGTTTCTCTTCCTGATACAACCACCTTAATTCTGAGGCTCACTGCATAAAACCCAGACTATTTTAAGAGTATCCTCTACAGTCTTCCTGACTCCAATCTATTCTTTCCACAGCTGCCCAATAAGAGGTAAGTTATATAGTCTGCCAGCTAAGAATGAATTTTACATTTTTTAATGCAAGAAACTTGATTTAAGGTGTAGAAAAACATTCTTAACAAAAAGATTACATCACTCTTGTAGTGAAAAAAAAAAAATCTTCCATAACTGTTGACTGCCAACTACTCCAGACAGCTAGGTGTTATAGTGGATAGAACTTAGATCTAGAGTCAGGAAGGAAAATCTGGGTTCAGAAATGACCTCAGACACTTAGTAGATGTATGACCTTAGGCAAGTTCACCAAACCTTTCAATTTCCTTATCTGTAAAATAATAATAATAATAATAATAATAGCACCCACTTTTTAGGATTACTGTGAGAATAATAAGATATTATAAAGTACTTTTGCAAAACTTAAGGAACTTTAAAAATCATGATCATCATAATTCCCTCTGTTATTTTCACTTTCATCTCCATACCTTTCTGACTCATGCCAATCTCTTCACTTAGAATGGACAGCTTATTCTCACTTCTACCTGCTAGCATCTTTCAATTCCTTCAAGGCCCAAGTTGGCGTCTGCCTCCTCCAAAAAAAGCTTTCTCTGATCCCTGCGGATGAAAATGCCTCAAAAATTGCTTATGGTACTTTGAGTCCTTCCTTTTACATTTTTTACACAGTGGTTTATATACATGTCATAACCTCCCAATAAGCAAAACTCTCTGAGATAAGAGCCTAAGTTTTATTTAATGGCTGAATCCTTAGCATCTATCATATAGTAGGTGTTTAACAAATATCTGTGGAATCGATTCAATTCCATCCCCTTCCTCCTTGCAATACTTTTTATGTCACTAATTATTGAGCCTGGAACATATTCATTAGATGGGTACAACAGTATCCTATCCTTTACTGGACAGCTTCCTTTTTTTTTTTTTTTTTTTTTTTTTTAAAACTTCATGGCCTAGAGCAAAGTTTGGTAAGCTATATAACCAGCCAGCTAAGAATGAATTTTACATTTTTTTAATACAAGCAACTTTATTTAAGGTGTAGAAAAACATTCTTAACTCAGAGCAAAGAATTAGGATGCTGGTTCCAGATGACTAAGTCTCTACCTGGCTCCTCTCCTGTGATTCTCATACATCTAAGCTATCTCCCACTGCTTCTCAGTGGATTACTTAGAGCTCCTGATAAATTTTCCATCAAAATTCTGTTTCCAGAACTTGTCAGCTCCCAGATGATTGGCAGATGCTAAATAACAGATTTAACCTTGAGCCAGGAAAGAATGGCTACATTTCTTGTCTTAGTTTTTTTTTTCCCCCCTAACCATCTTGTTCCATTCTGATATCTGTCATCATAATTCATATGTCCCCAAAGCAAGGATTATTTAAACTCCAGTACACAGTCTTAAACAATATTTTAAATGTACAGTATATTATATCAGACAATTCCCTCCAACTTTGCATTGATGACAATCATGCACAGTTTTGTTTTTTGTTTTTAATCACAACACAGCAGAAAATGAAGCAAAGAGGGAAAGTTAATACATTCAATTCCTAAATAGAAAATAGGACAACTGAAAGATCTTCAGGTTCTTTCCTTTCTCAAATATTCTTAGGGATATTGGGGTCCTTTCCTTTCCTACTCCCCTATCACACAACCCCTTTCATACAGATACACACACACACACACACACACACACACACACACACACACACACGGGGTATGGGAGGAAGATCACACAGGAGGGAGGCTGAGATCATCATTATCATCATAATCCAGGGTACAACTAGCTGGCACAGTAGATAAGAGTGTCAGGTCTAAAATAAGAAGATTCCTCTTCCCGAGTTCAAATTTATCCTACAACACTTATAGCTGTGTGATCCTGGACAAGTCATTTAATCTTATTTGCTTTATTTTCCTCATCTAGAAAATGAACTGGAAAAGAAAATGACTAACCAGTCAGATTTGTTTGCCAAAATAATCACAAATGGAGTCATGGAGAGTCAGACATGATTGAAAAATAACTAAACAACAACAAAAGTGAGTTGAAAATCTTCTCTAGGAATTGTTTAATTTTTAAACTCTGTATTCTGAGCATTCAGCACAATAACATATGTATGCATTGGGGGAGTGAAGAAGAATGGAAGAAGAAAATCAATGATTTCCTTAGAACAAAGAACTTTTAGTTTGGAAACTCCTTCCAGCAATACATATTACAAATTCATATTTAAGTTCTACTCTTAATTTTTTTAGGGACCTGGAGTTCTGACTTCAGGTTACACATCAGTTACTTATTAACAAGGTAGGACATTAATCCCTGGTTTCAATGCTGGTACTCCAACTCTAATATACCATGCTGACTGATGTCTTCCACACACACAGTTGATCAAGTATTATTTATTAAGAACCCACTACATGCCAGAAACTGTGTTAACCAATAGGGACATATTCACAAAGATAAGCAAAAGGCTGTTCCTGCTGTGACAGTCTAATGGTGGAGACAATACAGAAACAATGATGTGGAGACATTGAAGATAAGCAATACAAGGAAAGTACTTGCATTAAGGGGGATTGGAAAAGGTTTCCTATAGAAGGTGGGATTTTAGTTGAGACTAAAAAGATGCCAGGAGATAAGGAGGAAAATCATTCTACTCTTGGGAAACAGCCAGTGAAAATGTCCTATCTAGAGATGAAGAGATTTGTTTGAGGAAAAGCAAGAAGTCCAGTGTCATTGGATACCAGAGTAGATGAGAAGTCAGAAATAAAAAGACTAAGGTGGGAAAGATGAAGAGACAGGTTATGAAAGGCTTTTAAATGTCAAACAGAGAATTTTACATTTGATCTTGGAGGTGAAGGAATTACTGGAATTTAGAAAGATTACTTTGACAACTGAGTAGAGGATGGTAGAGTAGAAAGAGTTTGAGACAAAATAATGACATATGGAAAAGGGAAAGGCATAGTGCACATCATATGCCAGAAACTAGAATAAATACAAATATTTAATTTCATCCTCACAATTACCCTAAAAGGCAGGTTCTATCATAACCCCCATTTTATATTTGAAGGATTGAGACAGGTAAATACACACAGGATCACATAGCTAGTAAGTGTCTGAGGCTAGAGTTGAATTCAGGTCCTTCTCACTCCACAGCCGTAGTGCACAGAGCTCTGGTCCAGCCAGACATACTTTAGGCAAGTCCCTAACCCTTCTGGTCTTGGATTTCCCATGTGTAAAATGAGGTTATTGAATTAGATGACTTCTAAGGTCCCTTACAGTTCTCAAATTTCTTTGGGTTGAGTCCAACACCCCAGAATCCAAGTCAATCAATCTGTATACCAAAGGGGTGGATAGATCTTTTTTAGCTACACTCACCAAGAAAACATCAAATCTGGCTTATAGTGAAATCTTTAGTGAGAAAGTAGATAAAGCATGATGAGCTATTACAATATAAAAGCTACTTTATAAGCAGAATATATAATAAAATCTAAAAAGCAGATGATGACTGGACTTCAGTACCTCTATAATACAAAATCATATTCAGCAATAAAATCTTTCTCTTATTGCTTTGTAGTGGTGCAATGATAATTTAAAAAGAAAAAGACAAAGAAGCATTACTTACTACACGATTGTATCCTTGACATTCCATTACCAGCACCATGCAGGCTTGAGTCAAAACTCTGGCTGTTTCTCACAGTGATTGGAGAACTAACATTGCTACTGACAGCTGTTGTACTTGGCATCCGTGCTAGGTTGGGCATACTTCTTCGGAGTTTATCTGAAGGACAAAAACATTTTAGAAGGTTAAAAGCAACAAGTTTTCAAGTCAAAAAAGCCCCCCTCCCAACCTTAAAAACCCCAAACTCCAAAACATTAGTTCTCAAAAGCAAGGAAACAAACACTATCTTCCATATAAATTTAAAATTGGAATTTTATTTATGAGTCATGTAGCATAATAGACAAAGTCATATTCAACCGTACCTGAACATATACAGAGTAATTCTAAAGAACTTTGTTTAAGAATGGGGGTGGGCAGCCACATGGAGTGGGCTGCCTTTGCTAAGGCAGCTGAGAATGAGGGAAAGAAGCAATTTCTCTGCACTCACTAGAAACTACCTCAAAATGAGGTTTTTAAGTAGAAGATATGACTGTGACCAGTATAACTGGAGTATGATCAAATCTGTCAATAAATATGTAATGTATTATATAGTAATGAGATCAAAATAAACATGGTTAGAAAAAAAGGGGATGTGTGAGCAATAGATCTGGATTCAAATAATAATTCTTTTATTTACTATTTGTGCAGCCATGGACAAATTTAATTCATTGGGCCTCAGTTTTCTGATCAGTAACAATAAGGGAATAGTACTAGAAATGATCTAAAATGATCTAAAGTTCCTTCTAGTTCCAACTCTGATACTATGACAAATCGGTTCATCAAATCTCCCAGTATTATGGTGCGTATAGAATACATTTTGAAATGGTCATAGTTATAAGCACAAACACTAAACAAAATACTGTTAGAGATTGGAAAAACAGATAAAACACATTGATTTCTCCATGTAATGTATCCTTTTGACCACCAGATGGTGGCAGAGATATACTAAGAGCCCAAAATGTGTCTGACTTATGAAACAAGCCAGAAATATAGGTTATTTACAAGTAGGTTGTTCTTTATCAAAATTACAAAGTAGCTTTGTTTTTTTTTCTGTTGCATTGATGATATTTTTTATTACTTATCTAATCATCCAGAACTTCTATACTTTTATTACATCATAGACACTTTTTGACAGTCTGGTAATGTGTAAAATAAAATATAAAGGATTACAAAGAAAACCAAAGAGCAATGAAAATAAATTTTTAATTCTTTTCCCATTTGAGGTCCCCTAATTTCTATATTGAGAGTCAGATAAATAATTGCTAAGCTTTAATATAGAGAATACAAAGAAAAATGAGCTCCAAAGTGCTTTTGAGAAATTTGAAAAGATCATTTCAGCTATTAAAGCCCAGAGAAGACTTCACGGAAGAAGCAACAACTAATTTGAGCTTTGAAGCAGGAAACTTCAGGCCATTCCAGTTGTAGTATGAGAAATCTGAACAAAGGCTCATAGTTAGAAAAGGTTACAATAAGAATGGGCAACTGGAGAATACTCCAGTTTGTTTGGAATGCAGAAAATGTGAAAGGGAGTAATATGAGAAAGTTGGAAAGGTGATTAGAGTCACAAAAAAAAAAAAAAAAACAGAAGCCAAAACAAACATTTATTTTGCTTGGTAATTTCCATCTTTTTATTCTGTCAGGATCCAAGACCATCTCTCTCTTTTTTAGACACTACGTTTTCCCAAGCCAAAACTCAGCAAGCAAGCTGTGCCCAGAGATAGGCATTACAACAATCCTTTGTGCTCTGGATAAACTTTGCTGCGGCTAAATTGCAGAACTGATAGTCTTTGAGCTTGAATAAGCACTAAGAAACCCAGACACGAAACCCTGTTATGAATGAACTTTGTTACTAGACAACCTTGCCTTACTGTTGCTGCTGTACTAACTTACCAGTTTCTATAATACGGTTTGATTCTTTACCAGCCACAAATATATAAATTTTACTAGAAGAAGAAGCTGCAACATGTTTCTAATTTCTCTCTTCCAATAGAAAAAAAAAAGCTTTTTTGCTTTTAATCTGAATAAGCTTTTTGGTGTTTTTGGAGTTATTAGTGTTGATAAAACTTTTGTGACTCTGGTCATCTGTTACCAGAGTTGATAGTTTGATGGCACTAATAGGATCAGAAAGTGAATAATTATCTTCTCCATTGCCCCCAATGCAAACCCAAAGTATGGTACCTGCAGGAGTCCTTAGAACTCCACTCAATTTGCCTTGGGAGAGTGATAGAGGGTGATTTTCCTTCCCTGATTCTCAAGATCTTGTCTTTGAGCTCTGCTCCCTTGGAGAAATAAAATTTTGATTGCCATGACTGAAGATAGGTTTTATTGGCCCTTTTTTAGGAGAAGTTTTATTCCTTCAGAGATTTTTGGTTTCTGTCCCTTACTACCTTTCAATATGCATCTTAAGATGGCATTTCTTAAGCTCTTTAGAAATGGCTACTGCTTTCTCTCAAGCCTGTAAATAATATATAGGTGATGATCTATCTCAGAAAATTGCAGCCTAAAGTTTACATCAAAGGGCCACAAACTTACAGGTGTGTAATTAATTGGCAGAAATTGATCCAAGACAATTCCTGTCACCATTGGCCAACTTAAGGTACTTTTGATTGGGATAAAATAAATTACCTCAAGAAATGTTTTGATGAAGGTGGAAAGAAAATTAAATAAATATTAAATTTAATATTTAATAATCAACTAAATTTAAGTCAAAGAATGGGATGTTTTTAATCAATGGCTACTCATCATCAAACAAGAAGCCTTTTATACCTTAGATGTCTTTACGAAAAGCTTAGACAGAATTTTCCTGTTCCTGTCTTATCATTTTGTCTGTTTTTGGGTCTTTGCAAAATGTAAAATGTCTGTGTCATGTTTGTGTTGTTTCTATATTCTGTTACTTTGAAAGATTTAAAATACAGCCAGTTAGAAAAAAACTGCTAAGGGTTATA
Organism: Sarcophilus harrisii; assembly: GCF_902635505.1. Taxonomy (NCBI): domain Eukaryota; kingdom Metazoa; phylum Chordata; class Mammalia; order Dasyuromorphia; family Dasyuridae; genus Sarcophilus; species Sarcophilus harrisii. The sequence continues at coordinate 119,995,149 of NC_045428.1, read as the reverse complement.
GTCAAAGAGTTAAAACTCTGGGAAAGATTAATGAACTTTTTCATCTTTGAAACAATTGTCCCAGTAAGCAAGACTAACTCCACTTTAGGCTTTCCCCAGGAGACTGAGTCATAAGAAAAGAGAAGAAACACTTTATTTTTCTCATTTTAGTTTTGGCAGCATTGGAATTACAGAAGTAAAGTCAGATACTCAATGGTTGTAGAATCCTTAAAACATCTTGGTACATTTTGGAGGTTAAGGAAATTAATCATTAAGGAGTTTGAAGTTTAAGATTGCAGGGAAAACTCCTGGGATTTCAGGTAATTCCAGAAACTGACTACTTCTGAAACATCTTAGTAAGTTTTAGGGTCTCATTCTATAGAATTAGATTAAGGAAAAATAAGAATTAAAATCCTATAGAAGTTTAAATAGAATTTGAACTTCCCCTGAAGATTGATAATTTCACTATTTTAGGGCAATGAAAGAAGGCCGAATCTCAGTGAAGCATAAAAGTAATCTCAGAATGAGGGAAAAAAATAGGTATAAGGTTCATACTTTATAGCCACCTCTTCTTAAGCCTTCTTTAACCATGAAAAGAAGAAAAAAATTGTTTAAGCCAAAGGTTTCTTGTAACCTCCCTTCATTAAATTCAGAGACCCTTCTACCTCTTATCCTGTTAACCCCTCTCACTTCTTAGTTCAGATACCCAAATACCAGTGTGAAAAGAAAATTCTGAGAAAATGTAGGGGAACTTGAATTATGTTCCAATTGCAGAAATTTATTAGCTGTATCATCTCAAGCAAGTCATCTTGTTTTGTTTACCTCAGTTTCCTGATTTATAGAAAGAAAAAAAAAATGGTACCTACCTCCTGGAGTTGTTGTAAGGATCAAAATGATATAAGTATTGTAAAGTGCTTAAAACAGTGACTCTCTATATATCTATATACATACACACACATATATACATATATATGCATCCTAAGCACTTAATAAATTAGTATTTAATTGAATATTATTTTCATAAATCTAAGATAAGTTTAAAAATATCAAAAGAAATAAGATTAATGATTTTATATGGGAAAATGTAGAAATGCAATTACTAAATAGATGCCATCTGAAGTTTTTTTTTTTAATTCATACATGATATTGTTTCTGTTATATTTCTAAGTTTCTCTTATTGTGAAAATTGAGAGACTGTTGTAAAAGAAATGAATAAGACAAAATCTTCCTTTTAATCTGGATACTGTTATAATATGAATGGGGCTTTTAAGGATGTGATAATAAAAACCTATTTGAAAACTATTAAATATTTAATGAAGTATATTTTGTTATAAAACTAATAATAATAAGCTTACTAAGATAGTAAATTTTCATTTGAAAAGTCTTAGCTATTATGAAACTGTACATAGTGGTCTAAAGATGTAGCTTCAACAAATTATTGATAAGTCAACTATCAGGTATTTGTCATATGTCTGGAGCCCCAGAATACAGTTAGTTTTAATTTGTAAATAAAGGATAGAATGAAATGTTAACTGTTAGGGAAACAACAGGAAGATACTTGAGCCCTAAGTTGTGATTAGTGAGATTTTGCTATTTAAGATAAAAATTCTTGGGACTATAATTTTTTATTGTTTTGAATTTTGATTACAAGGATTGAATGGTAATGAATTGTCAAAGCCAACACAAAGGAAATGAAATGTGCTGCAGTCTACAGGAACTGCTGAAGGTATATGTCTATGCTTGAAATAAAGTTTTGAGGATGACCTTGGCACAGACCAAGTAGGATACTCCTATTTCCCCATTGTGCTACTTACTTTCTGAAAAGGAAAGTTCCCCACTTTATTAATCTTGAGCCTTGCACTTAATACCAGAACTATATGATTGACTGTCCAATATGACTCATGCTTGGAATCAAAGAGAATGAAGGGAATTTTCTCCCCTATTATAACAAATAACATTGTTATAGCTATGTCCCCCCTTTTCCTTTTATTGCAAATTTGTATAATCAAAAAAGTTTTTAAGTATAATACTAAATCTATTAAAAATAGATCAATACTGGAGCATCTCTGTGTTACTGTAATAGGTTACAAGTATGAAAATCTTACATTTTTACGTGGATTTGTGATCAAACTATAATACACGAATGATATCCTCCTGAGAGGGAAATGATTGGACAAAGTATTAAGACAAAGGTGCTATATAAAAGTCCTTTTAATTAAATGGAATAGTAAGTTTTGAGAAAACAGCAGGATTAGACTGTTGTCTCTAAGGGCTTTTCACATATGTATATGATTGACTTCCAAATTTATCTATCATGAAAACTCAGACCTTGAGTATGTATTGGTAATAAGTTCTGAAAATTGGATTAAGGATTGTACACAGAAATTGTATTGATAATAGTAAAAAAAAAAAAAAAAAAGTATAGAAACAGCAAAAGGTAAGTAAATTCTCTGAAACTTCAAAATTGGAAAACCAAAACAAAATTAATCTAATCATCATTTATGAAAATATGTACTTCAGATTGGTATTAAAATTCTGATCCTTAATTACATAGAGTCCCTTATTACCAGGACTACTTTACTTAGGCTATTTCCTATTACCGTAAGCCCAGTAGATATTTTCTGAGTCCTCTGCCCTCCGACCTTCCTCCACTACAAGTTCTAACTTGTGAAAACCCCTTGTCTAGTTTGAAGTTGAATCTCCCCATCTTAAAAAAAAATTCCCTATAACCAAAGTATTCGGAATGTTGGCTAATCAGCTAATTAGTATTTTGAAAGGCAATTATAAGGTATCAGTATTTTTATTCTTTATTCCCTGCCCCACTTTATTTGCTCACTACCAAAGAATAATATACTATCACAAAAATACATAATTTTAAAAACTGAGGCTAAGCTTTTAAACATTTCTCTCAAAAGAGATAGAATTAAATTGCTTTGATTTTCATCTGGCTTTCAATTTATAGAAATGTTTCTTTCTATTCTTGACATAGGTGCAAGATAAAAATAAAACAAATCCATTCATTGTGTCCTGTCAGCATTCTTTCTAAACTCCAGATAAGAAAATTAGTATCTGACTGATTAACTCCCATTGGTAGCATGGATGTGTAATAAAAAAGACTGTCGGGGCTCAAAATGTTTAAAAAGAAAGAAAAAAGAAATGAAAAAAGTTTGGCTACCATCCAGGTCTGATAGGCTATTTTTTTCCCACTTTCCTATTTACCTAAGGCTTCCACTTTAAATATCATCAAAAATAACCACAAGAGCAACATTAACCACAGATCTTTTACCTCCAAAATTATAAAACACAACCCTAAGTGAGTCAAGTTTGCTAAATACCCACTCCTTCACAAAACTGAAAACAGTTATAAATGATCAATGAACAATAGCAACGTTTTATGTGCCATTAATAGACAAGCACTTGGTAATCATCTACTATGTATCAGGGATTGTGAGTACCATGTCCCGAAGTGCAAAGTCAAAAACGAAACCTTTTCGTTCAAATTGGATAAACACTGCACCTTTCTGCTCTCCCCCCATTAGAATATAAACTTCTTGAGATCAGGAACTTGTTACCTGGATGCATTTGTATACACATTGATTAGCAGTGCCTGGTACATAGTAAGAACTTAGTAAATGTTGCGAGAGATGAACAGACATAGTTATTGTTATATATCACTGTTATTGTTATGTATTATTATTTATATGTGTGTATGAATACATATATATGTGTGTGTTTGCATATTGTGTATATAACTATTTCTGTATATGTATATATCTATATATCTATATGTGTTTGTATATATGGACACACACAAATCACATGCAAAGCAAAGACAATGTGACTTGGGGGAGACTGGGAGAAGCAGAAGGTGGGTCACAGAATTTAAAAAAGAAATCATGAAGAAGACAGCACTTAGACTGAATCATGCAGGAAACAAGGAATTCCAAGGTGTACTAGAGAGGAGGAAGTCCCTTTAAAGGTGCAGGAGAAAACCAGTACTAAGACACTAAATCAGGTGATGGATTCTCATATGTGAGAAACAGCAATAAAACTGGTTTGGCCATACTGGACAGTACAAAGAGGAGAGTAAGATGTGGTAAGTCTGGAAACGTAGATGAGGCTTGGTTGTAAAGATCAAAATGAAAAGAAGTATGTAAATGGCAAATGTAAATATAAGTGTAATGCGTAAACTGTAAAGATTAAATGACTGGAGGATTTATATTTATTCTTCTTTTGTGGAAATGATCATGACATTGACATAAATATAGAATTTTGGAAGAATTGGGGATTGTCAGAATGATAACATGTTCTGATATAGATATCTTAAATTTGAGATGCATTTGAGATGAGGTTTCAAGTGTCTAATAAGGAATTGGTGATGGTGGAATTAGGGTTCAATATTCATATCTGAGAATCATCAATAATGAAACCTATGGAAGTTAGCAAAGTCATCATATGAGAGAGTATATAGAGAAAAAAACAGAGGGAGCAGGAGAGAAGTTTGTTATTACTCACAGCTAGAGTCAAGTCATGAATGAAAATCCAACTAGGGAAAGTGAATAGTTCTTAGAGATGCAGGAAGAGCAAGAGGAATTAAAAAAAAATTCAAGATAAGTCATCCATAACTATCTAAGATGTTTATTATTTCTCCAACTGAATCTCAGTGAATTCAAGTGGCTAAGAAAATTGCCCAAGAAATCGGCTTTCTCTTCCTTTTGAAGAGTTCATTTTAGTTGATTGAATACAAAGCAGGTTGTACAATATATACAAGCCTTAAAAAATGGGATATACCCTATATTTTTGCTCACCTGCATTTTTTATTTCCTTCACAGGCTAATTATACAACATTTCAGAGTCCAATTCTTTTTGTACAGCAAAATAACGGTTTGGACATGTATACTTATTTTGTATTTAATTTATACTTTAACATATTTAACATGTATTGGTCATCCTGCCATCTAGGGGAGGGGATGGAGGGAAGGAGGGGGAAAATTGGAATAAAAGGTTTGGCAACTGTCAATGCTGTAAAATTATCTATGCATATAACTTGTAAATCAAAAGCTATTTAAAATTTTTAAAATGGGATATAGAAAGATTCTGAAAATAAAGTTAGAATAAGAGAAAAATAACGGAAAGATTTAGTGGATGAAAAGGGAGTTATTGAGAATAATTAGTTGGGATTAAATTGGTGAAAAAGCATGAATACATATCAAGAAATAAAGGAAGAAAGTAAACAGAGGGGTATCTACAAGAAAATGAGAATGATTATTCATTTAATATTTGGGATAGAAGGCAATTTAAGCAAAGCAGAGAATGTCTTGTCTATAGAAAAGAGGGAAAGATTACTGTATTTTTGAAGGGCAATCATATGGAAGTGTTAACTGCTTTTTATGCTTGGCCACAGAAAGCAGAATAGGAGCAATGATGAAACTGCAAAGATGCTAAATATAAGTCTGTCAAAGAACTTCTTAACAATCAGAACAACTCTGAAATAGAATTATCTGCAATGAGCTCTGATCCCCTCATGGGAGGTATTTCAGCAAATGCAGAATGACCACTCATTTTACTATGTTTGGGGCAGAGAATTGTAATGTAGGGGTACATAGTTTTGTTTTGTTTTGTTTTTAAGATTGAATTCTCCCTATTTTGCCCAGGATGGAAGTGTGGCAGCCAATCATGGGCTGTGTCTCACCACTCTATAGCACACAACCTTTCACCTGCTCTGTTTCTAACCTGCTTCAGTTTACCTTTAATTAAGCAGCGTGTTGTTCCACCTCACAATTCAAGGACTCACCATAATGGTACCACAAGTTAGTGTGAACACTTGACTTCTTAATGCAGCTCACAACTCCTGGATTGACACAATCCATTAGCCTCAGCCTCCCCAGTAAAAGGAATAGCAGTGTATGAGACTATTATATCCAGTATGAACTTTTTAAAAAAAAATTTAATAACTTGGTTACAATTTAAATGGTCATCTTTGAAATATTTTATTTTATGCATTTAAAAAAAATTATTCTGACAATGGGCAGCAGCATGGTACAATGGACAGAGCCCAGGCCCTGAAGTCAAGAAGGCTCCTCTTCCTGAGTTCAAATACAGCATCTGATACTTACCAGCTGTGTGACTCTGGACAAGTCACTTAACCCTGCTTGCCTTAGTTTCCTCATCTGTAAAATGAGCTGAAGAAGGACCCACTCCAATATTTTTACTGAGGAAATTCCAAAAGGGATCATGAAGAATCAGATAAAACTGAAAATGACTAAACAAAAATTCTAAGAAGGGACCTATACATTCCATCAGAATAATACAAATTCCAGGATAGAAAAAAAGGCCTCCAAGACCCAGTATTTTAGAGGAATTATTTTTTAAATCATAGAATTAGATAGCCACTCAGATCTTTTATAAAACTGAAATTCAGTAATGCTATGAATATAGAGGTAAATGGAACATGATTTCTTCCTTTGTAAGAGAAGGCCATATAATCTAAAGAATAATGTGATGGTTGAAGGGCTCAGGGACAGGATTTTTAGAAAAGAAAGAAATGTTATTGGATTGTAGGATGTTTCATTAAAGAAGCATTTGAGTTGGGCATTACAGGATTTCAGTAACCAGATTTGGGGGAGGAGTTATGGTAAGAATGCTTTTCCAGATGGAAGGAGAGGATGATACCACAAAGGCCAATTGTGGAAAAGAAAAGCATGAGTTTAAAGTAACAGACAGTTGAGTTTCTGTAACTCTAGGACATATAGCTGGTGATCACTGGACACTAATTGAACAACAACAGCAACAAATATGCCAAGTTGTTTGTTAATATCTAAAATATTTCATATTTGCTAGGACCTACAAAGTTCCTAAATTTTTCTAAAAATAAAGGGAGTTGTTTTTAAATCATCTTAGCAAAGCAGCTATTACATGAAGTGACGTGATTTAATTGATGACATGAGAGGAAAAGGTTTAGAATACATTTTCCTTATAAAGTCAAATTCCAACATAATTTCATGTAACTTCTCATAATATTGTCCATGTTATTTTGAAAAGTTAATTTATCTTTTAAAATATGAGCAAATATGATTTAATGACCTAAAGTTAAACAAATCTTCCCTGAACTTTATTTTTATTTTGTATTATCCTGTCTTTACATTCTCCTCAACAAAGTTACTTTATATGGGTGCTTTAATAATATCTTAATAACAAAAATTTCTCTCCTTTTTTTTGTAAATATAAGTGTGATGCTAATACTAGGCACATTAATTATGTTAAACAATACAAATATTGCTTTTTAAAAATTAGTTTTACTACATTTTAATTTTTCTACCTGCTCTAATTTGCTTTAAGTACAGTTAAATATAAACAAATATTATCACTTAGTTTGAAATTTAATATATATATTTAATTTATATTTCCAACTAATGTTGGAAAATGCCCTGCATCAAATAACACATCTTAGTCCTTCGAGATATTTTTAGATTCTGGTCCTTCTCTTAATAAACAGAAAATCATATAAAGAAACCTTACTACATTACATTAATTATTTTTAATTAAGAACACTGGGAAATGAATGTAAACTGTTTGCATTTTTGTTTTTCTTCCCAGGTTATTTTTACCTTCTGAATCCAATTCTCCCTGTGCAACAAGAAAACTGTTTAGTTCTGCACACATATATTGTATCTAGGATATACTGCGACATATTTGACATATATAGGACTGCTTGCCATCTGGGGGAGGGAGTGGAGAGAGAGAGGGGAAAAATCAGAACAGAAGTGAGTGCAAGGTAAAATGTTGTAAAAAAAAATTATCCTGGCATGGGTTCTGTCAATAAAAAGTTATTATAATAAAAAAATAAAAAATAATATTTTAATTGTATATAACAGGTCTTTGTTTAGAATAAATAACTTATTTTGACCAAAAGTAGTGGTAAATAGTAAAAAATTCCACGTGACTTTCTTAAAAGGAAAAAAAATTTGATGTCTAAGACAGCTCATACAGTAATCTAAGACTTAGTTAAAGATTGATATTGTTCTTACAACATCTTACAGCTCAATCTATTATTGTGCTAATTCCACTACTGAAATGCTCAACAACTGCTGGATGTTGTAAAGCATCCTGAAAACACAAACCTGGGATATTTAATTGGATGTTTATTAAACAACCGACTTGAATTCATTAAAAATAGGTACTAGAACTGTAGTTTCATAAAGGGAATTCCCAAATGAGAAAACTTCTTATTCCAATTTAGCACAGCATATTCTCCACAACCTAAAGTTTTACAGAATAACCCCATGCGTGACACATAAAAGATACTCATATTTTTTTTTTAAATCAGCAGTCTACCAGTTGAATACCTAGAATTCAAGCTTTAGTCCTTGTAATTATAATCTCTACAACTAGCATTTATGTAGTACTTGGCAAAATGCTTTACAAATATAATCTCATCTGATCTTTAGAATAACACTAAGGTGGGTTCTAATATCATCCCCATTTTACATATAAGGAAATTAAGGCACGCAAAAATTAAATGACTTGTTCAGATCACACATCTATTAAGTTATCTTAATATTTGAATTCAAATCTTTCAGTTTACTGTTATCTACTAGCTACACAACTAATTAGCTATCAACTTGGGCAACAGAAATCAATCAGCCCTCTTAAGAGTTCAGTTTCCTCCTTATCAAAAAAAAAAAAGAAAGAAAGAAAAAAAAGGTTAAGTTAGATGACCTCCTAAGTGTTTTTAACTTAACACTTTCAGAGTCTAAAATCAAAAGTGACCTACCTCCACTTGTCCTATTTGGTTGCTGATCTGGAGTTTGGGCTTGAGGTGAATAATACTGTTGCTGCTGGTAATTATTTGAAGGAAAATACTGAGAGCTGGTACTCCTTCTACATTCCCGAATGCTAGAGAAAGTCTGTGAGTGTGGAATTCCTCTTTGGAAAGGTGAACATCGAGGAAGACGAGGCTGGGGAGGTGGCAGATGATCAAACTCTTCATCATCCTCCAAACTGTATCGATCATATTCTTGATCACTGAATGTCCCTTTTTTTCCTGAACTCAATGATATGCCAGAAGTATGTCTTGAAACTGATGCTGAAGTAGAAGCATAATCTTGTCGAAGACCTATGAAAATGAAAAAAGGGATACTTTCAACTGAGGTCTTCAGCTAAGTCAAATTTTAAATGAACATCTGAATTAAGAAATACTGAATAAATATGAAGTCATTTGAAGGTCTTTTTGGTTTTTCAAGTTAAAAGGGTACTAGTTTCAACTATCACCTCTTTGTTGGCTGCAATTCTCAAATATTGCTGAATTCAAAAACCTTTTTTCTCAATCCTCATTCTTCTTGACTTACTGTAATTTTTAATACTATTTTTTTTAGATATTCTCTTCTCTCCAAGTTTTCAAGATACTACTCTCTCCTGAGTCTCCTCTTGCCGAATGATCATTTTTTTCTCCATAGGTCATGGAGCTTTCACAGTCCTTTGCTCTTCTTCTATACTACTTCACTTGGCAATCTTATCAGCTTCCAGAGATTTAATTATCACCTCTATACTGATGATTCTTAAAACTTCTCTGTTGACCTTCCATATCATATCCCCAATGCTTTTCAAACATTTCAAACTATATATATGCATATATATATATATATATATATATAGCAGACATCTTAAACTCAACATGTTCAAAATTGAACTCACTTTTCCACATAAGTCTTCCTTCTAAATTTCCCTATTAACTTCAAGGGCACCACCATCTTCCTTGTCTCCCAGATTTCTAACATATATGTCATTCCCAACTCCTCATTACTTCTCATTTCCTATAGCCAACCTGTTACCAAAGCATGCCAATTTCACCTCTGCAATCTCTCTCCAATATTCCCCCTTCTTTGCTCTGATATTGCCACCAACCTAATATAGGTCTCATCACCTCATGCCTGGATTATTACAATAGCCTGAGGGCCTGCTACAAGTTTCTCTCCAAACTAGTCTATCCTCCACTCATTTGGCAAGGTGAAATTTTTCCTAATCTAAGTGCAACCATGTCATTTCCACATTCAAACTCCAGTGGCTCTTTATTACCTCCAACATCAAATATGAAATCATCTATTTGATGTTCAAAGCCCTTCATAAGCTACGACATACCTTTCTAGTGTTCTTCACCCTACCTCTTTCTATGTGCTCTTTAAATAGCCTCTTTGCTATTCTATTCCATCTCTCAGCTCCAGGAATTTTTTCTGGCTGTTCCCCAACTCTGTAATTATCTCCCTTCTCATCTCTGATTCTTGGCTTCCCTTACTTTCTTTCCAGCAACAATTCCACCTTCTACATAAAGCCATTTCCAATCCCTCTAAATTCTAGTGCCTTACACCTGTTAATTATTCTATATAGAACTTCTTTGTATATATGTTTGCTTGTTATCTTCCCAATTTGATCATGAGCTCCTTGAGGTCCAAGATTGTCTTTTGCCTTTCTTTGTATCCCCAGTGCCGGACACATAGTACCTGGTACAGTGAAGGTACTAAATCAAATCCTTAATGACTGACTTGCTATAGTCATAGAATCTAAGTACGTACAGAACTTTTAAGGAGAAAAAAAAGAGGGTATCTTCTTGTGATTATCTTACCTGAGAATTTGTATTTGAAAACTGCATATATCATCCTTCTTTTGAAATAAAGATTTCACATCATTTGCTTGCTTATCTATGAAATAAGAGGCTTAAACTAGGTGGTCATAGGTTGTCTCTGGCTCTAATTTCTATGATCCTACTCCTTTCTTTTTGCCCAAAGACTTTCAGGAAAAAAAATAAGTCAAAATACTTTCAGGATATTATATCATTACACTTTAAAATATAGTTTCTCTAACTATATTTATATATACAATAGTTACCCATGGACAATTTCCTTAACCATGTTTGTATGGAGGAAACGCCCATAATTTAAAACAGTGAGTGACCTTGGATAACTAGAAACCTTTAAACATGACTTTTTCCCCCACTTTTCTTCAGTTAAAACAATGAGACAAAGAGTTTGGCTTAAGTTCCCTCTCTATTACTCAGAACGAAGAACCTCATTCACTTTTTTGGTATTATAGGCATAATCTTCACATTTCTAACTCAAGCTTGCCAAACCAAATAGCCCCATGAATGAAAAAAAAAAAAAAGAAGAAGCATACTTTCTTCTTGCAGGCGAGCCATGATCTGAACATCAGTGAGGTCCTGTAGTTTATATCCCATGGAGATAGAGTCATCCTCCAATTCTGATGTACTCAATTCACTATCTATGGATGACTGAGGACTAAGGGGGGAGCCCCTGGAAGTATAACCTAAGAAAAGTAAACATTATTCAGACTTAATATCAGTAACTCTTCATTTTACTTTTCACTCTCCCCAAAATGAGAATAATCACCATTTCAGGATTCAACTCTTATACATAAAGCATGCAATTCAGTAAATGTACAAAAAGCCATTCATTATTTTTCTGGTTCTTCAAGCCAACTTAAACACTTGAAAAATAAAGCCAAAACTTGGCTTCTAGCTAAGCAGCACCTAATTATCTCTCTCTAAAGGGTTGGCATAAAAATATATTGGGTTCTGAGGTGGTTCCCATTTTCCAGTGAAGACCATAGATAACTGGCTGTCTTAATTCATATCATGATATTAAGCGGAAACTTCATTTGACTCACTTTTAAAATATACAACAGTTAATATACTGTCTCTTAAATAATGAGTGATCACACAGACATACTAATTTCTAAAACTTCCCTGTTTTAATTAAATAAAATGTACCAGAAAATAATGTGAAACAAGAGAGGGGGTATCCAAGAGATAGTAGGGAGTAAGAAACTTAGACTAGGAAAATAGAAAAGTGATATGATCATAATAATAGCAATACTGAGATTAATGATTGGATGATGTCAGTCATCCCAGTCCTACTTAAGAAAGCTGTCTGATTTTCTTATACCTAGTTTGATAAATATAGGTGAGAGAGGAAAAAAAGACTAACATAATCAAAGATTATACCTTTAATTAGATCTTGCTTTGATGTTTGAGATAAAAGGCATATGCTCTTCAATAACATACTATTATGTACACACATACACACATCAAAGAGTTTGATTTAATCAATGTGGAGAAGTTGCTCAGCTTACAAACAATACAATCCGTCTATAACTTGGTAGAGAAGTCTTACAGAGTTGCCTGAAGTTCACCTAGTTTAAATGACTTGCCCACTCACAGAGCTAATAAATTGTCAAAAGATTTGATCCCGGTTCTTTCCAGAGTCCTTCATTCCATCCATTGTACCAAGTTGCCTCTCACTATATACATAAAACACTAATAAATACATAGTACTTCTTCATCTGTACAACAGACAATAGAGTAATGATTCCTAGGTCCAAAGTAATGATTTTCATTTTGAACCCTGAAATAAAATGGAAAGTAATATTGCGATTGTAATAGGATTATCCTTTAGCCCTATTTTTCGGTGAGATTCATCCAAGTAGTTTAGCGGTATGATTTTTTAAAGCATGTTAGTAGGTAAAAAGTTAAAATATTACCTGTTTTTTCAGGTGTTAGTATTGCTTTACTGGAGGTTTTAGAGAAGCTGGGAGAATTAAAGCCATTGCTATATGGACTGAGTCTCGCAACAGGGCTATAAGGAAAGGCCAAGGAGGTGGGTGGGGTGAAGAGACTGCGCCATCGGAGAGCTGTCATGGAAGCAAAAACAAACAAACAAACAAAAAAAAACAAATGATGTTAGTGTACAAATTAAGTGCAGACTGATGACAGTCTGACTAGAAGCAAAGGAGGAAAGAGAATGAGTTTTTTAAAAGTCAAATTAGAATGTGAACTGACTTCATTTAATAAGAAAATCATATTTATATACATGTTATAATAGAACAACAATTGCCTGACTGATAAATTGGGATTCTATCTACATATTTCTTAGAAAAGAAAATTATGTTATTCTGTGTTATTCAAGATATGACTGTCCTTCAACAAATCAAACTATATGAATTTTCACATTTTCAACAATTATGTAGAATTGAACTAAGTTCTGTTAATATGTACAAGCATAAAAGCATAAGACCTTAAACATGAGAGGAGTACATCAATTTGTCAATGGTTTGTACAAAATATTCATTTCAAAGAATAACTGAAAATAGGCACTCAAATATATAAACCTTGTATTAAATGCTAATGGCTATTTGATTTCTAAAAACTAATTTTCTGCTCATTCTCAGATTATCTTGAAAGTCAGCATGGCACAATGGAGGGACTATTGACTCCATAATTACTGGGAGTCAGGAAGACCAAACCAATCTATAAAGCATTTATAAAGCACCTGCTCTGTGGCAGACACTAAGTTCAAATTCTAACTGAAACATTTAAAAGTTATATGATCATGGGCAAAGTCATTGCTCTCTGAGCTTGTTTCTTTACCTATAAAATGGATTTGATATCTACACAGAATTGTTGTGAAATTCAAATATGTCAATTAACATACAGAACTAAAAACACTAAAGCAGTAAGTAAATGTCAGTTGTTAGTATTGACAAGAAAATTATTTAAAGTTAATCAGCCTAAAGGAAAAAGACAACACACGAGTCCATTTGGAATTTCTGTATTTCTTTACAATAAAAATAACAGTTATTTAGCACAGAAAATTAAGCTGAATAATAAAAAAGTATAATTTTTATTCAATTCATTTAGCAAGCATTTATGGAGCACCTGCTGTTTTCAAGGCACTTTGCTGAATGCTGGAGGTATAAAGGACAATAAGAAACAGAAAAACAGCAAAAGCAGAAAAAAAATGTCAATTAAGCTTACTGCAAAGGATATTGTCAGTTCATTATGATGGTTCCAAAAATTAAATTATCTATACTGAATCAATATTAAGTAAAATATGTATTTTAGCTTTAAATAGAAAAAATCAATCAGATTAGCTGATTTTCCTGTGCACAAGTTGCACAAGATTATTTTCTACCCTTCCAACAAATAACTAGTCCCTCCTCCCTCAATTGTTAAAATTCTACAATTTTCCTGAGCACGGAAATATAACAAAGGCTTATAAGTGGGATACCAAGAAAAAAGCTTTCCTTTCACTCTTGCTAAGACAATTAAAATTCATAAGTTTGCATGTTACTAAGCTCTGTGAATAAACAAAACAAAACAAAAACAGTTCCAGACCTCATCCAGTTGCCCCTACAAGGAATTTACAATCTAGTGGGAGAAAATAATATACATAAGAAAGCTCAGAGTTATAGATGAGAAGATAGGCTATCAAAAAATAGGACTTTTTGTTTGTTTTTTAAATAAAAAAATTTTTTTGGAATATTGAGTGGAAAATTGAGAATAACTGGAAAGTTTTGAGCCCTTTATAAAAGAAAGGCTTTGGGAGGAGTTTATTGCTCACCAGGTACCACCAAATTACATGGATTATGTAAACATAGTTTTGTTTGATGTAGCTGAGGAAACTAAGTTAACTATAATATTATATTTGCTATGGTCACATTTTCAAAGCTTATATGTTTTAACAGACAGAGGAATTTGAAGATAAGCCTAGCTTCAAAGGACATTAGTTCACCTCAGTGATCCAGCATATAATTTGGTGCTACTGGCAAAGTTCCCCAATTACAACCAGCGACTATAACTAAGACACCACTGTACAACTTGACCTGATTACTACAAAGACCTAGTAACTCTTAACATGACATACGAGATCCTTTACTTCTAAATACATTAGTGGTCCTAAAATGACAACAAAAACAAGTTTTAATATAGAAAACATCAAGAGTCACCCACATATCTTAAATGTCTGAGTTTATTATTATTTTTATTATTACTAGAAATCCTCCCAATTTCCACCCCCACCCCCCAGGAAAAAAGGCCCTATTAATAGGTCTTCATAACTATAACCTTTCTTAACACAAGATGTGATTTGGTAATGGTTTGATCACTTGCCAGGCAAATTAAACTGACTACATGTTCTCAGCCACAGATGCATCACTAGTCAACAGCATTCATTTACACTGTACAATAACTACTGTCAACAGGCCTACTGAACACAAAGCTATGGTTATTGTGGCTATGACAGCAAGATCCCAACTGAAAATACAATTAGTATCTATAGCAAGTAAGAATGTGCTACATTATTCTTTCAGTACAGACTTTTAAAAAGAGAGAGGAGGAATTTATTCTTGTAATAGGTTGACAAAGTAGCAATGTTATATTAGTATCCAAGTCTGAATCAAAGGAGAGAAGATTAAAAAAATAAAAGGAAGTGATTATATCCTAGCTGTTTTTCACTTAAAAGATAGTGATATTGTTTTAAAATAGAATTATTTTTACTAAAAATAAAACATGACTATTTTAAATCAGGAAGGAAGATGTGTTAATCTAGGAAAACTATGTTTTGATCTGGGATTTTTTCCCTACTTTAAAGAACACAGAAGTCAAGAGATTAGACACAGAAGACAATATAGATTAACCCCCTCCATTTTAAGGATGAAGAACTTAGACCCAGAAATAGTGATTTGCTATTGGTAACAGTTAGCATTTATACAGCATTTTAAAGAACATTATTTCATTTTTTTCCTTAACAATCCTAGGAGGGAGGTGTTATCATTTACCCTATTTTGTAAATGACATAACTGAGGCATATAGAGATTAAATAGACTTACCCAGGCTCACACAGCTAGTAAGTGTCTGAAACTGGATTTCAATTTAGGTCTTCCTGATTCAGTTTAAGCATTCTAAATAGTACACCTCTGAAATCTGACATTTCATGTCATGTCTTCATCACTGAAGACCAAAACTGACCTTTTAGAAGAATGATTTTCAAATTTTCTGAGCTTGAAGAGAACTCATGTGTTCTTGCCTTCAAATTTATAAATATAAGAAGAGCAAGGCAATAAAACAGACATTAAGTCTACCCTGAGAAGTTTTTCTTCTGAGCAACTGTATCTTGTAAAAGTATCTTGGGAAAACCTGGAGTTACATATAACACACTCTGTAACCTAGTCAGAAAACCCTAATGTCACTCTGCTTTGTTCTTTTTCTTTTCTTTTTTTAAGTATGCTATGTTCTATACATGATTTAAAGAACAAATGTGTTAGCACTACAAGGTCAGCAGAATTCATTATGAACATTTTGAGGATTAGCCAAAGCTAAATCATCTCAAATTGCATCCAGTTTCAACCATCATTGCTTATCCTAATAATGAATTTACCCTTGTTCTCTACATAACAGCAGTATTATCTTTCAGGTCACTAATTCACTGATTCATATTTTATTCTTTGTTTGAGCCCTAAATCTTCAAAGTGAAGAACCTGAAAGGTAAAGTCCTACAGCTATATCTGTATGGCAGCTCCAAAGCAGAATTTTTCCTTAGGGATTGGGACTTGGATTTTCATCTATATGAAGCACCTCTAGTAATGCAAATATGCATTTGTTCTGCCACTTACATTCCTAGACAGTTGTCCTAGAGCAGAGATGTCAAACTCTTAACAAAATAAACATATAATAAAGCCCAGAAAACATTACATTAAAAAAAAAATAAGTAAACAAGTAACTGCAAAGATCCTTATGCACAGATTAGTGGAGCTTAAGTTTGAATTTGAGAATTTGACACAGCACTCAGTAAGCAAGTGACTTGCCCAAGGCCAAGATAGTCAATGTGTGTCAGAGACTACTCATGTCTATGTGAATGAGATTTAGAGTGATGATGAGATAATGATTATACAACACCAAAAGACAAAGGGCATAGTTATTTTTTGTTTAGATTTAAAGATACTGGACAGTAGAATGAATAATGGTTCTGCAATGTGAGAATACAAATTCTGTTTTTATCTCATCCTTTGAAATTCATAGGCCAAGTTCCCCTATCTAATAAGGGGATTGATTCTGATTGATGGCCTCTAACATTCCTATCAATAAAGATCTATTGTTCTATAAATTCAAAATGTTAATTTCTCTTCTAGAAAAGATGTTCAAAAATTATATTTTTGTGGGAAAGAAGTTCAATGATTTCCCAAAAATCATTTATTGGAAGCTTCAGTATTATATAAACAGTTAGGGAAATAGGTTAAAAACAGGGTCCCAACAAAGTCTATAATATAAATATGCTTTTTAACAAGGGGAACAAATATGCTTTAAACAAGGAGAGAGTCAAAACAGAGAAAGAAAGCTATATACCAATTTGTATAACAAATATTGATATAAAAACTTTAAAGCAAATAAGAGGAAAGAGACTCAACAATATTTCACAGGGATCATATACACTATGACAAGATTGGATTTTTACCAGAAATACAAGACTGGTTCAAGATTAGGAGAACTCTAGGCATAACTGACCCTATCAACAACTATAACAAAAATCATATGATCATATTAATATATGCAGAAAAAGATTTTGGCAAGATACTACACCCTTTCCTATTAAAGACACTAGAAACCATTAGCATCAATGGAGTCTTTTAAAAATATTTTAGGCAGTATATATCTAAAACAAAGCTTTATTTATAATGGAAATGAAGTTGACACCTTTCTAATAAGACCAAAAGGGAAGCAAGAATATAGATTATCACCACTATTATTGCATAAAAATGGTAGCTATAGCAACAGGATAAGAAAAAAATTGAAGGAATTAGTATAGGCAATAAGAAAATAAAACTGTCACATTTTACAGGTGATAAGAGGGCATATTTATGCATCTCTACAGAATGAACAACAACAAAAACTAGTTGAAACAATTAAAAATTTCAGCAAAGTTATACGATATAAAATAAATCCACATAATCCATTTGCATTTCTAGAAATTACCAACAAAACCTAGTCAGAAGAGATTAAGAGAAAAAACATCTATTAAGATAACTGTAGACATTGTAAAATACTTAGGGAGGGAGGTGTCAACTTACCAGGATAAATCCAGGGACTATATGAAGACAATTACTTTTCATACAGAGAAAAACAAATCTAAACAAGAGGAATAATATTAAGTATTCATGACTAGGATGAGCCAACATTTAAAAAAAAAAAAAAAAAAAAAGACAACTTAATCTAAATTACTTTACTTATTCAGTGCAACACTACCAAAGAATCATTTTGTGAAATAGAAAATAGAAAAAAATAACAAAATTCATCTGAAAGAAAAGATCAAGAATATCAAGGGAATCAGTTTTTAAAAAGTGAAGGTCTAGCAGTTCCAGACTTTAAAAACTGTATTACTAAGCAATAATCGTCAAAATAATCTAATACTGGTTAAGTGTTTTCAGTATACAATACACAGTAGTAAATGGTCAAAGTAATTAGGGAAAAAACTAGACAAAGGCCAACATTTAACATTGTTTACAAAGATAAGTTCAAAATGGATAAAAGATTTAGACATAGTGAATCATAAATAAAATAGGGATGCATAGAAAAATGTACCATCAATCTTTGGATAAGACTAGAGTTTATAACCAAACAAAAAGTAGAAAGAGGATCACAGAAAGTAAAATGAATATGCTGATGACATGGAATTCAAAAGCTTTTGCACAAATAAAACCAAGACAGTTGAAGTAAGAAAAAAAGAAGAAACTAGAAAAAAATTTAAAGAAGTTTCTTTGACAAAGGTCTCATTTCTCAAATTATATATACATATATAGAGAGAGATAGATATATATGGAACTAAACCAGATTTATAAAAAGAACCATTCCCTAATTGATCAATAGTCAAAGGATATAAACAGGAAGTTTTCAAAGGAAACAATCAATCAATAGTCATATAAAAAATGTTCTAGATCACTACAGATTAGAGGAAATATAAATCAAAACAACACTTAGGTACTACTTTAAACCTATCAGATTGTCAGATACCATGATAGAAAAGGAAAATGACCAATGCTAAAGGAAGGTGGGAAAATAGGTACGATAATATACTATTGGTTGAGTGAATTAGTCCAACCATCCTGGAGAATAATTTGGAACTACAAACAAAGGGCCATAAAACTGTGTGTGCTCTTTTATCTAGCAACACCACTACTACATTCCAAAGAGAATTTGAAAAAAAAAAAAAAAAAGAAGATATCCATCAACTGAGGAATGGCTAAGCAAGTTATGGTATAATTGTGCTGTAAGAAATAATGAGTCAGCTGGTTTCAGAAAAATCTGGGAAAACTTATATGAAATGTATTCAAAGTTAAATGATCAGAACCAAAAGAATATTATAATAGCAAAAATGTAACAATGATCAATTGTGAAAGACTTAAATCCTCTGATGAAGACAATGATTCTAGAAAATTCCAAAGGATCCATGATGAAAAATGCTATTCAACTCCAGAGCAAGAACTAATCAAGTCCGAGTGCAGATTAAGGGATATTAATTTTTAAACTTTCTTCATTTTTCTTTGTTTTTTAGTCTGTTTTTTGTTTGCATTTTGCAACATGAATAATGTGGAAATGCATTTTGTATGACTTCACATGTATGTATGTATGTATGTAACAAATATCAAAATTGTTTACTTTCTCAAGAAGGGGGGGGGGAAATGGCAGGAGGGAAATGAAAATTTGGAACTCAAATTTTTTAGATGAATGTTTTTGTTTAAATTTATAAGTAATTAGGAAATTTTAATACAATAAATAAA
This sequence comes from Sarcophilus harrisii, assembly GCF_902635505.1. Classification (NCBI taxonomy): domain Eukaryota; kingdom Metazoa; phylum Chordata; class Mammalia; order Dasyuromorphia; family Dasyuridae; genus Sarcophilus; species Sarcophilus harrisii. The sequence goes on along the minus strand of NC_045428.1, from coordinate 119,975,553 downwards.
AATACGTTGAAAAAAGTCTCACAATGGAAAAATTGTATCATTCTGATAATATCACAATGCCCAAAATATTCACTTCATTACTGCATTGTATTCAAAATAAGCAACAAAATTAAAATGTTACAAAAAATTTAGGATGTGGGCTCATCTACCTCTCCTGTTACAGAAAAAGCAAATCCTAAATATTTTAGGATTTAAATTTTTCAATAATAGCAAATTACTTAAATATTTCCATCTTCATATTTAAGGTGATTCTTTTACTCCTTTTTTCCTTTTCCCATCATCTCAGTTTGCTGTCTTCTTTCCAGATGTCTTTACTAAATTATAACTACACAATTTATCACAGTGCCCTTGGAAGGCAAAAGAAAACGTCACAAAGCTGTGGACTGAAACAAGTTTTTCTTTATACCTATATGACCTTAAGCAAAGTTCTTCATTTTATTGGGCCACATTTTCCTCATCTATAAAATCAGGAGATTTAATTAGCTGACCTCTAAAGTCTCATACAAGTCTAAACCTATTATTTTATAACTAATTCTCAGTTTGTAGCACTCCTTCTCCAAACTACCTCATATTCATTTGAATATATATGGAAACATATACACTTATGTTGCTATATATTATTATACTATATATCATAGATTATAAATACATACATACATACATATATATACATACATACATGTATACATACATACATATATACATACATGCATATATACATACACACACATATAGTCTATTTGTATATAAATATATCCAAATATAAAATATAAAAATGCACAGATGTATATGGGTAGATTATATTATACACACATGCATGTGTATATACATAGGTATATGTGTATGTGTGTATATGTATGTATGTATGTATGTGTATATGTATACACCAAGATTTTGGAGTCACCATGTGTTTGTAAGTGTACACATATCTACATCTACACACATACACACACACACACACACACACACACACACAAAGTGACTGCAGCGTAAAGTCTTGCTACAATTTTAAATTTAAAGATGCACTTATTTTAGACACCCAGGGAATACATATATATTTGTGTTAAATATAATTTATGGAATTGAATTTTATAGAATTAGAAATATAATTTACAATATAAGCTACTTTAAGGCAGGGAGTTACCACTTTTGTCTTTTTCTTCCTTGAAACTGGCACAGTTCCAGGCAGGTGGTAAAATGCTTAATAAAAAAAAGGGGGGGGGGACCACAATTAACTATCAAGGAAGAGCAGTTCAGTCAGGACATTCCTGCAACAACCAATATTACAAAATTGTCAGAATGTTAATACATAGATTGTGCTTGTCTCAACTAAACTCAACCACTACTCCAGTTTCTAATAATGTTGTTTGCAGCAATAGCTGGGGTTAACATACATTACAGAAGAGCTGACCCTTACAGAGGGCTAGCCATTGTTGAGTTGCTAGGAATTTCTTAATAACAAGAGCTTTAGGAAAACACTGCACATTCCAGTTAGAAGTAAGCTAGTTAACAAGGCAGAAGCATGGCCCTCCCAGTTTATATAAACTCCATGATTCTCAAGGCAAATATATGGCTTTGCTCACAAATTATTTACATTCAGGGCTTATTTCTATAAACTCTATGGTCCAAAATGTGAGACTGGGCAGAAAGAACACTTTCTAATTCTTGGTGGTTTTAATAATGCTCCCTCACTTATGGCTAAATACAGAGTGCTCTGGGGAATTTTTTCCAGTTTAAGATTGTCCCTCCCCAAATACTGTCCATCAAATCTATAGGATGTGGTAAAATTCCCTAAATTGAACACATTAAATGAAACCAAACTTTAAAAATGAAAAGAAGGGACTTTTAGAGCTGCACTGGCTTGTTTTCTTCACTACTTTACATTGTCAATAGAGGGTAAGGTCTCAAAAGTAAGCAAGGCATACAACTAAACAAAGCCAAGTGATACATGCTACTACCAAACTTATTGTGTTGTTTTTTCTTCCCTTTCTCTTTTTTGTTTTTACTACACACAACTTGCTATTCTTTTCAAATATATAACAAAATTATCATGTAACTTTTTCCATCTTTTTCTTTCCTCTCTTAATGTTTTGCTAGAATTAGATCTCTATTAGATTGAGAACCAAAATGACTGTATTGATTTTTCCTTGAGTTCCCGCAAAAGATATGAGAAATTTTTGAAATTCTAAGTTGAGTTGTTTTCCTATAATTCTTCAGTCAATTCTTCAAATGTAGTCTTTATAATCAACACAATTCATAGAGATATAGCAGTATGCAGTTACAAAGTATTTTTCTAATGCAGAAACTCATTTATTCTCTAATCTTGCTATATGAATTTAAAAAAAGTATTATTGTCATAGCCATTTTACAAATAAGGAAGAGGTTAATTGTCTTATTCACTCTAAATCACACAGTAAATGGCAGAGTCAAAATATGAACCAGGATCTTCTGATGCATTAAATCAATATAGGAATTACTATTAAAGTAAAGCTTTGTGAAGACAGCATTTTGTAAACATTAAGGCACAATATTAATAATAATGTAATAATATTAGATAGAAAAACTTTCATTCAAAATTGACCTCTAACCTACTGATGGTGTGACCCTAGACTAGTCTCTTAATTTCTCACTATTTTTCTCCTAATTTGGTAATTTAAACCAAATTGCTGATTGGTAGAAAGCAATTCTCTCTTTTTATTATCATTTTTTATTTTGATAATATATGCATAGATAATTTTCAACATTCACCCTTGGAAAACCTTGTGTTCCAAATTTCCCCCCTTTACTCTCTCTTTCTTAGGCAGCAAGTAATCAAATATATGTTGAATATGTGCAATTCTTCTATACATATTTCCACAATTATCATGATGCCCAAGAAAAATCTGATCAAAAAGGAAAAAAATGAGATAAAACAAAATGCAAATAAAGAATGAAAAATACTATGTTGTGATTCATACTCACTTCTCACAATCCTCTAAGTGCAAATGGCTCTCTTCATCACAAGATCATTGCAACAGACCACGTCCATCAGAATTGATCATCATATAATCTTGCTGTTGCCTTGTACAATGATCTACTGGTTCTGCTCCCTTTACTTAGCATTAGTTCATGTAAGTCTCTCCAGGCCTCTCTGAAATCATCCTGCTGATCATTTCTTATAGAACAATAATATTCCCATAACATTCATATATCATAACTTATTCAGTTATTCTCCAACTGATGGAGAATAGTTTCCAGTTTCTAGCCACTACAAAAAGGGCTGCCACAAACATTTTTTGCACCCATGGGGCCCTTTCCTTCTTTTATGATCTCTTTGGGATACAAGCCCAGTAGAGACACTGCTGAATCAAACAGTATGTGTGGTTTAATAGCCTTTTGGGCACAGTTCCAAACTGCTCTCCTGAATGGTTGAATCAGTTCACAACTTCACTAACAATATATTAGTGTCTCAGTTTTCCCACACCCCCTCCAACATTCATCATGATCTTTTCCTATCATCTTAGTCATATGAGAAGTGTATAGTAGTACCTCAGAGTTGTCTTAATTTGCATTTCTCTGAAAAATAGTGATTTAGAGTACCTTATATGACTAGAAATGGTTTTAATTTTTCATTTGAAAATTGTCTGTTCATATCCTTTTACTATGTATCAATGGGAGAATAGCTTGAATTCTTATAAATTTGAGTCAATTCTCTATATATTTTTAAAATGAGGCCTTTATCAGAGCCCTTGAATATAAGAATTTTCTCCCAGTTTATTGCTTTCTAGAAGAAAATTCTTAATGGGGAGCTCCCTATAGTGATAACTTAGATATCAGAGCGGAGCAAACCTATATAAATGTGTCATCATCATAATCACACACACACACACACACACACACACACACACACACACGCTTTGACAAGCAGATATAATAAAGTCAATTGTCTATTTTTGTCTTCTAAACTGTACCAGTGATTCCACAAATCCATCTTTATTAGTTGACTAAATTATTCCACAGTTAAATGGGTATTCTACAGTATCTCCCTATTTCAAACCAAAGATAAGAGTGTCCTAGAACTATAGCTTTTTATGTTAAAATATATATTAAATACAATATATAGAAAAGAATCAGATTTAAAAATAAGGTAAAAATAACCTGAGGAGGAAAACAAAAATGCAAAGGGACAAATAACGGAAGGCATGGAAATGCTATATTGTGGTCTACACTCTTTTCCCAGTTCTTTCACTGGGTGTAGCTGGTTCTCTTCATTACTGAACAATTGGAACTCAATTGGTTCATCTCATTTTTGAAGAGAGCCATGACCATCAGAATTGATCATCATGTAATATTGTTGTTGAAGTGTATAATGATCTCCTAGTGCTGCTCATTTCACTTAGCATCAGTTCAGGTAAGTCTCTCCAGGTTTTTCTGAAATCATCTTGCTGGTCATTTCTTATAGAACAATAATATTACATAACATTCATATACCACAATTTATTCAGCCATTCTCTAACTGATGGACATCCATTCAATTTCAATTTCTAGCCACTACAAAAAGAGCTGCCACAAACATTTTTTGCACATATGGGTCCCTTTCCCTCTTTTATGATCTCTTTGGGATATAAGCCCAGTAGTAACACTGCTGGATCAAAGGGTATGCATAGTTTGATAACTTTTTGAGCATAGTTCCAAATTGCTCTCCAGAATGGTTGGATACATTCACAATTCCACCAAAAATGTATTAGTGTCCCTGTTTTCCCACATCCCTGCCAACATTCATCATTATCTTTTCCTGTCATCCTAGCCAATCTGACAAGTGTGTAGTGGTATCTCAAGAGTTGTCTTAATTTGCATTTCTCTGATCAATAATGATTTGGAGCATCTTTTCATATGGCTAGAAATAGTTTTTCAATTTCTTCACCTGAAAATTGTCTGTTCATATCCTTTGACCATTTATCAATTGGAGAATGGCTTGATTTCTTAAAAATTAGAGTCAATTCTCTATATATTTTGGAATGAGGTCTTTCTCAGAACTTTTGACTGTAAAAATGTTTTCCCAGTTTATTGCTTCCCTTCTAATCTTGTCCGCATTAGTTTTGGTTGTACAAAAACTTTTTAACTTGATATAATCAAAAATTTCTATTTTGTGATCAATAATGATCTCTAGTTCTTCTTTGGTTACAAATTTCTTCCTCTTCCACAGGTTTGAGAGGTAAACTATCCTATGTTCTTCTAATTTATTTATAATCTCATTCTTTATGCCTAGATCATAAACCCATTTTGACCAAGATGACTTGGTGTACGGTGTTAAATGTGGGTCAATGCCTAGTTTCTGCCATACTAATTTCCAATTTTCCCAGCAGTTTTTGTCAAATAATGAATTATTATCCCAAAAGTTGGGGTCTTTGGGTTTGTCAAACACTAGATTAATATAGTTATTGACTATTTTGTCCTGTGAACCTAAACTATTCCACTGATCAACTAATCTATTTTTTGGCCAATACCAAATGGTTTTGGTGATCGCTGCTTTATAATATAGTTTTAGATCAGGTACAGCTAGGCCACCTTCACTTGATTTTTTTTTCATTAGTTCCCTTGAAAGTCTTGACCTTTTGTTCTTCCACATGAATTGTGTTGTCATTTTTTTCTAGGTCATTAAAGTTTTTTGTGAGTCTGATTGGTATAGCACTAAATAAATAAATTAGTTTAGGTAGTATTGTCATCTTTATTATATTCGCTCAGCCTATCCAAGAACACTTAATATTTTTCCAATTGCTTAGATCTGATTTTGTGTGGAAAGTGTTTTGTAGTTTTGTTCATATGAACTAAAGCTTTTGATATAGAAGGACTCTCAAACCTCCTATCTTTTACACATAAGGAAGCTAAGGCACAGAAAGATAAGATGTAACAGCCCCATGACTAACAATGAAT